>NC_142340.1:952500-1262500 GCF_054954075.1 Amborella trichopoda
TTAAGACTTGGGCTCGCTGACACTTACAAAAAATTTGACAAATCTGTGTATAACATCCATTTTTTTTCTTTTGATGACTCTTGTTATCGAATTGATACGGTGATCCATCTTTGAATTCCACCATAGACAATAAATCGTTTCCCAGTTGTCCAGCCATTAAGCACGTAGTAATTGGTATTGGGGCCCTACCACCCTTATGATTTAGGAAATTATTCCACAAATTGTACTTTCTTCTGCAAACCATTGCTTACGAAAATTTGGGGACTTCATCTGAGCTCAAATAGGCCTATATCCTTAACCATTTTCTGGAAATTAGTGAATTTGGCTGTTATAAAGTATATTCCCTCGTAACAGAGCCATCTGCCTGTGTGTTAGCCTACCAATTTTTCTTGCTCCTTTACCGTACAACGTTTGAAGTGGTGTTATGGTTAACTACTTCAAGATCTTTTATTGAAGGATAGGGTCCTGTCTTGTTAGCACTGTCTGTTCTTTGACACACTGTGGCTTTGATCTGTCCAATAGAGTGCTTTCGTTCAGAGGCATATTCTTGTGCATGTCTATAAGGGCCCACTTGTGCATGCATGCTCTTGTAGGAAGCAAAACTAGTTTTACAATTCCTTCCTATGCTAGTTATTTATATGTTTTATGTTTTTAAGCATGAAATACTGTTTGTTTTTCAGTACTACTTTATGCGCTCTTTTGTTTTTTAGCATTACTTTACACCCTATTTTGGCCTTATTGCCCTTTTGTTTATTTGGAAAAAACATAGTGAGTTTGTGGAAATTGATTCTTAAGCTGTAACACCCTACCTTTTAGAATCAGTCCACAATTTACACTATGGTATTCTAGTCATAATATAGGCTACTAGGTAAATCATAATAAGACAAGCTGGAAAGTGTATCAATAAAACAAGAAGAATCACCTAAACTTGGAATTGGTAAACTTTGAAAAGAAGATTTTTAGTTTGACTGATCGATATCCAAGCTATATGTTCTTTTATCTTACAAAAATGGCTCTTGGAGATATCCCATGTGATAATCCATTCCCCCCTACAGAGAAATGGAAAAAAAAAAAAAGGGAAAGAAAAAGCAAAAATCTTCTCTGACCACTGCAGTTGAAAACTAGTTGTGCTCCATGCAAGAACCTTAAGTTATTTGAAATTCTGTTAGGGCACTCCACATAAGCAGTTTCTTATTAAATGGTTTGTGTAGTCTGTTCCAATTGAGAAAACTTAAGTTCTTTTTAGTTTGGCCGGTACTGACCTGGAGTTTTCAAGTTAAGGTGATCCGAGGTATGTTATATTTGCTTCGGCATAGCTGTGGCACGTACTCCCTGCCTGGAATGGATTAAATTAAATGAGTTTTAAAGGCTGTGATGGTTCATCTTCTAATTATTAGCTGTATGCCCATGTTAATATAAACCCTTTAATGATACCATATTTTCCAGACAAATTTAAGTTGGGAGGAATAGAGAAACGCTTAGCCTTTGTCAATGTTGGACAAGTTTGGACAAGGATTGTGAGCTTTGCATTGGGTCACCTTTTGACTAGGTGGCAAAATTATACTGCATGTTTGTCTATTTGAGAAGGGCGGCCTGTATTGTTCAGCCTTCTTGTTGGCCAAACACTTGAAAGCTGTGGAACTTATACATGCCTCTAAGGAAATGTTTTTATTTTATTTTATTTATTTATTTAAATTTTATGCTTTTGTATGTGTTAGGATTAAGGTTTATGTTCTTACCTAAGAATGTTTTTATGCTTTCCAGAAATGCTCGTAGTTTACTTTTTTGCCATTCTACCTTCGAACCTGAAACTTATTTGTAAAGTTGTCTGGATATGCTAATCTTAAGTTGCCTTGTTTCTTCTTCTGTACTGCTGTTGATAGTATCAACTTTCATAGTTTTATTATTTACTTTTGGTTTGTAGTTCTACCCCTGACAATCTACAATTTTAAATGCTTAATTGAAATAAATTTTTCTTATTAATTGGACTCCTAAATGTGCAGTGAATAATCCGAAGAAAACTGGCTCGACAATGAATGAGACATTCTTGGGTCTTCTATATCCAACTGAGAATTACAAAGTGTAAGATTTGTGTGCTGTTTGCAGTTTTCTTGCACACCGGTATTGTAATGCATTTAGAGTCAAAATTGCTGTCAGTTCCCATGTCATTATTACATGCTTTTCAATGTGTTATGTTTAGTAAACTCTTTTTTTTTTCTCTCTTGCCATCTTCTGAATTGTGCAGGTATGGATATATAACCAATACAAAAGTGAAATTCGTTTTAGTAACAACTGATCTGGATGTTAAAGATGCAGATGTGAGAAGTGTAAGGATGCCTATTCATTTTTTGCAAACAGTTTATTTTTTCAGTCAAGTAATTTTTCACTTTTTATTTTTCTTTGAATGGGTAGTTTCATCTTGGAATGATTTGAATGCTTTCCTTCTCTTTTATCTTTTGGGAAATTTTGAGAATATTATCAAATGCATACATCTGGAACCGTTGCTCTTTTTTTTTTTGCTGATATAAGTCGATGTCTTGCATCCTCATGTTTTCCTAGGGGGCCCTAACATGATTACAGTAGAACCTTCTTGAAGAAATTGTTTGCCGTGCTTTTCCTTTATTTTGTAAAATAAGCAGGTTTATTGCGGAATTACCTATGCTTTTTTCTAATTTATATTATGTAGAGTTATATTGAGCACAGTAGGAGATGAGCAAGATCTCACAGTTTATTCTCCAGTTACTGGATTACTAAAAATTAATACCTGCCAAGTCCTGGAAACCTCATGAATGGAAACACACTAGTAGATGTTATGCATCAAGGACTCCTTGAGTACTAGAAGAGAATGTCATGTATGGATCAATATTATCATATGTATATTTAAGCCTTAAACATGCACAGGGGCATTTTCACTAATTTTACCATGAAACTTACAGCACTTGGTGAAGGGCTGTTGATATAAACTGCCATTAAGTTTATGAAGGTGGCATGTACATAAGTGAAAAAGAAATAGAGATTGTCATATATATAAACATAATATCTGGACGTTTGCTTGATGGGGACTAACTTCCTGGATCATGGATGAAGTATAATTAGGATGCAAAGGGAGATGGTGGGGGACCATAAAAAGAAGGAGCCTACAACTCTAAGGTGGGTGAATCGTGAGACTTGTTTTTGTTGACGAATCGGGATAACCCAAATCCCTACTTGATGTGGTGAGCACCCCACAACAATAATTCCAACGCCCAAAATGAAATACTCAAGAACAATAATATATGTGCAATATATTATGGGAATAAACAAAAAAATCAAGTCATATGGGAAATCACCAAACCACAACACAAGCAAAAATGGAAGACATTCGAAATTACGAGGTTCACCCAAAATGGGCTACGACCACGGGCAAGGGGCAATGACACATTCACTATCAATAAAAGAAATTTACAAGTTTGGGGTTTTGTCAAGATTACTTCATACAATAGCAAGAAATGCTCAATAGAAATTTTCTACCACAATACCACCATCAATCGACTCCGTTCTTCGTCACCATCGACCAAGTTTGATGCCGTAAAGAAATGCCTATAAAAAATGGCTCAATACAAGGCCACAATGGTCCTAGGGTTTGTTGCAAAAACCCCTAATTTCAAAACCCCAAGCTTCTCTACACTTTTCTTTTTTTGACAAGCTTCACAAATACCTCCCTCACTTCAACCCTACGCTTCTCTCTCTAAAAAGGTTATAAGGTCTCCACAAAAGGCATTATTTTATTTGGACCAAAAGTACCATTGGCATTGAGGGAATGCCATAAGTCATTAAAAGGTGATTTTTTACATCACCTTCCCAACAATCTCCACCTTGATGCAAAATCATATATGTACCTTGCCAACCATATTCGGTTATTCATTTATTTTAGAACCTCGAGAGCTCTAGGTTCATCAAGAAAAGAATAACCGAATATGGTTGGCAAGGTACATATGTGATTTTGCATCAAGGTGGAGATTGTTGAGAAGGTGATGTAAAAATCACCTTTTAATGACTTATGGCATTCCCTCAACACAACGGGTACTTTTGGTCCAAATGAAAGAATGCCTTTTATGAAGGCCTTATAACCCTTTTAGAGAGAGAAACGTGGGGTTGAAGTGAGGGAGGTATTTGTGAAGCTTGTTAAAAAAACAAAAGTGTAGAGAAGCTTGGGGTTTTGAAATTGGGGGTTTTTGCAACAAACCCTAACACCATTGGGGCCTCGTATTGAACCGTTTTTCATTGGCATTTCTTCTTGGTGACGGACTTGGTTGATGGTGATGAAGAGGGTACTCGATTGATAGTGGTATTGTGGTAGGAAATTTCTATTTGAGCTTTCTTTACTATTATATGATTTAATCTCTACAAAACTCCAAACTTTTAAATTTTTTCCATTGATAGTGAAATATCCTTGCCCCTTGCCCTTTGCTCATGGACGTCTCCCATTTTGGGTGAACCACATAAATTCGTATGTGTTTTTTGCTTTTGTTTGTGTTGTGGTTTAGTGATTTCCCATATTACTTGTTTAATTGTTTTTCTTGTTTCCATATTTTTCCAAATATGTTGCACACATATTATTGTTCTTGGGGTATTTCATTTTGAGTGCTGGAACTATTGTTGTGGGGTGCTCACCATATCAAGTAGGAATTTAGGTTTTATCGATTTTTTAAGAAGTGTTATCAGAGCTCAAAGGGAGCGGTGTAGTATTTTTGAAAAAATGGCATCTCACAAGTTTGAGGTGGAGAAGTTTAATGGGACAGATGATTTTGAAATTTGAAAATTAAAAATGTAAGATATACTAGTACATCAAGGGCAACACAAGGCACTACTTCGAAAAGATAAGAAACCAATAAATATGATCGATGATGATTGGGAGGAACTTGGTATGAAGGCACGGGCCAATATTCGCTTGTGTTTGACGAATAAAGTGTTGTTTAAATTATTGGGGAAAAGACAACAAAAGATTTGTGGGAAAAATTGGAAAGTTTGTATCAAACAAAATCTCTCACAAACTGAATTTTCTTAAAAAGAAAATTGTATTCCTTGAGAATGAAAGAGGGTGTCGGAACACTTGAATGAATTTAATAATATTATTTGTCAACTTGAAAGTATTGGTGTGAGAATGGAAGATGAAGATAAGGCGACCACTTACTTTGTACATTGCCAGAATCCTATGATAACCTTGTTACTACATTGAGTTGTAGTAAAGAAGATTCTCTTTATTTTTGCTTAGTTTGTAGCGTACTTTTTGCCAATGAACTTCAAAAGAAGGCATCGATGGATGATTCAATGTGTTCGAGTATCGATGTCCTTATGGTAAGAGGCCAGTTGGATGAACGGGTTGGTTCATCAAGAGATTCCTCAATTAGCCGATCAAAGTCAAGGGGGTCTTATGACAAAGGTTGTTGGTTTGTGGCAAGCTTGGCCGTAACGGCTGTAACCCGATGCTGGTCCCGCCTACACAGTGTCCCGGGAGGGGTGAGCTGTAGACGGTCCTAACCTTTGGCGTTTTATGCATAAAGTGGCAAGCTTAGCTCTATAAAGGAAAATTGTTGGCAAGAAAAAAGACAAAATTCCTCTTAAGTGTTTCGGTTTGGGAATGAAAGGGCATGGTGAGGCCAAGAATGAGGCTCACCACATTGGAGAATCAACATGCGATTATATTAAAGATGAAGTATTGATGGTGGGATGTAATCCAATGTACTATCAAAGTTGGATACTTGATAGTGGAGCCATACATCATATGTGCCCACATAAACCGTGGTTTGATGCATATGAGCCATGTGAGGGCAGTTTAGCATCAATGAGAAATATTTCAATGAGTAAGACGATTGGAATGGGCATGATTTGCATAAGGATATATGATGGGATGGTTCGAATACTTGAAAATGTCAAACATGTGTCGGATTTAAAGAAGAACTTGATTTCACTTTCTTCTCTAGATATGGAAGGCTACAAATTTACCGGGCAAGGTGGAGTGCCTAAAGTTTCAAAGGGGGCTTTAGTTATGATGAAAGGAGTCTGGGAAAGAAACTTGTATAAATTAGTAAGAGCACATTTGTAAGTGAAAGGGTAAATTTGGTTCTAGAGAAAGATGAAGCTCAAAAGGAGGTTACATTGTTTGGCAATAGAATATCTTAATGACACAAAGCAAGGTCTTGATGAAGATTTTCGGCAAGTTGGAGAAGTCAAAGTTATGGGATTTGTACAAGGGGATGTGAAGCCGAAAATACCACATGAATTTCCTTTGGGCCAATGTTCAAAATTTAGTGAAGGAAGGGCCGATGTGATTAAAATGTTGCATGCTGCTCTAATATTGATTTTGATTATTGCCATGATTTGTATAAGATTTGTTATTTCACTTGTTTGTAGTTTTCTTGATTGGATTGTGTTTAGCTTAGGAAGAAAATTTTGGAATGTAGTGAAATGAATCCTTCGGAATTTAAGAAGTATGGGCAAGTCTTGCCATGGTTTTTGTTGGAATTATGCCCTTTCAAGGCCTGAATACGAATGATCTCTCATTTAGTAGGAGTGATTGAGAGTTTGGGTGCTTTGCAAACTGGAGCCTAGATTCTAATACTCCGAGTATTTGAGGCATTGAGAGTATGCGTTTTGAGAGAGTGATCTCTCGGGGAGGTGTGAGGGTCACCTCCGAGTCAGGACTGTATTGATTAGAATACCTAATAGTTGATATGATTAGCTAGGGCTTGAAGAATCCGATTGAGTATAATAAAATACGAGTATTTAAAAGAGTATTGCCTTGTATGGAATGGTCATGGCTCATGGGACATGAGCCCATATCCTGACATGAGACTGTTCCATGCCATGTGCATTTACAATTACATGGGAAGCCACTCTTCCAAATGATGTATCCGACTTTGGAAGCGCTAGTGCACATGTGCTTTGAGAGGCCCTGCAAATTGAGTAGAACATGTCCCACAAGGGTGCACCTGTAATCCATTGAGAACTGGATGATGAGAAGCTCTGATACTAATTGATGTGGTACAAAGTCTAGAAACTTAAAAAACAAGCCGAAAATCAAGGAAACTTGATGCTATCCGTAAAAGTAATGATCAAAGAACTTTAAAACTTCTGTAAACGTGCGATTCTAGCAAACTTTGATGGATTAAAAGATGGAATTCTAAATAGATAAACAAATTAAATTGATACCTTGATGATGACAAAGAATGAGCTAGATCTCATAAGGAAAGAACACCATCATCACATCATATGATCACCATAGGATTAAAAAGACTAAGGGAATGTGGCTTGATTTAGGTTTATGGAGCGATAATGGTAATTAAGTCCCATCCCTTCATCTTAGTGGCTGGATGGGGATGGGTGGCTAGATACATTGGCCTCTCATGTGCCTTACATTAAGTACATCAAGGGTGATTATCCAACATCTACGTACACTTTCACTATAAATACAAACACAAGGCCTCAACCCTAGTTACTTGTGAGAAGTTCGAATTTTCCAAGGAGCTAAGATCTAAGAGAGAGATCAAACCCTAGCCTCCACACACCAGCCTTTGTTCTTTTCAATCCTATGGTGATCATATGATGTGATGATGGTGTTCTTTCCTTATGAGATCTAGCCCATCCTTTGCCATTATCAAGGTATCAATTTAATTTGTTTATCTATTTAGAATTCCATCTTTTGATCTATGAAAGTTTGCTGTAATCGCATGTTTACAGAAGTTTTAAAGTTCTTTGATCATTAGTTTTACTATCTCCAAGTGTCTTTTACATTGCCTTGTTCCATCCTTTGATTATGGGCTTTGCACGTTGATCATGCATTGAATTTTAAGCAATTCGTGATGCTTTCTTGAATTCGAAATTTCTAGAGTACCTATTAGTTTTGTTCTTCAAATTCCAGAGATATTTGAATCTCCTTAGAGCTGAGATTATCCATAAGAAGTTATCACTTTTGCATGAAAAGTTTTTTTGGTGGACCGGTGGACTGTACTACATAGTTTGCCCTTATCTTCTTCAATAGTGATCCAATCTCAATAGTTCCTTTTTGCAAATGGTTATGAACTGATTTTGTGGTTGAATGAGGACCTAATGAAGTGTTTTTTAAAGTGTGTAAGCTTCCCTTTTAGATAAAATCCCCTTGAGTCAATTAACCACTGTTGTACTAATCTAAGGGACAAAATTAAGTCATTAAAAGGCCTGATCGTGGCCCGAGCATATGGGTTTGACACATTGGCTTCCTAATTAGTTTTTGGCACTCTAATAACTCTGTTCTTATTGTTTAAAGTGACTATAATCTCAGTAGGATCAGATGTGTTATGTATTTTGTTTATGTGAAGAGAAAAGTGCATAGTTTGTAATTAATTGCCTTCAATTTGAGCTAGTTTAATTGGCATATAATTTACCCCATAATGGGACTGTTATAGAGTTTATTTTAAGTGGTTATCGAAGTCTTGAAGAGCTTGTGAAGTTGATTCATACAGTTGTAATTGTGTCTTGGCTCACTTTGAGCAAGACTCTTTATTGGATAGCATCAAGTTTCCTTGATTTTTATGCAAGAGATCTCGGTGATATCAGATCAAGCACCAATTGTGCTTGTAGGTGTGTAGAAAATTATTCACCTAGAGCATGTATGAAGGCAGAATGGCCTCAAGGATGAGAGTGTTGAAGACGGTGGATTTTGCATAAGAAAAGCGAACACAAAGGAAGATGAGCATGGCATGCTCATGTCAGTTATTGGGCTAGAGAGCTTACGACATTGGCTAAGTTTTCTAGGTTCTTCAAGAAAGGAATAACCGGATGTGCAAAAATCACCTCCTAATGACTTATGACATTCCCTCAATGCCAAGGGTAGTTTTGGTCCCTCAATGCCAAGGGAGCGAGGTATTTGTGAAGAGGAAAAAGGAAAAATGCAGAGAAGCTTGGGGCTTTGAAATTGGGGGGTTTTGCAACAAACCCTAGCACCATTGTGGCCTCGTATAGGCCTTTTTTCATTGGTATTTCTTTGCGGCGACAGACTTGGTCAACGGTGACGAAGAGGGGAGTCGATTGATAGTGGTATTGTGGTAAGAAATTTCTATTTGAACTTTTCTTGCTATTGTATGAGGTAATCTCTACAAAACCCCAAACTTGTCTACACTTTTTCTTTTTCCTCTTCACAAATATCTCTTTCACTTGGACCCCACGTTTTTCTCTCTAAAAAGGTTATAAGGCCTTCATAGAAGGCATTCTTTCATTTGACCAAAAGCACCCTTGTCATTGAGGGAATGCCATAAATCATTAGGAGGTGATTTTTGCATCACCTTACGAATAGTTTTGACTATATAATAGCTATAGGAAGGTTGTCAGCTGAGGTCACTCTATTAGTAATGTATTAAGTGGATTGTGCATGCCGTTGGAAAATGAACTGTTTTGAAGCATTTGAAGGCTGGAAGAAAGGTTATGGTGATGGAGCTTCTATTTGAGAGTGTTTTGCACCACCAAAAATGCTGCTTTACATTTCAATGAATTACTCTTTACAACGGAGGTGTTAATCATATTTGCTTATGAGAACAGTAACAATTATGAAGAAGAGGGACGGTACATGTTGCAAACTGCCAAGGTTGGAGATCATGGCAGTTGTCCTCGCTTCTAACATGAACTTTTTATAATTAGAATGTGGCCACTTCAAGTATGAGGGTATAAGCTTCCTCGAGCACACTTCCCTTCGAACAAGTCCATCACACACATACACAAGGATCCAAATGGATGGATCATAGATATCTTGCTTTGATACCTGAGGCCATACAGAATAAGGTACAGGGAAATAAGACTACGTGCAGAAATAAACATGGCAGTGAATTGGATGGGGTTTGCTAATACATAATAAGCCAGTTTTGTGAAGCAAGCATGGATGTAACAGTTCAGAAGTTTGGGGTGTCTTATGTGTTGGAAGGGAATAGTACTTTAAAGCGCAAACTATGCCACAGTCGGAAACTATTGATGGAAAAGCATAGTAATTTGTCCTGATCACCTTGTTGGCTTCCATTGCATTCAACCTTATGTATTTCTAGTAAGATGGAGGTAGTAAAAATGATTTATAAATAAAATTCTTGACAGATCATACCAGTTTAAATTAAATGTCAATGTTTACAAAAATAAATGGTGACTGAGTGAAGGATTCCATTAAGGAAGAGATGTATTCATTAGGCTATTATATATGTGGTACTGAGGACTGAGTGAAGGATTCCATTAAATTGACCGTAAATAGCAAAGAACAAATTTATAAGTATGTTTGGAATATCATTCAAAACATAAGGCATCCTTCACTGGGGTTTCTATTGCAACGGCCTGAACTAGAAACTTTTAGGTCGTGAGGACCTCCATAATTGCTAGTACTTTGGCATCTATAATTGCTAGTACAGTTAGGAAAGCAGCAGGTTATTCCATTACATTTCCTCGGTATTCTTCATTTTTTCTATACAGATGTAAAATAGTGCACAACTAGAAATATTTCATGAAGTAGAGAGCTAAAAAAAGGTGCTACCGTCCCTAAGTTGCAATCATCACTTCTAAATTTCCAAAAACCTAAAGCTTGTCCAAAGTTTTTTGTTGGGTCCTTGATTATTGACAATGTTTTAGGAGCAGAGGTGTTAAGATTCATTTGTGTTCATCATCGAAATCACTTAATTCATGGCTCCGAGAAGGTAG
Source organism: Amborella trichopoda (assembly GCF_054954075.1). Classification (NCBI taxonomy): domain Eukaryota; kingdom Viridiplantae; phylum Streptophyta; class Magnoliopsida; order Amborellales; family Amborellaceae; genus Amborella; species Amborella trichopoda. Next base: position 963,187 of record NC_142340.1, read on the forward strand.
AGAGGACCTTGTGGGGCTTCTTTGGGAGGTGCAACGATGAGAGCCACAAATTTCGTATGTTAAGGGATGATAGGTGAAATCTTAGGAGCAATGTTGTGCACACATAAGGAACATATAAAAAAAAAATGTTGTGTACACGCAAGGAGATGAATAGGACTCTTCTTTGCCATTTACAGTAGAGTGTCAGTAAGATGATCTAGAAGGAAATTTGAGAAATAGTGAAAACAAGTGTAGGTTATTGGAAAATGAGAAGTATGGGCAGGTCCAGTGGGGGTTGTTAGGCTTATAGGAGAGGATTAGTAGTGGCCAGTTATTCATGTTTGATGATTGCTGTAAATCATAGTATGAGAAGATACCTCATGTGTGTCAGGTCTAATGAGGGTTTGTTCCTTCGTTTAGTAAGGGTGATGACCATTGTTAATGTCATTGGTTTTTTTTAGTTTAGAGGGAATATAGTTCTTCACTTCATGTGCAACCCCTCGAGTGGAGGAAGTTAAATGAGCAATATGTGTTTTGTGTTTTAGAGGGAATATAGGTCTCCACTTCATGTGCAACCCCTTGAGTGGAGGAAGTTAAATGAGTTGTATGTGTTTCATGTGACATAGGTCTTTATTCTTAAGTCATATATGGGCATGAGAACTTTGAGACCTCATGTTTCTTCGTGGTCAAGCTGTTTACAATGCAATGCAAAGGGTGGGTTCTAGGGATTCTTGGAGTATAGTGGTTTGGAATGCCATATCCCACCTTTTGGATGCCTTTTTCCACATCACACTTTTCTGAGAAGATACTGGGGCTTTCCTTTTTGCCTTTTTCTACCTCATTTGGACTTTACTGTCTTTGTAGCACACCTTGTTGGAGGCTGAACGTGTGAACTATTTCTCCTTAGAGGGAATAGCTTGTGGAAAATCGGACATTTGCTTTGTTTCGAGGTGGGTGGAAGGAGCATCATAGAAGACTTGTCCAAGGTAGGCTCAAGAACAATGAAGTGCGAGAATCAGGGCCTCTGTCTGCTCTAGGGCACTTGTAAAGTAAGGGTATTATTACTGTTTGGTAAACTCTGATCACCAAATCAGAGATACCAAACCATGGTATAGACCTACATTTTAGATCAAAGGAATCTGCAGTTCAGATAGAAAGTATAAAAGTTTGTGGCAATTGTTTTGTTTTTGTTTGAAAATTTGCCAGTTCCATTCTGATGGGTTTGATATGCACTGTTTAGATGGTAAGTTACCGTACTGAGAATTTTGTATAACCAGAACAGCACATTTCTCTCCTCATTGTAGCTGTGGGGGCTTTTTATTTGGTGAATATTCCATTTCAATTGGTTTGATGTGCATTTTTAGTTGGTCATCTCCCCTTCTTTGCAATCAAGTTTTTCTTCTTCGTTGATTCATTTCTCTCACTTCATTTCCAACTTATTGTACTGCATCATTTCTTTTGCCTTGTTCATGTTGTGGTTCTACGCTGATAATCATTGCAGATGCTTGTTACCTTGACTCTTTATCTTCTCCGTGCTTCCCCCATCACCTATTACTTGGCTTTCTAGTTCCTGTCTTTTTCTTTCCGTATTTTTCATGTTTCTCCGTGCAGTTAGTCTACTGCTGAGTTTTCTTAGTTTTCTTGATCACGTATTATCCACTGGTCAAAAAGCTACCACATGATGAGAACGCCCTCAAAATGCTTCACTAAATCAAAACTGCTGAGGGACTTGGAAATAGTCACAAGGAGCTTAGAGCACTTAATACTTTTCATTTCTTCAGTTTGATTTGTGATTGGAAACTTTATGCTAGAACTCCCAGTAATTATTTTGTGATTGTTTTGTGCTTCTGATCAGTTTTTCCGGAGGTTCCACTCAGCATATGTGGATGCGGTTTCGAATCCGTTTCACGTGACTGGGAAGAAGATTAACTCGGTGTTTTTTGCTGAGAGAGTCCGTGACATTGTTAAGTCTTTTGGGACAAACACAACTGTGTAAAATGGAGCTGTTTCTTTTACAGGTATAGAATTTCTCACTGCCTCTTGTTGGAACTTTCAGCATATGGAAATGATTCAAATAAATTAAGTTGAAACCCATGTTCCCTACCATAACGTTGAAATTTACATTTGTGTTTCCTATTGCCTTGTCAACAGTAGATGGGATATAAGGTCTCATGCGATAGATAGGTTAATAGCGTGTACAACATGCTCCTCTAAGAGCATACTGTCCCCCCAAAATTTAACTCCGTTGGGCAAAATTGCTACCTGAGGTAATTTATTTTGTCTGAAATTTTGGGATCCATCTAAAAATCACTAGATGATTATTTTAAAAAAGAACAACAAAGGGATTTTGAGTTCTTCAATACTTGGATTTTGCCCTGCAAAAAAATGAGTAATCCCTATTCAATTCTGGGACATTAAGCTGATCAGGCCATGGAGTGTGCAAAATGATTTTTTTTTTTTTTTAAAGGTGTGACTAGGTTCAAGTAGTTATATCCTCAAGACTTAGGGTCCTAAGAATACTTCTAGATGGGCTTTAACACTAGGGAGCATCCTAAGAATACTTCTAGATGGGTTTTAATAATAGGGAGCAAATGGACAACATGCTCCCACTAGAGTGTATAATCACTTCATTAGATCATAATCACTTCATTAGAGCTAATATAACACCCTTTTAATCTTCTAGTTTAACCAGCTGCTTGATAGATAACTGACCTTAGATGACTTCCACTTTGGAACACCTGATCTATTTAAGCAACTATAACTAATACAGTTCATATTCAGTTATATATTTGACAAGGGATTGTATACAATGAGACTATTTATCTTTGTTACAAGGAGGTCGCAATTGCTACTAGCTATTAGATGTCAAATTGGATAGCGTGGGGTGTGTCACAAAGTTCGATATTTTTTTTTAAAAGTTTAGGTTTAGTCAATGGCATATTCACAACTACCCAACTTAAAATCTGACGAACAAGAGTAATTATAACTTTTTTGTATTGAAAGTAAATGGTCTTTTTGTATATTTTTCCTTTTGAAAATACATAAGACAACAAAAGAAAACAAGATCAACTTGATATGTAGACTCAAGTATGAGAAAAGCCAGTTGGGCACATGGGTGGAAGATATTGATGTGCTTCACCATGCACTCTCAGAGAGAACTGAAGAAAGATGAAATCAGAAACTTGAAATCTAGCATAAAGATGAAATCAGAAACTAGAAATCTATCATAATGACTGGTATTTTTTAACTTTCCAGCCTCTATTCTTTTGGCTGACAATTCAAATCTCAAAGCCATCGTAATCGCATTTCATTTACAAACTGAAAATTTTATTTGTTTATTTATTATTGAAGGGATACTGGTAAAGTGATTCTAAGGTGGATCTTCAAATTTCGGAAGGCAAAAATCCTCATAACATGCTCCTATCTAGGAGCATACGCATAGTGTGCTCCAACAAGAGTACACGCTACTCCCAAATGATAAAGTTGACAACAATTTCTAAATGCTATCAAAATTAAGGAAAATTGTTTCATGCGGGGACCGCATTTCTACATTTGCGGTCCCCAAGGTATAGAGCATCCATCTTAAAGATGGATGCAAATAGGTGGTCTGTTTAAAAACAGAACAATTGAAACTAAGGGCCAAAATGTTTTCTTAATACATTTATTATTTTTAATTTTCAAAATTTATTTATTTTTTCATATTCATGATAAGATTATATGTCCTTAAAAATTAAGTAAAAATATCCAATCTTAAAAATAGGTTTTTAAGAGGTGACTCATTTTTACATGGACTCATGTCGCAAAATTAAAGTCCGAAAATTATACTATCATACATATCGGTTAGGCTAGGCAAAAAATAGCTCCATGACATTTTCTCCCCCAATTTCGATCTCTTGGCTAAAATCAAAGCGAAATACATCTATATTTTCTAATGCGTGCATTTTCTAGAGAGAGAGACTTTATTTTCCCGATGTATGCATTTTTTAGAGAGATTTTAATTAAAGGTAATCAAATGGTGCTTGATGGATCAAATAATACCTTGGACTCTTTATGTTGGCTGAAGATTATGGATATTTGCTCCTCATTAGACTGCAAGTCTCCTCCTCCCATATCTTCCGAGAAGCAATGATTCTGATCACCTTGCAAAATTTGAAGTTTCTTTGCCTTTTTTGTCTAATTTTGATATTTTGATTCCAACTATATAACCGATGCTTTCTAAGCAAATGCTCAATAAAAACTCTTAATATTGTCCAAACAGAGAGAGATTTATTTTCTTAATGCATGCATTTAAGAGAGAGAGAGAGATTTCTTTTCTTAATGCATGCATTTAAGAGAGAGAGATTTCTTTTCTTAATGCATGCATTTAAGAGAGAGAGATTTCTTTTCTTAATGCATGCATTTTTTTTTTTTTTCGAGAGAGATTTCTTTTCTTAATGCATGCATTTTTGAGAGAGAGAGAGATTCAAGTGTGTTGTGCCAATAGTAATAGAGAGAGAGAGAGAGAGAGAGAGAGAGAGAGAGTGTGTGTGTGTGTGTCTTGTGCCAATAGTGGTACAAAAGCAATAAATTTGAAGTCTATGGAATTCGATGCTCGGATTCTTCTACAATTCTTTGCATGTTATATGTAGCCACTGTAGGCCAGAATCTAGAGAGAGAGGGCTGAGAATGTGGGTGAACCAAAAAGGATTGGTTGAGCTGGGCTCCCATGGTTTTGGTACTCATAACTCGTAGAACCATCGGGCATTCGTTGGCTGACCGACAGTCCAAAGTTTAATGGCCAGCATAACATCCATTGCCTGTGCACAGGAAGAAGAAACGGTACTATGGATTAGTAGGAGTCTTTTGCTTTGTCAAAGAAGTTACAAGTAGGTCGGAGAAATCAATGTTATCAAGGCCTCAGATCGATCGGATAGTTGATCAGTGCTTCGGTCAGTTTAGTTCAAAATAAAAATCGAATTTAGTTAAAAATCGGTTAAAATTAATATTTTATTGGTTTTAGCGGATCAGACGAGTCGATTGATCCATTGTATTGGCTAAACAGAGTTAAGCATTTTTTTTAAAAAAAATATTATATTTCGGATTTTGAACTATTCATCCTATTTTTCTTTAATTTTTTTAAAACGTGGTCTAACTAGTTTGACTAGTGGGGCCTGTTCGGATGGTGTCCTAATTGACTCGGTAGCTAATTTGGTTTAAAAGAGGTTGTGAGAAGTAATCCTGATATATAAGCATGCAAAATCAACTTCAAATAATCAAACCTTGCCTGAGATCAACAAAAAACTAAGGTACAAGAAAATGCGAGTTAATAATTCTAAGAAACCACCAACCTGAGCGAATAAGACCATTACTCCAATGGAACAACAAATAAATAGATGAAACCGCCAAAAAATCGGTTAATTTTCTTCGACATCGGTCGTTGTAGTCTAAAATATCATGTGAAAACTCGAAAGGGCACCTTTATTTTTTCTTGCTTACAGAATAATTCTTCTTGTATTACTCATAAAAGGGAGGTTGTAGTAATCGAAATTCTCTATTTAAGTTAGCGTAGGTTTGACACATTCAATTTGAACTATGAAGTGACGTGTCAAATTTACACTGTATAGCTAAAATGAATACTATAAAACACTATAAACTCTTATGAAAAAAGGTAACTTTTGGAGTTTATAGAACCTTCAAATCTTCACTGTATAACTAAAATGGATAGTATAAAACACCATAAACTTCTCTTAAAAAAACGTAATTTTTGGGGTTTATAGAACCTTAAAAAGTAATTTTTTATGCCCTTTAAATGTTAAAGATCTTGCAAATGCCATTGAGGTAACTTGATGTACATTTACTCCCTCACGTAAGAGAGCTATTTAGGAGGATCTTTTTTATCCCAAATTTTGTGACCTGCCTTAGAATCGCCATATGAGAATTTTCATGAAACAAAATCTAATTGTTTCTTGGGTAAGAGAGCTATTTAGAGGGATATTTTTTAATCTCAAATTTTGGGATTTGCTTTAGAATCACTAGATAAGTATTTTCAAAAATACAAATTATGATTTGGAGATCTAATTATTTTCTTCAAGCAAAAATATAAAACTTTACCTTCTGTATTTTATTTTGCTTTATTTATTTAAGTTAGTACTAGGTGAAGAGATTACATCCCAAAATTTGAGATCCTATAAATAGTCATAGATAAAGTTTTAGTAAGTTCATGATGATGGACTATGTGCTCCTGCAGAAACACACAACCTTTAGCAAAAAGTTGAGATTTGAGAAGCGTACCAACTCTGACTCAGCTTTGAAGAGAATGGCGAAGATGAGTCCGATCCGAATAAAAAGTGGTGCCCGCAAATACATTGTACTGAGGGAGGTTAAGGAGAAATTAGCAACAAACATTAACAAAAAAAGAAGGGAATTAATTAATCAAATTACAATATTTTTTTTATTAGAAGAAGTTTAGGGATTGTGTACATTTATCTTTGTTACAATGAGGTTATAATTATTTCTAGTCATTAGATGTCAATTTATATATGGCTTAAGATGTTTCATGAAATTCGAATTTTTTTTTTTTGTGAACTTTGAGTCGATTTAATGACACTCTTACAACCATCCGATTTGAAATCTGATGGACAAGAGTAATTATGGCATCCTTGTATGAAAAGTAAATGGTCTCTTTGCATACTTTTCCGAAAGTTTGTATAAGGGTGAGGTTGTAAACAATCAAATTGAAAAAAATTGAGGCGCACCTCAAAAATTCACTAGAAGAGGTTGTTTCAGTACTGGAAAACCCTCCATTCGATCATCTCGACCTCTGATGTATGGACATGAGACAAGATAAATTTCAAGTCTTAGAAATAGTGTATTTTATAGTGTATTTTTTGAATCATTAATTTAGTGTTCATAGATATGTTCGATCTATATTATTTTTGAATATTTAAATTTTATAATTAGAGTTGAAAATAAATTTTTAGGCCATCATTACTATTTTTTATACTGAAACAATATATTTCGACATTATTTGAAGGTGAGCCTTACTTTGATTGTTAAGGGCCTCAACCTTATACAAGCCACGCCCTTTTTTATTTAATTTGAAAGAACCTATAAAAACAGATAGTATTGAGTTGGAATAGTTTTATAAGAATAAATTGTTAAATTTGTGTTATAGGTATTTTGATAGAATTTCCTAGAAAAATAATATCGTTTGAGATAACTATTAAAATACAAGTGGCAAACGGATTCTAGTTTTATGAAGAGTATGGTTTAGACGTGTCAGGGGAGGAATATATTATAATTATAATAGATGTTTCCATCTGGCCATAATTTATAATTAATGTATAATATTGTTGTTCGTTTATTCCAACTATTTTATCATAATTAAAATTTATAATTAATGCATAATATTGTTATCGGCTTATTCCAACTATTTTATCAGAATTAAACATTTGAATGTTGCAAAACACTTATACGTAATAAATGTGAACTATCACAACTAATTCCAAATATCAAAACCAAGAAAGAAAGCTTTCGAGAAGAGATCGAAGTTAGATTTTTTTTTTTTTTTAATAATAACTTAGGGACGGTTTCTATGCGGCCAAGCCTACATATGCAGAAATGAGGGCTTCTTAATAAATCTATTTTTTTGATGCATTTTGGGACTTAATTTTTAAGGACATGTAATCTCTAACTTGGAGATCATGAATATGAATAAATAAATAAAATTTAAAAACTAAAAATAATAATTCTAATGAGAAAATATTTGAACCATTAGTTTTGATGGAACACCTACTTGCATCCATACTAAAGATAGATGCTTTACACTTTCTGGATTCCATATGCAGAGATGTGGTTCAGCCTGGATGAAACAATTTTCCATAACTAAATCCAAATATCAAAACCAAAAAAAATAACTTTTAAAAAGAGATCGAAGTGTTATTTATTTATTTATTTATTTATTTAAATATAAATAATGAGTAAAATTCAAAATTTTGTTCCATTCATTTATGGACATTCCTTAAATTTAATATAAAATAGAGGACAATATGAGAGTGAGAGATATGCACCTCAAATGTGAAAAGGAAACGATGTTGAAGACAACAACACTTTGGCTGTTAGCAAACATTAGAGTAGGAAGCATACTTATGCATACAAATATTCCTGATCCAAGAAATGTGTATATAAACCTAAAAAGCAAATTTCAACTAGTACTACTAAAGATACACACGGAGTAAGCAAAACATAAAGGGAAGTTAAAAAGAAAAATATCTTCATATCTTTTATTTTTAGGTTTTAATTCTTGATAAACCCAATATTTCAAAAGATATATTTTCAAAAGATATCTTCTAACCCCTGGCCACTTTAAACTTATTTTTTAACCAAAGCAAATGTAAAAAAGACGTGTTATTTCTAAACCTAATCTTTTCTTTCTCTTCCCGTATTATATAGTCCAAACTTTTCTTTCTTCGAGTCTCTTTTTACTTTCTCTTTTCTCCCGTGTTTTTCCAAATACCTCTCTCTCTCTCTTCCCGGTAACTTTTCATCTTCCTGAAGCCTTTCTCTCTCGAGAAGTTTGGGAGGATGTCTTTTTAAAAAATATGTTTTTTTAGATTTGTTTGTCCTAAAAAGAAAATAGGTTTAAATTAGCTCGGGGTTAGAAGAAATAAAATCTACAAGTTTTATGCTCAAAGATATCTTTTAAAACTTGGGTCTATTATGAAATAAAACTTAAAAATAAGGGGTATGAAGATATTTTCCCAAGTTAAATTGATGGCTTATTTAAATCCGGTCTCTTTACAAAAATTTATTTTAGAAATGGATTTAGGACTTGAGACACATTCTAAGTCACTTTATATGCATTTTTCTAAGTCACTTTATGTGCATTTTTTTTCGCGTGTATAATTTTGTAATTTGAAAAATTGCACACATGATGGTTGCAAAAAATTGAAATGACCAATCTAAATTAAAAAGCTTAAATGGTTTATTTTTAAGGCTAAAAATAGGTATTGTTAGATTCATAGTCATATTGATCAAGTTCATAACTTTTAAAATAGGAAATATATATAATGATAGGGAAGTCACAGCAACTGTTAGATTTGAAATCAGGTGGTCAAGGATGTGCCATTATTTGTTCACAATGTCCAAAATAAAAATTCAAATTCTTGTTACACATTTTTATTTATTAGATGTCACATCCAATGACTAAAATATATCGTGACCTCTTTATATAAAAAATAAATGATCTCATAGTATATAAGCCCTTTAAAATATAAATATTAAGTCCAAAATCTATATCTAAGCATGGGCTCAAGCAACAAAATACTGTACACACTACATATCAAAGCACTGGTGAAAGGCCGAGAGTTGATTGGGTCGCAGTCAATTTAATCAAATTTTGGGGCTTTTATATTTTTGAAAAGGTGCGTCTTTTCTGGTCCGCCAAACCATCTAAATCACATGGTCCAGACCCCCAAATACATATTTAAGGAATTTTTCTTTATACGAACAAGTTCAGGTAGAAACCCCAAAAATTAATTTTATGACAAATAAAAATTAGAGCTCGGAAAATGCTTATCAGGGACTTGGACTCTAATTACTTTTTTTGAGGGACTCCATTGGTCTTAAGAGCTCAAAAACAATTTTTTTTTTTTTTTTTCTTTTCTTTTCTTCAGGGTAATTCATGAGGTGAATGGAAATGAGAGGAAGATTTCCATATCAGAAAACATTCCCCAATATCTATTACCACTTAATGAAGTGGTTCCGATGGACCACAAAATCTTTTTCCTTGGGAAAATTTTCCTTCCATTTACTTTTTATTCACATTATAAACCTTATTACTGTTTTTATTTATATTGACCTTTTGATGAATGTTCTAGGTCATTATAGATGAAAATACCCATCAATAAAACACAAAAAGTTTTTCAGTATAATTCCGGTTGGACTATCGGGGAAAAATGGTACGAGAAGAGGTTGGTTCACCACTCCAAAGGTCGAACCAGCCTTAAAAATATGAACTTTTTTGTTTGATTAAGGGGCATTTTATCTAAGATTGCCTCGGGTTCGCCCCTTCAACGATCGAACCAGAAACCCTTCTCGTTTGACTGCTCGTCTAAAGAGTCAATACAAAGAGAAAAATAGTAACAAGGTTTATGGTGTAAATAAAAAAAAGTATAAGAGGCCTAAAGCTTGGTACAGTGGGTTTACATAATTTTCGGGTTTTTTTTTTTTTTTTAAACTTTTAGAGCAGTTTGCAAGCAGCTCCTACTGAACTTGGCCATATTCTGTAACAGAAGACTATGAATCACCATTTCCTCTCTCTCTCTCTCTAAAATTCTAAAGCATCATTTCCAGTTCCTCTCTCTCTCTAAAATTTGAAATTATTGGAGATAGGAAGGGCGCCAATTACCCATCTCTCTATCATCCCTCTCACCGAAACTACTTGAAAAGTATGAATAGAGCCAATTCTCTTGTCCCTAAATAACCATCGTTGAAGTTGAGAGATAAAAGGGTGTTTGTTGATGCACAAGGGAGTGAAAAGATTGAAAGGCAGCTGAAGATTTAAAAATGAAACCGAACAGTCAAAATTTGCTTGTACCCATTATTATTAATTAAGACATGAAGGTCTCCATAGTTTCTTTCTTAAACAATAAACTAAACTCTAATGGGGAACTTTCTATGCGACCCCATCAACATATAAGTTATATGTGATCTCACTACATAGCCGTTCGATCTGAAAAAGATAGCTATGATTGTTCATACCACAATGTCACATCAATAGTTCATCTTGTTGAAGGGCTGGTATAGTGTCCACCTCATGGAAACACCACATTTTTTTTCCTTTTTGAGATTAAACTTTTTCTTGACTTTGCACAGTAAACGCTTTCCATCGGTGAAAGAGCTGCAAGTAGGATCTTTTAGATCTGAATTTTGAATGTACAAGACTCACTGCATCAGTATTCTCAATGGGGAAAAGTTTATATAAGGTTGCATCCCTAAAATATAGAACTAATGTCCACCACAAAAATTCATTATAAAAGATTATTTTCATGTTGGAAAATCATGAGTGATCATCGAGATATATGAATGTCACACAAGAAAAAAATATTGAGTCTTAAAAATAATTTAACTCGTAACACATTATCCGGACCGTCCTAAGAATTTTTGACACCATGTATTTATGAAAAGATTTGGAGGTGTCTTAATTTGATTGTTTAAGGTTACAACCTCATACAAACCACACCCTTCTCAATATTGTACTCTCAATATTTTTAATTTGGATTTTGAATCTTTAAACGCTTAAATTCGATCGCCCAAAAATTGAAAGGTCATGTTCAATCTTAGGATCTTATATTTTTTTTCAAGCATATATAGAGTGTGTATAAGTTTTCTTTTTTCTTTTCATTTTGTTGAATTGATCTTGTCCAATCTTAGGATGTTAAACCTTTTAGAGCACATATAGAATGTGTATAACTTTTTTTTTTGTTTTTTGTTTTTTAAATTGATCGCTAAATTGAGGCATGATTTTTCTTTTCCTTCATTCTTTTATTTAAATTGGTGGCTATGTATAGAGGCTCTTCTAGTAACAAGTTAATCCATGGGGCATTTAGATAGAACATGGTTTAATAAGACTGCAACTCTATCAAAATAAATAAAGCTCCACCTCATAACTCATAAAAAATTGTTATTTAAGCATTAAAAGACTTTTACATGGATCATCTCAACTTGAACATTATGGTTGTGAAAAAAAATTAAGATTTCAATCTCTAAAAATAGTGGATACTATAACAAATTATCAAGACTGTCCATTTTGTCTTAAAAATAAGCATATACATTTTTGTAATTCCAAATTAATTTCATGATAAGAAATTGATTGTAGAGCCATCATAGAGATTTGTCAAAAGTGCTTTCCGAAGAAATGAGATAAGGCCTTATTTTGTTTTGATAATACCCATGCTTTATAGGGACTTAATCCATCCTTTAGAGAGAGAGAGAGAGAGAGAGAGAGCCACTTCTCAGTTTTTCTTCTATATTCTCCTCTAGTTTCCTAGTACCTCCCATCCCTCGGCATTTGTCTACTCTCTCTTTGTTTCCTTGCATCTCCCATCCGTCTGTTATGACATCGAACGTCTTGGGAGGAGGTAAGAGGTTTGTAGAAAACCCAACTGCCGCAGAGGGGTGTAACCAGATCAGGCCCTGGGCTGGGACAAGGCAGACCAGGGACCAGTCCACTAAAATGAGGCCATGGCTCGATGGGCCCAAAAGGGGTCCATATGCAGCCATATATTCGAGATTGCCGCATTGCCCACCGTTGATAAGTGGCATAAAATAGGGCATACTGAGGCCCAAGCATACCCTTGGGCCAACAGGTCTTAAATCCAGGCACGGGCATGTTCAAAGGAGCCTGGAACCCAGCCCCCCGCTGCCTGGCCCATTTACACCCCTACAATGCTATCATTGAATACTGCTCTGAAATTTCTTTTGTTTTACACCTTCCATACATTTGGGAATTGAAGGGTGGCAAAGAAAATGAATAGCATAAGAAAGCCTCATCAGATTTTTTAGCATACATTTCTTCATAGATAAAAACCTTTTTGAGTGCTGTGAGGCTAGAAACATTAGAAATCACAGTAGCATCTCTCTCTCACAGCCAACCTCTGGTCTTTCAAGTCTCCAACAACTGAAAGAAAGAAAAAGCTAAAAACCAACAAATTTCTCCCCCTACAAAACTCCACCAAAATGGTGTAATCTCTTTCTTTTAGTGCCTACAAAGGAGTCAATGAAGAACTCAAGAACATATGTTTGCTCAAAGACAAAAAAAAATCAATGTGAGCCCTTTGCCAAGAGAGTAGAATTAGTCAATCCATCTTTACTCTGTCGAGTTCTCCAATTATCTCTTCGAACTGCTCGTGAAACAACAGAATGTAAAGAATCAAAACTTTGATTAATGCATGTAGTTAACATTCTTCCCCCCTGCTGCCCCCCCCCCCCCACCCTAAAAAAAAAAAAAGTCCTGAGGTGAGAGATCTATGCATTGAGTTCCCACTCAAAAGGGTCAGATGCTTACCTTAATAATCTGGCGCATGAAATGATCGCCGTATTGCTTCGCAGACTTTGATTCTACAACATGAACAATATCCTATATCCAAACCAAGCAAACAAGAATGAAACTTGAATCCCAAAACAAACAATCTATAATAAATATTTATTGCAAAAAACAGTCATAAATATTTGCCTAACGCTGTAGCCCCAAACATGGAATATGTGATTTGTGTGTTGTGTGCGTGTGCATGTGTGCCTCCATTAGTGCCCATGTCAGCACAAAATTACCAGTTTTTTTGCTCTATTTTTTTGCTCTATTTAGTCTTTTTTATGCAAAATGATGAAATTTTTTCACTGCACAAAAATGGGTTGTAAAAAAGACTCGGCTTGCTTAACATCCAAATTCATTACTATGGAAATGGCTATTGAAATTCGCAAAACAATTATGCACACATCAAATGCATGTTAGCACAAGTATGCCTGGGTTACATGAGAAGCATGAAAAAGCATAGCACCAAAACAAGATTTGGGAGGCTTGGATCTCAGTCCATTTTAGCAATAGCCAAAAATTTCACCTTAAATTTGAAGGGTTAAATTAAACTAAATTAAAAAAATACAGAAGTAATATAAGAAAAAAGAAATAGGAAAGTGACAAGACAACAATAATGATCTTTTCTCAGACTAGTCTACAACACAACAAAAAATTCTGGATGAAAAGAAACTGTTAATGTTTGGCCTGTTCTTCTCAGGGACAAGCACTGACAGAAGCTATTTTGATTTAGAGAAACTATAACCTCCTACCTCATTGACATAGAATTCAATATCAGCATTTGAAACAATCTTCCCATCATTGTCCACTGAGTGAGTTTTGTGCTTGTAAGTCATCAAGATTGTCCTACAAAGCCCACAATTTCAAGCAATAAACTTTCACCATCATTTACTATAAAAGCAAAGAACAAAAGAAAATAAAAATAGAGATTGTCGAGCCCAACACAACATCCCAACTCAGCGTTTATTTCCTAAAATGCAGACCTTAAGGTTGGCTCATCGACTTCCATGAAAGATGCAAGCTTTGAGATTGAAATGGTGGTATAGAGTTTCAAGAAACTGCGAATTCCTGACAAAAGCTGCTGTTGCTTCACTTCATAAAGGAACAGTTTCAACTGAAGTCTATAACCATCCTGTAGCAGAGTAAGTTAAATGTTATAAATCATGGTCACGTAAAAAGCTCTGCATCTGCATGTTCAGGGTTAATCGTGGTCATTTAAAATGACGGAATGGTAACAAGCAAAAAATATCATAAAGAGAATAAAGAGGACATGAACATACATCACAACTAACAAGGTGAACAAGAAATAAACATCCATATTCATCTAAAGAAAAATGGTGATCACTTCCAATTCCTCAGTGAGTTATCAACACCAACTTGTCAACTCCCAAGCCTACCAAATCCTGTCCATGACCTCCTAGGCTCCTCCAATCACCACTCATCCTTACACCTTCTACACATTCCCAAAACACATTGAAAGGACATGGGAACCAGCAAAAGGCTGATGTTTGAGTAAAGAGAGAACAGTAGATCACCAAGGGCATATAATATGACCCTTGCATATATAATCATCTTCTTGCCACTGCTGTACTTCAGCCGGCAAGGTTTGGCTGGAGGATGGTTCAGTGATCTGATCATTCCAGCCTGCATCACTGTTGGACTTGAGGTCGTAGTCTATGTAACGGAAGGACACATTGATGCTAATTAACTATCAAATTATGATAAATCCATGTCTACTATACATCGATGCTAATTAAATAACGGATTACGATGAATCCATGTCTACTATACATCATCATCATCTATACATGGATGCTAATTAAATATCGGACTACGATGAATCCATGTCTAGTAGCAGATGGATCTTTAACTATGGTCGGGGTGTTGTTGCATGGGACTGCAATAAGCAAATGTGTATCTCTAGATCCACCATGGAATCGGAGTTAGTAGCCTTGGAAGCTCTATTAGACAAACAGGATGGTTAAGGAACTTGTTGGTAGATGTACCACTATTTCAAAGGCCAATGCATGCCATGTCATTACAATGAAATTGTCAAGCATGGTATACCAAGCGTCAGTGGGGGGCAAAAATGGATTGCGGAAAGTCAAGATATATTTGCTGAGGCGTTATCAGTTGAGACTTTTATTTGAGAATGGAGTTATTTCAGTGTCCGATATCAAATCTAACCACAACTTGGCGGACCCATTACCAAAAAGCCTTGCAAGGGAACAACTCTAGAAGACCACTAAAGAGATAGGATTGAAGACCAACACAAGTTTTATGGCACAGAGCGATGGGAACCCCACCTAATGAAAAGAAGATCCCATGTCCCAGGTTCAAAAGGAAAAACAAGTCACCCATGTAAGGTCGAATATGTTTTGTATCACAATATTATTAATGAAAATTTTACATATCTACCCATCCTTGGCTGTGTGATACGTTGTACTGCAATTAATGGAGAGGTTGAGTTATGCTCTTAATGTGTCAATTTCCCTTGATGACATAATGCCTAGGATGGGTGTTGGCTATAGGGCACCTTCGGTGGACTCACCTTTGTAAGTGTAACCTCATCCCAGGTTAGAGATTACCTAATTTGGTCCATCACTGGATGGGCACTAAAGAACATGGGAAGCAACATAAGCAAGTGACAGAGTTGTTAAAAGGGGCTAATTCGAGAAAGCATGAGCCCTTGTGCTATTCTAGGCCCCTTAACACCCAAAAAAGATGGTCCAAGGTGTATGTACGTGGATAGCAGAGCTATTAATAATATAACCAACAAGTACAACTTTCGAGTATTGCAGCTTGGATATATAGTCTGGTGCTTGTATCTTTTCCAAAATAGATCTAAGGAGTGGGTATCATTATCATTCAATCCGGATAAGGTGATGGACATAATAGGACTTCAAAAGCAGAGGACCTTATGAATGGATTGTGATGCCTTTTGGTTATCTAATGCGCCTAGCACGTTCATGCAAATGATGATTCAAAATTTTCGGCCAAATATCGCTAATTATTATTCTCTATTTTGATGTCATCCTTGTGCATGGGACTAATGTTGATGAGCATCTTACTCAACTCCACCAAAATTTTGAGGAATGATTCAACCTTAAAAAGTGCATTATTGTGACAGATAACCTTGTCTTTTTGGGTATTGCAGTGTCCAATAAAGGCATGCAAGTTGATTGACATAATGTATATGAAATTGTGAACTAGCCAACCCCTATACATAATGTATATGCAATTGTGAACTGGCCAACCCCTAAACAATAATGGGACATTCGTAGCTTCCATGGCTTGGCGTCATTCTCTAGAAGGCTTCTTACAAATTTCAGTATGGTTATTGCAACCATAGTTGATTGCATGAAGAAGAGTTTCCACTGGGTTTGTGAAGCAAATGAAAACTTCCACCTTATAAAGATAAGATGACAGAATCCCTGACGCTAGCATAGCCTGATTTGAAGAAATTTTTTGAAGTAGGTTGTGATATCTCATATATCAGCATAGGTGTTGTCTACGCCAAGAGGGAAACTCTACTGCTTTCTTTTTTTTTTGAGGAAAAGTGAATGATGTAAGGACCCGATATTTTGTGCAAACCCATAAGCATCAGATGCATCATCTCATTCAAAAGGAGTTTGTTTTGTATTTCGATCATGAGGCCCTTCAAGACCTCAACTCACAAAGAAAGCTTAATCATTGGCATGCCAAGGGGGTTGCTTTCAAACAAGAGTACGCACTTGTCTATCTAGTTTTCATAACCAGATGGCTGATGCCTTCAGTCGACATATCCAGTTTGCTCGGGGCCCGGACTAGGGTGCCTTTCTCATTTGTATACTCTCCCTTTCAGGGAGCACCGCTTGTAACACCTGTAATTCTTAGCAATACAATGTTAACATTCCCAAAAGACATTCTATGCTTATAATATCTTTACCCATGAATTCATTGGGTTTGAGATGTAAAATCCAATATGTTGATGATCCCTACATTGGGCCAATATGGCAAAGGTGTAAGCAATGTGACGATCTTTCAACTAAATATATGTAGCACAATGGCTATTTATTTTAAGGTACACAATTGTGCATTCCTGACCAGTCTTTTTAAGGGAAAACATAATCAAGGAAAATGGAGAGATTGATGAAGATGTCGCACATAGAATTAGAGCTAGGTGGGCGAACTGGAGATGTACACCGGAATTTTATGTGATCGCCACATGTCAATGAAGCTAAAGGGGAAGTTCTATACGACAATTGTGAGATCAGCTTCGCTTTAGGGGGCGGAATGTTGGACGGTGAAGAAACAACATACCCATAGGATGTGTAGCTTAGATAAGGATGTTGGGATGGATGAGTGACAAGACAAGAAGGGAAAGAATTTGAAATGAATACGTTATAGAGAACTTAGGTGTGACTCCAATAGGAAACAAGATGAGAGAAAATAGACTTCAGTGGGCCGGCCATGTGCAGTTAGGAGATGCGAGTTGGTTCAAGTGGAACGCTAAAAAAGGGCAAGGGTTATGTTGCAAGTAGTGAGAACAAATATGGGGACTTATGACCTCACTGAGGGTATGGTCCTTGATTATATAGAATGGCATACCAAGATTCGTATAGCCGGCCCCAAATAGTTGGGAAATGACTTTCATTATGATGATGGTGATGGTCTTGGTGCTCATTTTGGGCAATCCAAAACCATTGCTTTGGTGGAAAGTACTCTTAGCTAGGCCTAAGCTGGATATGAAGCGTATCCAAGTTTGCCAACTTTCATATGGTCAATCTCAGAATACTGGTCTTTATGTGCCACTTCTACTTCCTAGTGCCCCATGGGTTGACATAAATATGGATTCGTTCTTGTACTTTCAAAGACATCAAGGTGTATGGATTTTATATTTGTAGTAGTGGACCAATTTTCAAAATGGTCCAATGTACAACATGCAAGAGGAATTTTGATTCTTCAAATGTGGGTGATTTGATTTCAAAGAAATTGTACATTTACATGGTGCTCCTAAGACCATTATTGCAGATAGGGACATTAACATTTCTTTGAGTCAATTCCGCAGGAGCTTGTGGATCAAGATGGGAGCTAAATTACCACATAATAGTGCATATCACCGTCAAACTGATAGCCAAACTGAAGTAGTCAATCAATGCTTTGAGAATCTACCAAGGTACCCAGCAGGTGACAGAACTTCTCAATTGGACTTGGTGCTTCCCCGAGCTGAGTTTGCCTTCATTAATTCTATTCATAGATCAAGCAAGTATCAATCTGAGATTGTTTATGACCAATGCATGTTCCAGATGATGGCGACCTAAGCCCAACAAATCCATGAAGTGCAAAAGAAGTTGCAGCCAATGCCCTTGTGCGTCTCAAGGCTTATGAAGTTTTTTGTTTTTTTTTTTTCTTTATGAAGGTGGAGATCTCTTTATGGTGTATCTAGTCAATAATATTTACAGGTCGGATCCTACCCAAAGCTCAAATTTAAGAATTGCTCATCTTGTATATGTACCCAAAGATCTGCAACTTTCTCCTATTTTCAATGTTGCTGATTTTTATGAGAAAAGAAGATTGGTTAGAGCACATGCCTACAAACCACGAAGACTTCCCAAAGAATATAGCAAATATGACATAAGAAGTGATGAATACTGGGGCATGGATTTGGGAGCCCCCACCATTTGCCAACAGAAATGTCGCCCCACCTTAACTGCATATTTTATTGTCAAATTATAGAGGCTAGCTTGCTGGAGTCAAGTTTCCTCTAACCTGGGGGAATGAAACACAACTCTTTTAAACTCGAGAGCTTCTAGGAAGTTGAGTATGTAGGTGCATGCTCACTTTGGAAACAGTACATGCATTTTTTGGGAATTAGGTTTGCGCATTTGGGAGTTGTGTTGAAGCATGGGATTTGGGAACACGGCATTTTGGGGAATTATGTTGAAGCATTAAGAGCATGCCTCTTGGGAAATTGGTGCATAATTTTTTGAGGTTTGTATGAGTAGGTTTATTTCCCCACATGTAGGCAAGGCCAAAGTTAGGTTGACGAATACATTGGGTATCTATTTTTCACAAAAAGAAAGCATGGAAAGCTTAGAGTTTTATTTGAGGAGCTTTGTTAGGAGAACAAAATTTCAGTTTTGAATTGATTCTTAAACAATTTTAGGTGGTGTAGAGCTTCGTTTGAGCTCTCTCCTAGTTGTTAGATTGCTCTTATATGTTGAAGGATCTCCTTTGGTTTTGGGCTTTATTTCATTTTCTTGTTGAACTCTTTCTTCCATTTAGTTACTTTTTTTTATTCTTTATTCTTTTTTTGGAAAATGTTAACCTTGAATTAAGGACAAGAGATTACAAAGAACAAAAAATACCTGCCCAATTGCTTCTGAATATTCTTCAAGATTAGCATTTAATAATATTCTAATTGATTATCGCATGAAGTTATGAACCACACTATGAAGCTGTGGGAGAGAGTGATTGAGCAACGACTAAGGCATTAAATGAATGTATCAGAATCCAATTCGGTTTTATGCCAGGGAAGTCAACAATTGAGGCTATTTCCCTAGTAAGGCAACTGATTGGGAAGTTTAAGGCGAAAGGAAAAGACCTCCACATGGTCTTTATTGATCTAGAGAAAGCTTATGATAGAGTACCTCAACGTTTAATTTGGTGGGTCCGTGGGTGTTGGAAAAGAAAAGAGTCTCCGAGTACTATATCAATTTGATGAGAGAGATGTACGAGGGAGCACTAACCAATGTGCGAACTAGTGGAGAGACGAGTGAGTTTTCAGTGACAATAGGTCTACATCAGAGATCAGCGTTGAGCTCATAGCTCTTGGTCTTGGTTATGAACGACTTAACTAGGCACCTACAAGATGAGGTATGTTGTTCGTGGACGACATAGTTTTGATTGATCAGACCTGAAGCAGCTTCAACAAAAAGTTAGAACTTTGGAGGGATGCTCTAAAATCTAACTGTTTTAAAATTAGCCGGACAAAGATGGAGTATATGGAATGCAAGTTTCGTAATAATAGGAGTAGAGATGAGGAAGTTATTAAGATTGACAACCAAGAAATACAAAAAAGCGTGCACTTTCCATATCTTAGGTCGATAATCCAAGAAAATGAAGAGATTGAGGAAGATGTTGCGTTTAAAATTACAGCTAGGTGAGCAAATTGGAGTTGTATAACTGCAGTTTTATGTGATCGCTGTATACCAATGGTGCTAAAGGGGAAATTCTGTAGGATAGTTGTGAAACCAGCTTTGCTTTATAGGCAGAATGTTGGACGGTCAAGAAACAACATACCCATAGGATGTGCAGCTGAGATGAGGATGTTGAGATGGATGAGTGCCAAGACAAGAAATGATAGAATTACAAATGAATACATTTGAGAGATCTTAGGTGTGACTCAATTAGGCTATAAGATGAGAAAAAGTAGACTTATGTGGGCTGACCATGTACAGCGCAAATCCAATACAGCACATGTTAGGAGGTGCGAGTGGAGGCTCTAAACGGTAAGCCCATATCGACATGATTGGAAGAAGTGAGAAAAGATTTGGGGACTTAAAATCTCACTAAGGGTATGACCCTCAATAGAGCAGAATGGCAGACCAGGAATTGTGTAGCTGGCCCCAAATAGTTGGGGAAAGGCTTTGATGATGATGATTATCACATGAATTTATGCTTTGACCAAAAGAATGGAGGAAACAGTCCTCATATGAGGTAAGTTGGGGGCTGTACACATACCAATCACTAGGTCCCCCATCACATAATCCTTCCAACAATGCACACACTACACCTCCTTCACAAGCCTTCTCTTTCATGTTCTACCTCCACAAAGCTTCTCTTTCATAATTTCATGCTTTCATTTCCACCTCCCAAAAGTGTTACCATGAGAATTACCTCTCTTTCATGTCTCCTCAAATCAACCACATGTATCAACAATAGGAGGTGTCTTAACAACATATCAAAATCCTCAAAATTCCACCTTAAATTTCCTAAATACCACACGAAAGAATACTCATGTTCCTTCAAGAAAGATCCTATTTTCATTGCTATATAAGAAAATAATTTCTTATATATATATATATTCGTTATAAGAAGCATCTTTCATTCCCCACCATCTTACCTTCATCCATATTCCATATTACCCTTAAAATTCGACCATGTACCCATCCTATCCTTAAATCTATACCCTTGAATAAAATGAATAGAACCCCTCACTTTTCATTTCCTACAGTGTTTTTAAAGTCAGACTAGGGCTTGGAACAAGATAGGGCCCCATTCCGAGTCAACAAGTCAGACTCGGCCCCAAGTTCTTAAGAAGTATAACACACAAACATCAAAAATATGTTTGAAGAGTCAATTCCAGTGGTTTTCCAACCGGTCTGGCACCCTCCCAAGCATGAGGGAGTTTCAAAAATTTGTTCTCATAACTTGGCTAACCCTCATTAAACTTATGATTGACTGCAATACCGTATAAATTGAAGCCAAAAGATTTCCTACTCCCGCAGGAGTATATTGTCTGTCTACTTCCTCGAGTAAAACTAATGCTAGCAATATTTCTTTAGATCCCAAATTTTAAGGATTTAATCTTTAGAACCCAGGGACCAACCTCAAAGGAAAAAAAAAGTTTCACTAAAAAAAGTGACATCCTAAGATTGCACATGAACCGTCAAATATTCAGAGGGAAAGATATATATGTTCAAGAAATCAAATTCCAAATATCTTTCTTTGATAATAATTATCTAGTGATACTCGGATGGATCCCAAAACCAATATTTTTCTTTGATATAATTATTTAGTGATACTTAGATGGATCCCAAAACTTAGACTCAAAAAACATTTAAGTAGCTATCTTACCTGAGGGAGTTATTGTACAGTATGTGCTCCCGAGGGAGTATGCTATAGGTGCTCTAAATTGAATCCTAAGTTCATACAACCGTTTCGCTCCAGTCATAAAAACTCCTTCCTTTTTCACTTTTTCTTTCATACCTTCAACCCCATTGCAATTTAGTCTTAAACAACCTTAACATAGCAAAGTATTTCCAACAATCACCATCATCTATTGCTGGTACCGCATTCTGACACGTATTCCTATCTCCCCTGAAACTCGAGATGTATCTCTTCTTATGTACCCCTATCCAAACACCATCATCCTTTTGCACTCAGCCTCCTCATCACAGGCCTCCCGTCCAATAACTTCCTTTTCATCCCCTCTCCTCCCTTTCACTTCCACCCAACAGGCAACAAAATTTTTTTCTAATGTCCCCTGCAACTCCGAACATGTCTCTTCTTAGTACCCCTATCCAAAAACCACCTTCTATTTCCACTTAACCTCGTCATCACGGTCCTGCCTCCAATAACTTCTTCCTTTTCATCTCCTCACCTCCCTTTTCGCTTCCACCCGACAAAAATTAACCACCCAACAGAAAGAATAGGTGAATTACCACATTCTTGTGAGTGTGCATGTCTGAATGCATGCCTATGCATGTCTATATGTGACCATCAAATAAAATAAATTTCAGAGAACATAGAGAACTACATGAGTGCCTGTTATCTTTTCCTTTTCGATTCAACCCAATGAAAGCTTATTTCATCAAAGTTAACCATTTCTCAAAAAAAAATAATCTTATTTCATCAAATTAAGATCTGCAGTACACACCTGGTTGTAGTTGACGAGAGGCTCTTCATAGATGGGAGCCGAAGGGGTGATGAATTTGGGACAGGCATAAGAGAATGCTTCATCATATAGTGAATATGCCTCATCATCATATCTCTGCATTCTAAGCATTTTATCCCCATACTTCTCCCTCAGTTGATTGTTAACATTTTCCTCAATAAGCTTCACTTGAGGACATAAAGAGAGGCATACTGCCAGCAAAGCATACATCTGCTCATTTTTCTTCAAGATCTGATCAAATTGAGGAGATTTCTGATGATATTGTTTGTTCTTCATAATATACAAGAGCACTTTGTTAAACTCTCGTATTGCTTCCACATACCTGCCAACAACCTCAACATTGTTAGGCATCATTCAAGAATTAAAATACACAACATCACAGTAAATTGATTTTTCTTTGGAGTTTGGACGGTAGAGATCGTGCCCGACAAAAGAAACTAATTTATGCATTATATAAGCAGAAAATAAAGCAACTGATACTGCTAAGCATGAACAATGTCCTACCACAGAGTTATCAAATCTGAATGGATTGATAAGAATCCATTAAATAATTAATCTACCAAACTACATAAACTGAAGCTTCATTCAATAGTGCATTGTTGATGCCATGAGCTTCCTTTGGTTCAATTTGGATAATTCCCGTTCATCATTGACCTAACAATGCAATTAGAATATTTTTTATGAATAATTACAATTTGATACAACCGATTGTCCTCTCTCCGTCTCCCATAGTACCCTACTTACTCAAATGATCAAATGCATCACCTTGTACCAAAGAATTCAACTATCCACGAAGTGTTTTAAATTTCTAATCTAGCCGTAATGATTATTTGTAAGTATGAGTAATTCTCTTCGCTAGTGGCAACCTTTCTTCAGAAAACATAATTTCACTTTCAAGTTCTCTGATTTATTTCATGTGCTCCACCTTTACCATTTTCATAAGTTGATTTTCAATAAAATTATCATCTTGGTCTTTCTGTATTTCCATGTGGAGTACATCCCACTTCAGCAGAGTTACATTACCATGCACAAACTTGGCCATTAAAGACAAAAAACAAATTGCCCCTCCAAGTTCAATAACAAAAAGTGAGAGAGGAACGAACGTCTCCTTATTCGACATGCATGACACAACAATTGCGTTAGTAAACATACCTTCGCAGCATGAGGTTTGCAAATCCATAATGGTAAATAGTAGTAATGTGGCTTCCAATGACTGAAGTATAGACTCCTGGTTGGCTGATGTCAATGGGAGCCAGACACTTGAGCCCAGTATAATAATCTCCCAAGAGGCAATGGACACGAAGCAACCCCACAATACTAAAATATCCCAATACTTTGAGAACATTGCTCCCACCATTATAATCATAGCCATCAGTAGCAGTAAACTGCTCAAGACCTTCTTTCTCTTGTTCCAAAATCTGTATGATCATGGACTTCTCCACTAGAGCTTGCAAGAAATTGAACACACCGTACACGTTCCATACCTGGAAAAAATCGACAATTTTTGTTAATAGGATTCAGATATGGTGGAGTATAAATCCCAATCATAACCTAGCTTTAAAGAAAATATTCTTCCAAGTAAAAGCCAAGAATGCAGCTATGAAGACAAATAGCTAGCACTCTCAAGAGATGCTGAGAAAAACATGCGACATAATCTAGATAGGACTCATAGTAATCCGAATGTATAGGTTCTGTATAATAATATTATCTTCCGAACACGCAAGGATCATAAATACTTAAGGAGAAAAGGATTTCAAAATACAAACATACCTCATATGCTCACAAACTGCAGGAATGTAAAAGGTTAATAACTATTCACCAAAGGCGTTCACATCAATGTATTCAAATCTGGAGCTAAATTGCCAGTTTAGTCCCAATTCAGACTTATTTTCTAAAACCAAAAAATAATAGCCAATTCGATCTGAACTTGATGATTCAGCTTGTTTTGGTCCACTCAAGCCCAAACCAATTTAGTTTGGCGCTGATTCAACGGGATACAACTGATTTAGTCATGATGAATGGAAATATGAAGCTTGTCCCTCAAACCAACTCATTTATATAAAAATGGAAAACCAAATAACTTAAGTATTTAACCATATAATCTGATAATAACCATATAACCTCATAAAAACCCATAACAGTACAAAAATAATATTAAATAAAAAAAATCCTAAGAATCCAGTTAAAACTTGAAAAATAAGCTTCTCACCAATAATAAAAAAAAGAGCATTCCACCGCCCACCCCCCAAAAAAAAAGGAGGGACAATTGTAAGGAATAAAAAAGGGCTAAAGAGTAAAACTAAAGAGTAAAACCAAAGAAGGGGGCTAAAATAAGATAATGAGGCAATTAATGTCATTCAAAAATGACAATGAGCAAATGAACAAAATGAATCAAAACACGAAATCACAATCAAACAAATTAAAAGAGGTGAAAGAGATATTGGCTAATTTGATTTCCCTAATTTCCACAAATGGCAAACAAATTCCAACAAAAACCAAACCAGTAAAACTGCAAAATCCCTCACCTGATCATACTGCCTCAACAAAGCAATCTCCTGGTCAGTCTTGTTCTTGAGCTTCGCCCTATACTGACAAAATGACTGGAACTGATATATGAACTCATCAATCATATCCCATAACCATTGGTTAGGGAGCTGCATATTAACCACCCCATGTAACACCACCTGAAACAAGTTGCAGTAATTATCCCAAGACTCAATTCTATGTTGCAGTGTAGGCGAAAGCCTCGCATAAAGGTGCCTATACCACATTTCCTGATAAAGCAAGCAAAAGACATGGTCGTTATCGACATGGGGTGCGATGGCTTCGACTGATGGCCATGGACAATCCTTGAACAATCTCTCAGAGAGCTTGTGAAAGCTCCCTTCATACATTTGATATATTTCATACACATTTTTCTCCCTGATGTGTCTGTAAAGGATGACGACGAAGGTTTTAACCGAGTCGGGAACAAACATGGGGTTATATGGAACATCAGTTTTGGATGTGGGCTCATCATATGTCTCATCGTAGTCTCGAGTGTATGGTTCATAGGCCATGGTTAGAGAGAGAGGTTATAGATGCAGAAGGTCCGGTACAGAGAGTAGAGATAGGGAAGGTTTTGAGATGAAGGTCTTATAGAAAGGAAAAGATGGGAAAGTTGTGTAAATACAAGAGAGAGTCACAGATGCCTCTTCGAGAGAGAAGAGAAATGTGAAAAATGCGTTGATGAGCGAGGGATGGATGAGCTGCACAGAGAAGAGAGGAGAAATGTAAGTAAAGTTAGATACAGCAACAGATGCAAAAATTGTTTTGAGAGAGATGCAAAAGTTAGTGTGAAGAGAGAGATTATAATTGAAACAGCGAGAGATGTAAAAGTTAGTGTGAAGAGATTACAATTGAAACAGAGAGAGATGCAAAATTTATTGTTAAGAGAGAGAGCTTACCATTGAAATGGAGAGAGATGCAAAAAGTTAGTGCGAGAAGAGAGAGTTTACCATGAGACAGACAGATGCAAAAGTTAGTGTGAAGAGAGAGATTACAATTGAAACACAGAGAGTGGGGGTAAAAATTGCAGTGGAGACTCGAGAGAGAAAGGATATAGAGAGAGATACCTGTTGATGAGAGAGAAAGAGAAGCCTCTTGACCTAAAAACGCAGAGAGAGAGAGAGAGAGAGACAGACAGGGCTTGGGCGAAGGGTTTTTACAGTGAAAGAAGAGACGAAACCATTCTCTCTGTGCCCTAAGGGAAACAATGCTATGGCACGTGTCTATACTATAGAAATGTTGACTATGTAGAAAGGGAGTCTGTGATCCACATGATCCTATGGTCACTAATTATCACGTAGCTAAGCTAGGGTCACTAATTATCACGTAGCTAAATGGAACTTTTATTTTAAGGATCGTATACAATGAGGCTATATATCTTTGATATAAGGAGGTGACAATTATTGATTGTCATTAGATGTAGAATTGGATGGCTTGGGGTATGTTATAAAGTTATAATAATTTTTTTTGAATTTGGAATCTAGTAAATGACATACTTACAACTACTTAGATTTGAAATATGGCGGGCATTAATGATTGTGACTTCTTTGTATTAAAATAAATAGTCATACTGTATACTTTTTCTTTTTAAATTGTTATGTTTTTTAAATAAACAAAAAGTAAAATTTTCTTAAATAAAAAATTGTTTCATGTGGGTTGGACCACATTTCTATATATGCGGTCCAGAAAGTGTAAAGCATCCATCTTAAAGAGGGATTCAAGTAAGTGTTCCATTTAAAAACAATATTGTCCGCATGTTTTATTAATAGAATTATTATTTCTATTTTTTAAATTTTATTTATTTTTTCATATTCACGTTCTCTATGTTAGAGATTACATGTCCTTAAAAATTAAGTCGTAAAATCCATCTAAAAAATAGATTTATTAAGAGGTCTGCATTCCGCATAGAAACCGAGTCCTTTTTAAGTATCTCATATATCTCTTAACATAAAAAACACAGGGATTGTATACAGTGAAACCATTTACTTTTGGAATTTTTAGTACAAGGAGGTCAAATTACTTGTAACCCTAGCTGTGAAATCGGATAGCTTGGGTGTGTCGCATAGTTTGAAAAAAAATCGTTTAAATGTTACGCTTGGTCAATGGAATAAATGCAGCTGTCCAACTTCACATCCAACTGTTGATATTAACTGTGACTACCTTGTGCAAAAAGTAAAAAAAAATTACAAAAAACTCCCTTGACCCAACCAATTTTTTTATCGCAACATTTACCTCAAAATAAACTTTTCTAGCAAATACTCCAATCAAAAAGTTATAGTTTTTATGATCAAAATGCCCTCTCTCTCTCTTCTAACATCGCTTGCTTAACTTTTATCATAAAAAAAAAAACGGTCCGGCAGTATAAGTAACATGGGCCTAATGCCAGACCATTCTTTGTCAGTGTCGAACTAGCAATAGGCCCATGTTTGACAATGACAAAGAATGGTCTAGCAAAAAGGCGGTTCGACACTGACAAAGAACGGTCTAACAATAGGCCCATGCATTCCAGCACTGCCAAAGAGCGGTCCGGTAACAAGTTCAAAGTGCGAACTTGCAATGTCAAAGAGTAGTCCGACATTTTTTTAGTTTACCAGGGCTTGGCAATTGGTACATGGCGGTCCGGTAGCCCATATAGCTTTTGATATTGTGCGTAAGTCCACGTGAATGTTAGGTCAAAATTAAAATTTTATGTATAAAAAAAGGTATTTTTGTCAAAAAGTCATGCTTTTTTTTTACTTGGGGGTATTTGCTAAGAAAGTATATTTGGGGTGAAAAGTGGGGACAAAAGTTTAATTGGGGTAAGTTGCATAAGTCTCTTATTATATATTTTTATAGGGTGAGGTTTGTATAAGGTTGCCCCCTTATACTGTAGAAGTCATGTGTACTTATAAAATTCACTTAGAGATGCCGTTTTGGCGTCGAAAATCTTATGATAGTTTCACAATCTCTTTTTATCTTCAATTAGAAAATTTAAAATTTAAAAAATAGTACAGATCAAGCAGATCAATAAATACTTGAAAATTTTGAAAACAAACGGTTTAGATAATTTTTTATAAGATGTATTATTTTTTAAACTTAAAATTCTTGTTTTCTTCATGTCCATTCATCTCAAGGTCGAGATGATCACTCGGTGGTTTCTCCTCGGGAACATTCTCTATTAACGGATTTTTGAGATGCAGCTTTCCTCAACCGTATAAAGTTGCAACTTTATACAAACTTTTTTCATTTTTATATTACTTATTTTTTTATATCGTACGGTGACATCTTTTCTTTCTTTTTCTTTTTTTTTCCAAAATAGCATCAATTCAAAATTTCAAAATCTAAATTGGTGAACTGACTTTTTAGAAAATTCAGCAGTACAGAACTTCATGTCCCAGATAAAGATTATTATGAAACGAGTGACATGATGAATTTTTAGGGTTTAGAGAAAATTCAAAATAGTTTATGATTGTGTTTAGCACTTCAAATTACACATGCAATAAAACTATCTGCCCTTGGGGGAGCAAATTGTACATTTGCTACTTCAGGCAAAACCCTGGTTGCAAGTATTTTTAGGTTCCAAAATTTTGAGGATGGAATCTACTCAATATAGCAACCAGCTTAAAAGAAATGGAGAAGCACTCTTCCTCTGCCAAAAAAAAAATCACACCTTAGGATTGAGAATAGACAATCCAATTTTCAATTTATGGATTATTGGATCTAAGTTAGGAATTGTAAATTTTCCTAGTTACTTTGTAGTGTTATTCCTTTCATTTTGTTTTTAAAATTATTCATACAGCGATTTTAAAGTGGATATCCGAGTTTCATATCGAGAAATTCCTCCCAAGTAGGTCTTTTATCAAAGGGAGCAACTATACAATTTGCAGCCGCGTGAGCCATGATATATGCCTCACAAGCTAAGCAAGCAGGAGGAATCGAACTTGAAATGTAGCATTGCTAAAAGATTGATAATCACTCAAACCCAAGCCCAAGCCCAAGCCCGAGCCCGAGCCCTATTCTTAATGACCATTTCAAACACTCATGGTTGAAAAGTGCTATAGTACTTCGTTCAAGGACTTCAACTGTCTACCGTGGGTGGTTTCAACTTTCGGGAGCAGACAAAAGTTCTGGATTTTTGATCAATCTGCCAGTCTTTGAAAGAAGCATGCCCGCCATACCTCTACTATTTACGTTACGCGGCGGTTGACAAATCTTATTTGGATGGTTAGGATCATATGATAACTTATGAATACCCCATCTTTTCCCTAGGTACATTGCCCTCCCTTGAGGATGTTAAGTTGTGGCTTTATTAAGTCACACCTCAAATCTCACAGGAAAGGCATTAATTGTATCCACCTCGACGATCATGGATATAAATTGCAATGCCTTTTTTTGGACCGTCCATTTCAAGTTTTCACAAATCCATTAGATCCACAGCATTTTTGGAAAACTACATTCGGGATGGAAAATGGATTTACAAGTCATCAAGAGGTTTTTCAACTCTGGAACTATATTTTTTGGCAGGGTTTCGAGGTGCAGCCTTACTAAATTTCATAATCTACAAGAACGATTTATGAAGAAAGAAAACAATTATGTAAACTGACACTGAGCAAAATAATAAAATGCCAAATCTCAAAGAAAAATGAATAATTATCACAGATAGGGCTATTTCTCGAAACAAGGAAAGGCCTAGAAATTTGTACTTGGAGAAACAGAGATGGAGGGGAGAGAACCGAAGAGTGGAAGGAGAGATAAATGGTATCTTTGGTACAAACTAACTAAAATCATTTTAGTCACCAAGTGTGAAATCGAATGGCTGAGATTGTACCATTGACCATGTTCAAAGTTTGAAAAAAAATTTCTCAAATTTATATAGAGAAATGACACACCCAACGATCTGATTTTAGATTTGATGGTTTCAGCTTGCCTGAGTCCACTTGAACTCGGGCGAGTCCTTTGGTGGGGCCAAGTTCCCCCAAGTTGGGTGCATAGCTCAAGGATTAAAAAAAAATCAATTTTTTTTTTTTTTTTATAATATTTTTTTCATATGATCTGGATGCATTTGGTAAATATTAAGAAGCATTTTTTTTTGCCATAATCAATATTTTTGTATTTTCCTCTTTGTCCCAAACTATAAATCGTTTTCTTTCAAATCCATTTTCCTCTACATTTTTTTAAGCTTATTTAAAATTTTAAAAATTGTTTCAATTTACGTTTACGTGTTTATTATTTTTCAAAAGTTTTTTTTTTTAAAAAAATGTTTTTGGGCCCAATACGCCTTGTGCTGAACTCCGCTAAGTTACGCCGCTCGGCCAAAGGCCAAGTATACTGCCCGAGTCGATTTTCCATGAACTGCTTGAGGGTTAATAACCTTAGATACCAAATTTAGCACTCTCATTGCATACAAACCCCATTTAAAAAAATATATATATTCCAACTTAATGGAGGGAATAATATACCACACAAAAATGTCCATCCACCTGAGCATGTCTCTTGCTCTTGAGAATGAGTAAGTTACACAGAGTGAGTCCAAAAACTATGTCAAAATACAAAAATTTTATAGCAAAAAAGGAAAAGAATCATGCTTTCTAAGTCAATTCAACTCCCCACATTGCGCTATTTTCTAAAATAATTAATGGAGAAAGCCAAAGATAATGAAATCATCCACTAATTTTCATTATCTTTTATGCATCCTCACATTGTAAACTAGTCCTTATCTTTTGTAGGGTACATGATAATAGAGAATTTACAGATTCAACTGACTCCATGCTTACTTTGGCACTTGGTGAAGTATTGGCTAAGATTTGGAATGCAATGGTTAATAGTGATCCTCCTTCACTTGCCCTGTTCTTTGGCCTTGAGGTTATAACCAAAGGCCTACTCTCCATTCCATCAGATACAACAGAGAAGCCTGATGGCAGTATGGGCAAATTGCTAGAATCACAACCAGACATGACTGATTGCATGCCCACAATGTCAACTGGGGCATAAACCATCATAGATTCATAAGAATTGGTGCTACAGTCTTGGAGTATCCAGACACTGCTCTCCTTTGTTTGCGTCGCCTGCACTCGAGAAACAATTGATAATAAGAGAGAGAGAGATCATTTTATGTGAAAGAAAGGAAAAACGACCGATTTATATTTTTTGTTTGGGTAATTCAGTGGGGATAACGAGCCCCTACCCATTTTACTTATACTAAGAGAGGGGGACATGCCATTGAGTGTGTGTCTATGTCATCTAGACACCCATTCTTGCTGAAGTATAAAAAATGTGTAGATATTTGGACATGGTGTCAATAATTCCAGATAGTAGAACATCTAAATATATAGAGCACAAGGTGGGGGGTTTGAACGGGGTCCAAGTTTGTGAGATCTATGTGTCAACCATATCTAAACACAATAAATATGATCTGTTTGAAAAGTAGGGTTTTCTTAGGGTAATCTTATATATGAAATATTTTTTTGATGTACTTAATATTTTTTACCACTTGAAATATTTATCTTACAATATATCACGTTTTTATATATGGTTATTTTACGTAATTAATCTAAAGTAAAGTTGAAAATCTTGATAAAAAGAAAAATATATATTAAATATAGTAGAAAATGACATCACTAGTTTTTCATAGAAATAGCTATTCTATCCCGACGCTGAAAATGACCTTGCTCGATAATTTTTACGTTACAAAAGCAAAAATAATGAGTGTTCAAATATGTTAAGTACTTCAAGAAAATACTCCATCCGTAGGAGTACCCCAATAAAATCCTTAAATATATATATATATATATATATATATATTATTTTTTTATAAAACACGCATATAAACATGTCGTGTCGTATCGACTTTTGAAGCTAAAGTACATAACGCTAAGATACGTATTAGATTCAAACATCCATAACTAGGTCTCGATAGGATAAGTGAGACGCATGCGCCTCTCTGTGTTTTTTCATAATAAGACGCGCGCGTGCTTACACTGTGTGTGTGAGAAAGAGAGAGAGAGAGAGCGATTACATGAAGTGCAACTGAGTTCCCACGGTCTTGGCCTTTGGCTATGTTAGCAATGGGTTGTATGGGGCTACTTGACATTATATCCCACTGTAGAAAACATAAAAATGAGAAGAGTTAAAATCAGTATAGAACAACTGATTTAAAATGAGAAAATATGTAAAAGAAATGTTTATTATTTTTTCATAAAAAAAAAATCACAATCACTTTTAGTTATCAAACCACATCCTACCTTTCCATTCAATTTAACATATGATGATTTTTGACTTTTGTGTATTTAAGCAAATCTTTTACTAAGTCAACATGCCCTTACCATAACTAAGGTTTAAATGAAGGACAATATCAAGGGAAAAGTGCACCAATATCTATTGTCATAGATTTATGATCATATAAAAATATATACTCATGTGTCATCACCATCCATTCAATCTAAGGGACAGCAATGGATAGACAATGGGACCCACAAAAAATGCTATGGTAGGTCTATCTCTATCCATCACCATCCATCCATTGATTGGATGGTGAGATACTCATGACCACAGAGTTCCCATGGTCATATAGATCATAGTATGTATGATTTTATGCATGATCATAGAATTTTCTTTTGTGACTGGCCCCAATTTATATCTTCCTAAAAATTTTCTCAAAATGACTTTAAATATCACACAATTGATACTAGATGTCCTGTTTTTACCAGGAATGACAATTCAATCCTTAAATTGCTGCCTTAAATTGTTGTTCAATCATCTCATAATGCAGCTGGGAGTAAGAGAGAGAGATGGCATGATGTCTTCTCATTTCTAGACAGAGAGAGCTGCATATCATTAACATGGCACACTCAGAAACCTCTGTGTACATATGTGTGTGAAGAGAGAAAACATGGCATCCTAACCTCATTTCTAGAGAGAGAGAGCATGGGATCCTAACCTCTTTTCTTCGAGCATCGTCGCGCAGGAAATCAAACAAGACTGTAGGGGACACCGGCAACCACACAGAGGCTACAGCCGAGAGAATGAGTCCTTGAGGTTCTCCAGGATCATTTACGTTCTTCCGGGACGTCGCCCTGATATCGTTCGGCCCCCCTTTTGAGAGCTTCGTCCATGAATTCAAGCTGGAAGCACCCAGGCCCCTGCAAAAGCTGCTTGTCATTCTCTGTGCAAGCTTCAATATGCTCTTTCTCCCAGCCAGAGTTGTGACTCCTGCATTTATTTTAATGCAAATACTAGGGTTAGAATCTGAATTAGTAAAACATTGTTATTGCCATTCGGACTCGGCCAAGTGACTCGTCTCGCTTTATTGGCAAAAATCAGTTGAGGGCAAGTTGGGTGTCCATCTTGTTAGGCACCAAAAAGACCTCTAAAAAAATATAAAAACATGAAAAATAAAAAAAAAAAGAAGGGAAAACACCAATGTGTATCATAATTAATGTCTTTAGATATTTTGATAGTTTTTAAGATGATTCGTGGATCTTTATAATGTTTTTTATAATTTTTTGAATATTCAAAATATAAATCAAAGTTTTCTATAATCCATCTTTTATAGATTTTTTTCATAGTCTTCTAATAATTTGTATTACCCTTTTAATTTTTTTTTTTCTGATTTATACTTATTTTTTACAATTTTTTGAGGAAGTGCATAACTTGGAAGAGGTCTAATAATTTCTATTACTCTTTTAATTTTTTTTATTTGTAACTATTTGTTACAATTTTTGAGGGAGTGCATTACTTGGACGAGGTGGAATTTAGAACATGGAAAAAGTTTATATAAGGGTGAGGCCCTAAACGGCCTCAAAAACTAACTTCCAAGAGGTTGTTTTGATGCCTTAAAATCCTCAAATTGATCATCTCGACTTAAGTGGTTTTGAGCTCGGGCTTACTTAGTTAGTGCTTGACGATTTGCAACGCTATGTCTTTGGCTCAATTCCTACCAAAGGTGGGGGCCCGCTCCCCATCACCCAAAAGATAAAAAGATCTCATGATGTATAGACATGAGAAAAATAAATTTCATGTCTTGGAAATAGTGTTTTTATTACATTTTATGGACAGTCAATTTTCAAGATTTTCAAGTGTTCATAGATATACTCGATCTACACTAGTTTTAAAGCTTTAAATTTTGTAATTAGATCTGAAAATAAATTTTCAGACAATCACAAAGATTTATAATACTGAAATAATATTTTTTGACACTATTTAAAACTGCGCTTTTAAATTTTCAGACCATCACAAAGATTTTTAATACTGAAATAATATTTTTTGACACTATTTAAAAATGCGCTTCGCTTTGATTGTTTAGGACCTAGCTTTGTACCAATCACACCCTTAAAATATTGAATAAATCAAGGGCTGTGCAAGGACACTTATGAGAGAGATTGGACCTCTGAACCTCTTACACATATATTTTCTCTTTGATTTTAGCAAAAAAAAAAAAAAAAACAAAAAAAAAGACAAAAAAAAGAGAAGGTTTAGAGGTTCAGATTAAGACTTTTTTTTTTTTTGTTCTTAAATAATAAAAGACCCGAGTTTGGAAGTTGAAGTTTTGAAGATGAAACTAGAATACAACAATCATGAGAAGTGTGATTTCAGTGTAAAAAAAAGAAAAATTTAAAGTATTTCTTGAAAGGTTATTTCATGATCTGTGGTGTCAACTATCAACATAAATAAGGCTGCAAAAGGGAGGGGTCCAGGTTAGCCTGACACTGGTTTGGACAACACACATGTACACGCACTAGTCGGGTCTGCTTTGAGCGTAGAACCAGAACTGAACCTGGTTGGGTTTGGGTCGGTTGGACACAGACCCAACTCATGGGGTCAAGAGTTTGGGTCCCGACTAGGACCTAAACCCAAGATGGGGGACCTGACCCAGCTAGGAGCTCTAATCCATATCATCTTATAGTGTTTGATTTAAAGGGAAATTTGAAACTGTAGTGTATTACCATAATGTTATAAATTTTATTAGAGTTTCAATAAATAGGGGCTGAGAGAGTACATGAAGGTTAGAAGGAGTGATTTCCAAAGGTAGAGAACATTGGTCCAATAGGACATGTTTTACAGCGTTCGAAAAGTTGGCCGAGTAGTTGCTACTCGGCAAGTTATTGGGCCGAGCTCGAGTTGTTCCAAGCTGGAGGTCCAATTGAGGATCTTAAAAACATAAAAAAAATAAAAAAATAAAAAAATAAATTATAAAAATCTTAATATATATATATATATATATATATATATATATATATATATATATATATATATTTTTGTAACAAGTTTTTTTTTATTTTCTATTATTATGACAAATATTGGAAAGTATTTTGGCTGTGAATGGCCCCGGTCACCAACTAATTTTTTAAAATCTATTTTTACACTACTTTTTTAACTGCAATCAGTTGTGTTTTGTTAAAAGAGTGATTTACATAAGGATCTTAAAATTTTAGGTAAAATACAAAATCTTCTGCTTATAGGCGGAAATTACAAAGAAATTCGGTTCACACGCTTTTTAAATTTTTTTCCAAATTGCCTCTGTCAACCCGAATTTTGATTTTGTTTAGTTTTTTCGTTAGCAAAGCAATGCCCCGAGCTTTAAGGCACTGCCCTACTAATGATTTTTTTAAAAAAAACTTAAAAACAAAATCAAAATTCGGGTTGATCGAGAGGAAATTTTGAAAAATAAAATAAAAAAGGCTAGTTGACCTAACTTTCTTTATAATTTCTGCATAAAAGTGGTGCATTTCGTATTTTACGTAAAATTTTAAGGTCTGTACGTAAATCACTCTGCTTAAAATTTACTTTGAATATAGTTTTTCTTTTTTTGGGATTTTATTTTTTGTATTTTTTTATATTTTTAGTAATTTTTAAGTGATATAGTAGTCAGCCCGCCGAGTTAATGTACGGTTGAGCTTGGGCCAGGGCTCATCACCGAACTTTGCCCTACTATTATTATTATTTTTTTAAACTTTATAATATAAAAAATTAATAGTTATTTGCCCGGCCCAGCTTAACAAACCCCATCTACAAGTCAAGCCGGGCCATGTAGCCCAAGACAAGAGCCAGATCTGTGCATGGCGCCCTGGCCCCAATAGCTCTTGTCCTAAGTCGTGTCAGGCCAGCCCTGGCCTGGCCAGGCCCGGCCTAGCCAGGCCCGGCCTAGCCCTTTGCCACCCCTACTCTAGTGATTGGGCCAATCGTTTGAGTCATTGGTGTAAAAATATGAGAGAGAGATATGGGAATGGGTTGGGGCCAGTGTTAGCAAACTAAGCTGGTCCAATTGGGATCAGGCCGGTCAAACAGGAACAAGGCACTGGTCTATCCAGTTTTGGTGGTCCGGTCAGGTATTTTAAAAAAATTATATAAAATCTTAGAAAATAACGGATTTTTTGTTAACTTATTTTTAACATTTTGGCAATGATTTGATATTGTTTTGGCCATGTATACCTATTCTTTATATTTTTTAGAAATTTTTTAAAATAACCCTGACACAAATTAATTTTTTAAAATCATTTTGTTTTCTTATTAATTTTCAACTTCATTTGGATTTTAATCATATTTTAGCTATACTTTTTATTTTTTTATATATCTTTTAACACTTTTTGGACCAACCAAGACCTGCTCAGCAAGACCAGTTAGTTCAACTGTGGCCGGTTTACCGGTTACTCAGAACCCGCCATTGGTCAGTTTCCGAGGCTATTCGCGAACGTACGTATGCCTCAACATAACGGTCCACAGTTCACTCCCACGGTTAAAATATAAAAAAGGAGAGAGAGAGAGAGAGAGAGAGAGAGAGAGAGAGAGAGAGAGAGAGAGAGAGAGTTACCACTGGAGTCCTTTGTGGGGACATTGGTAGCCATGAAGAAAACAAGTCTCTCACATTGGAGTTGGAGGGTTGCCATCCAATGCTTGGCTCCAAAGGCAAGCCCACTGTTAACAACTGTTCTATACAAGCTGTGCACCGCCACCTTGTTGCACTCTATGTGTTCCACCCATGTTACCTATCACCATTGGATCCTCTATTGCTCAATAATAATACTTCATAATAGACTCTCTCTCTCTCTAACTCTCTCATGAAAGAACATGAGAACGCGTAGCTTGAGAAGAAATTATTCCTCCTATCATTTCCCTCTCTTTCTCTTTCAATGGAGAGAGAGAGAGAATAGTGACTTGGTAATTGGTAAGAGAGAGGGAAACGACTTGGTAGTTGGTGAGTGACACAGAGAGAGAGAGAGTTGGTGTTACTTCTTTACCCTTGAATGGCTGTTAGATTTGTCTATAAGAGAGAGAGAGTAATGGCTTGGTGGTGAGGAAGAGAGAGAAACAATTTTGGTGCTACTTTTTTGCCTTTGTGTGGCCGTTACAATTGTCTTATATGACAGAGATGACGTAGTAGTGAGGAAGAGAGAGAAAACAGTTAATATCGACGCAAGAACACTTAAACTTATCGAGAGATATGTATCATGCAAATACATAATCCATAAATGTCTATCCGATAACACTGCTTGTTTGCCTTTTTGTGGCCGTTACAATTGTCTCGTACGAGAGAGTGAAACAGAGACAGATGGTGCTACTTGTTGGGGAGAGAGGGATTGGTGCTACTTGTTTAGAGAGAGATGGCTTGGTAGTTGGTGCCATTTGTTTAGAGAGAGAAAGAGAGATGGTGCTACTTGTTGGAGAGAGAGGACTTGGTAGTTGGTGATATTTGTTCACAGAGAGAGAGAGAGATAATTGTTAGAGAGAGAATGGTGCTACTTAGAGAGAGATGGCTTGGTAGTTGGTACTATTTGTTTAGAGAGAGATGGTGCTACTTGTTAGAGATTGGTAGTTGGTGCTATTTGTTTAGAGAGAGAAAGAGAGAGATGGTGCTATTTGTTTAGAGAGAGATGGTGCTATTTGTTAGAGAGAGAGAGAGAGAGAGAGAGAGAGAGAGAGAGATTGGTTTACCTTTGAGTGGCCATTGGATTTGTCTTGTATGAGGCAGCCTGAGGCCCTTTTCCTGCACTTATCAAAAGAAGCATCGATGGTGTCTATGGAGACATCGAGTATGGCCCATGTATCCTCACTCTCTTTTCTGCAATGCCTCACAAAATACACCTCCCTTGTGCCCACCAATGGTGTCAACATTTGTACCTCTGCAAACATCTGATTTATGTACCAAATGGTTAGCTTTTAGAGAGAGAGAGAGAGAGAGTACAAATGGGTTATCTTCGAGAGAGAGAGAGAGATTGTGCTATTTGTCCGTTGCTTTGTTAATTTAATAATGGTTTTTTTCCTAAGGTTTTTGTGTTCATTAGAGAGCCCAGCGTTCGATTGAATAAACCGACTTCGGAACCTGGCCATGGGCTGGGTCCGAGTAACCTGGAAACCCTAACCGGGCAGGTCCGAATTGGGTTAAGAAGTGTTAAAATATTTTAGAAAAATCAAAGAATCCCAAAACATGTGAAAAGTATGTGTAAAATGTAATTAAACAAAGTACATCCAAATGAGATTAAAAAAAGTGAGGAAATGGATTTTGAAAATTCAATTTGTGCCGAGCGTCATTTTAGGAATAATAAAAAAAGATAGAAAAATATAAAATAAGTATTTATGATCAATAAACTTCCTAATCTTTTTCAAAACAATAGAAAACACTAAAAAATTCTATTACAAATAAATTTCCTATTTTTTTTGAATTTTAATATTTTTTTGAATATTTTTTTATTGGTAAAGCCAGTTGACCACCATAACTGGGCACAACTAGTGGCCAATTCCGGATAACCTGGCCCGATCTGGGTTGACCTGGCCAGCTTTGCAAACAGAGAGAGCCAAAGATAGTCTAAGGACATATATGATGTTAGAGAGAGATCCGAATTTATTTTTGGAAGGGCTCCTCTCTCTAGAGATGGGCCCTAACAAAAATTATTTATTTTATTTTTATTTTAATTTCACTCATTGTAGTCTTGAAATAAAATTCATTGCTCTTCTCAATATAGAGAGTATATATTCTAGTGAGAGAGAGTATACTAGTGACAAATGAGAGAGAGAATGTACTGTGTGTGAGAGAGTGTACTCTAATGACAAATAAGAGAGAGAGAGAGAGGGAGGTGCTATTTGTTAGTTGTTTGAAAGATGTTCCCTTGAATAGAATATCCATAAAATACTTACTGCTTACCAATTGAATTGCACCATTCTTTGTGCTACCTTCTCCACTACTTACAACATCAACAGTTGCTGCTTTGGATATCATGCCTGAAAACATTTCCTTCCATTGATTCTAGAGAGAGAAACCAAAAGAAAGAGACAGAGATTAACCATCAAAATCACTAACTAGATTGTCCTCCCTCAAGAGAGAAAAGGAACCAACCAGCAAAGCAAATACAAAGAGAGAGATTAATCAAAGTCATCATCACAATTATACTTCCTGATTAGAGCCCTGATTAGAGAATGTGAGAAAGAAATCAAGAGAGGTAGAGAGAGAGAGGGCCTAAACAATACGCGTTGCAAAAATTCATTGGAAGAAGTTGTTTCGATGGCAAAAAAAAAAAAACCCTTAAATCCGATCATCTGGACCTTAAGATACATGGATGTAAAAACATTGGAATTCAAGACTTGGAAATAGTGCATCTTGTAATGCATTATATAGACGTCAATTTTTAAGATTTTCAAGTGTTTATAGATTTGTTTAATCTGCATTGTTTTTAAAGTTTTAAATTTTATAATTAGAATCAGCCCTTACATTTAAAACAACAAAAACCATGGGAATCTTATCTTATTTAGCAAATTCCATTGTTTATTGATAAATTTAAAGAAAAATCCTGTTTCATTATTGGAATTAAAAAAATAATACTATATATTTCATATTTTATACTTAAATCCTACTTTTGAAAACATATAATGTATTTTAATTTTATCTTTCTTTTTTTGTTTTTGTTTTTTTTTGTTTTAGACATTGGATTATGCTCAAACTTGATGTCATTACTTTCCACTATTACACACTTATAAAAAAAATATTTAAAACTAATTTAAAAAAATTAAAATTACCAAAATATTATTTTAATATTGTATGCTGTCATTTCTTAAACTATTAAAGAAAAAGTATGAAAGAAGGATTTATGTAATTTTTTATTTTCCTTAACTTTTTTATCATTATCATTTTGCCATATTGCATGTTCACTCGATTTGGTCACCAATCCGGTCGATCAACATTCAAGCAATCTAGACAGAAATGTATGAGTGGATTGTTCACCCCACTTATCTAAACTAAATTGAACTGCATTAATTCCAATAGCAAATGTGAAACAAATAAAAAAAAAAAAAAGTGATGAGAGATAAAAACTACAATAATCAATTAGAGAATAACCACATGGTAAGAAAAGACATAAAAACGAGGATGCAAGAGAAATTGTACCACATCCATGAAGGCTTGCACTAGGCTTGGCAATTCCATGAACACAACACCTGACTCCCTTGAGGCCTCCACTGATCTTCTCTCTCTATCTTCACTTGAATTTTCATTTGATGGAAATTCCTTCAAATATTCATCATAATTCAAAATATCTCTTCCAGTTTCAAAGCTCCTAACCCATAAGGGTTCCCCTTTGGTGGCCATCTTTATGAGCTCAGACATAGCATTATTCACAGTTTTACCAATTTTTGATTTTTCGAGCCTGAAAAACCCTGTGTAATAATCTTGAGAGAGAATCGCTCTCTCCGGCTCAGTTCCGCCGGAGCACGATGAGCTTGGTGATGCGGTCTCATTCGGGAATTTTCCGGCCAATCTCCTTAGTTTGTCTACCTGTGAGTGTAAGATGTATTTGTATAGTGAGATAAGATGGAGAATGTCTTGCATTGCTCTATGTGTGTGTAAAAAATGCATATGCATTGGCATACATTACTCTCTCTCTCTCTCGAATAATTATAAATAAAATCTCTCACGAATACCTATAAAAAGAAAAAAAATTATTTAAGGTAGCAATTTTATACTGTTGAAGTAAGGCGCATCTCAAAAATCCTCTAGAAGAAAGTGTTCTGCCATTCAAGAGCCATACAATTGATTATCTTGACTTTAGGATGTGTGCATATGGGAAAAACAAAAGAATTTCAAGTGCTAAAAATAATGCATCATGTAACAAGTTATATGGATTGTTTATTTTCAAGGTTTTCAAGAATTTATAAAATATGATCGGTTTTTAAAATTTTTGAAATTTTAAAAATAATATTAAAAAAGGAGAAAATAAAAATAAAAAATAAAAAATATACTATTTTATATGTGCCAAAAATTCATAATTTCCTGATATTAAACCATGACACCCCTGCCTAAAAACTCATTCTCTTTCTTTATTGAAAATACTCTTTTAGTGATTCTAAAATGAAATCCCATAATTATTCTAAAGTGGATCTCAAAATTAACAAAAACTAGAAAATTACCCTAAGCAGGTCTTTTGCCCGAGGGAGTTTGAATACAGTGTGCTTCTATGGGAACACGTTCATTGTTTTGTTGGATTATGAATGTGCATACCTCGACTTTGAGACGTGCATTTTCGATCCGAAGCTGCTGCTCCTCGGTGGTGATTACAGTGTCTCGACTTCCTGTTGCAAAGCCGCAATTTGGACATGCGCCTTTCTTTATGATCTCTCTCATTTTCCTATTCTCTTCTTTCAATTTCTCCATCTCTGTCTTCAACAGTGAATTCTCATGCCGTTCTTGGATGGCCTAGAGAGAGAGAGGGGCTTATATTTGTTGTTTGTTTGAGAGAGAGAGAGTGAATGGTTTATATATTTGATGTTTGTTTGATGAAAAATTAGATAATTTGATGTATGCCATTTTTCCCACAAATTTTTTTTTTTTTTTTGTTTGGGTTTTTTAGCACAGTCAATGGCCGACAGTAAATTATGACCTCTTGTACTCAAAGTAAATAGTTACTGTTCCAAACCAACCCTTTTGATCAAAATTAAAAAATAGAACTTAATGGAAGAAAACAACCCTATTAACCTGGGGCCATTTTTTAACATGAAGGCTGCATCATTTAGTGAACAATCATCTTCATCATCACCATTTATCCCAACTCATTTAGTGAACCATAAGACTCATTAATGAAAGTATATTAGATGAATTACCAAAAAAAAAAAAAGGAAAAAAATGAGTCTGACTTGATCAGCTTCACGAATATTTGAGAGGTATTTTGGTCATTCTTAAATTTTACAAAATTTTCAAATATGGAGCTTCTTTGTTGGTTCAGACTAAAAGGGGTCAAATTTTATTGAAAAACAAATACATTAGACTTTAATCTTGGGTTTTACCTTGATTTGGGTCCTGCGGTTTTGGAACCAAAATTTGACTTGCCTTGGGGCTAGGCCTAATTGCTTGCTTAGTTGCTGCCTTTGCTTCTCATCAGGGTGTGGAGAGTCTTTGAAAAGCCTGAAATCAGAAGTCAATCCAAATGTTTAAATTTTTATAAATGGCTAAAATGCCAATCAAATCAGAAGGCCTCAATGTTGACTGCTGGCAACCTTTTAGATAAGATAAAGTATGTAATGAAATTGTTTACTTTTAGTACAAAAAGATTGCAATCACTATTAGTTGTATGATGTTAAATCACACAGTTGGAGATGTGCCATCGAGGTCAAACGAACTTTGTCTTGAACTTTGTGATACGCCTTCACGTGTCGTATTTCAGATCTATCAGATAAATATGATCATAACCGCCTTATGGCAAAAATAAATGGTCTTATAGTGTACAATCCTTTGATCTTATAACAAACCCCTCTTAGGCCATGAACTACATAATTTATCCATGAGGTGACAACCAAATTATATCTATTTCCTTTTTTTTTGGTTAGGCAATAAAAATAATTTCTAAGAGGCACATGGTTTCAAAAAAGGAGTGGATATGGTGGCCAATTTAAATGGATCAGGCCTTGTCTGCTCGAATATATTCCTTGTACCAGATCTTGTACCCTCACATACTGTCTTGGTCAGGTATAAGAGATTTTGAGGTTCATAATAACCACTA
Organism: Amborella trichopoda; assembly: GCF_054954075.1. Lineage (NCBI taxonomy): Eukaryota > Viridiplantae > Streptophyta > Magnoliopsida > Amborellales > Amborellaceae > Amborella > Amborella trichopoda. The sequence goes on from NC_142340.1 coordinate 1,006,397, forward strand.
TGTTGAACAATTATTTTTAAAAAATAAAAAAGTTATCAAAATACACTTAAAGTTGAACTATTTAACATTTTACCTTAGGTGTAATTCGAAAAAATTCAAAACCAGTTTTGGTGGGTCATTTGATGGGCTATTTAAAATTTTATGAAAAGAATGATGGATATTTGAAATAAGATCATGAAATATAGGTAAGATGTTAAATAGTTCACATTTTAGGTGTAGTTAGTTATATTTTCTAAAAATAATCATGTTCTATTTCTAATTTAAATGCCAATATTTTATATGCTATTAGATCTTAGATGAACCAATGGCAATTTATACAATTGCTAAAATACCCTTGTATCTCACACCCAACCCCTCAAATCTCTTTAGTATTTAAAAAATGCCCTAGAACCTTTTGAGCTTTTGTAAAAATGAAAAAAATGTGTATAGGTTCCTACATTTTATTTATGAACAAGTATAGCATTTTCTTGTAACAACATACTATACAACAACTCCCTCAGGAAATATAGCTACTTGGGAGATTTTTTTTTTATTCAAAGTTTTTACGAATCATCTAAGTACTACTAGATGCTTAGTCCCAAAGAGAGATGATAGTCACAAAGAGAAAAACTTTGGATGTTTAGTTCTTAAACATCTAGATTTTTTCTTAAAAATATATTATGGTTCATGTGCAATAATACGGTGTATTGTTTTAGGTACTTAGAGAGTGAGTGTTAAACTCTTTTTCTTTGATGGCTAGATTCTAGATATCACACCCCTCATTTAGGATCTAAAAAACCACTCATAGCACAAGTTTTGCCTGAGGGAGTTGATGGACAATATACTCCCCCCCCCCCCCCCCCCCCCCCCGGAAGAAAAAAAACTTTTGGCTTTATCCAATGCCACAAGTTTGCTTTTTCCCAAATTCTTTTTTCAAAAAATTAAATACAACAATGACCTTATCATCAAGGGCCATCGACCTTCTTGTACTTTAATTATAGACCATAATGCCCTTGTACCAAACTCACCAGACTTGATGATGGAGTAAAAAGGCAATAAAGCTTTAACAAGGGTGGAAGGTAGAAAGCAACGACATACAATTTAATGAGGCTGTTTATGATGGGAAAATGTGAAGAACTCCCATGTCTTTTTGCCCATAAAAGTTATAAATAACAAAAATTAATGATAATACTAACATTTCCAAATTAACAAAGCCATCGTTTTATGGATAAGTTAAAAGGAAAATAGTTCGATAGGGCTGCGGCCCTATCAAAATAAGTAAACCCTCACTTCATAATTCATCAAAAATTGTAATTCAAGTGTTAAAAAACTTTTAATTGATCATCTCAACTTGAACATTATGGTTGTGCAAAAAACTTAGGATTTTAAATTCTAAAAATAGTGTATATTGCATCTAATCATCTAGGCCATCTATGTCTCCTAAATAAGTGTTTACATATCCACAAAATCTATACCATTTTTTGAGTTTCAAATTTTATTGTTGGTATTGGAAATTAATTTTAGAGCCATCATAGAGATTTTTAATGATCCATATGAGGATTTAAGATAATCTTTTATTTTGTTTTCATAAAACCTAGCCCGTTCATCCCTAAGATAAAACCAATAAAAATATGGTGCACAGTAAAACATAATAAATAATAATAAAAATAAAAAATAGGGATAAATAAACAAGAATTATAGTGCTAAGAATAATTAAGGAAAAAATTTTAAAGCTCTTCCTTGTTCCTTTGTTGCTTATCATTTGAGTCAATTTGTTTTGTAAAAGTTAAAACATGAGAGTGAATTTATTTCTCGATATAGTAAAAGATGGGGTGGGGGAGGAGAGAGAGAGAGAGCATGAAAGTGAATTCATCTATGCTTCATGTTTCCATCTTTTTAAGAGAGAGAGAGAGAGAGAGAGAGAAGACTCTACACTTACGCTTCCATCTCTCTAATTTGCTCAGCTGTGTGCCTATGGTACTTCTTCCTCTTCCTCTTCTTCTTCCCCCCCTCCTCCTCCTCCTCCTCTTCCTCTTCCTCTTCCTCCTCCTCCTCCATGTCCGCGTTCTCACTGCTCATCTCTGCTTCCTCTCCAGCCTCCTCCCTTACCTCTCTCTCTCTAAAAACCCCCGCCTGCACCAAGACTCAAATCAATTTTAAGCCTAAAAAACCACAAAAGAACATAATCACACACAATAATAAAAACCCAAAAAAAAGTGGGCAAAGAATCTACTTACTAAAGTTAGAGACAAGGCCGGAGAGCTGAAGAAGTCTTTAGTGCGAGAAACAGCGGTGTTTTCCATAGCATGGTCACTACTTTCAGGCATTTTGGCCGGAAAAAGCCTTGGTTGAGGGGGAGGAAGTGGCTTGTGCGATTTAAGGGGCATTGAGATATAGTAGTACAAAGTGGGGTCTTAGATTTAAGGATATAAAACAAAGGAAATTGCAGCTTTTAGAGAGAGAGAGAGAGAATGAAGGGTTTAGTGAGAGAGAAAGGACGACGATGAAAGGTGTCTAGAGAGAGAATGTGAATTAAGGTTTTAGTGAGAGAGAAAGGATGAGGATTGAAGGTGTCTAGAGAGAGAATGTGAATGGAAGCTTTTTGTGAGAGAGACAGAATGAGGATTGGAGCAGAGAGAGAGAGGGGAGGCTTTTAAAGTGAGAAACGTGCAATGTAAGTATATGTTTTCCAGGTGCATATGATTTTTGAGCTGGTAGGTGTTGAATGGCAGATAATATCATATGCTATTTTCTCAGCCACCTCCATTACTATGGTTTCTTATTTTTCTCTCTCTACAACTCTTTATAAGTTATAAAGTATTTAGTGTCCTTTAAGAAGTGTCTGCTTTTTTGCTTTGGTTTGCCTGCGTATGTTTACCTAGACTTACTTCAGCCTTTCTCTCTCTAGACTATGTTTACCTTGACCTACTCCAGCTTCTCTCTCTCTAGACCATGCTTTCTCCAGCCTTTCTCTCTCTAGACTATGTTTACCTGGACTTACTCCATCCTTCTCTCTCGTAAGTCTTAACCATGTTCACCTAAGCTTGCTCCAGCCTTTCTCTCTCTAGACTATGTTTACCTATACCTACTCCACCCTCTCTCTCTAGACTATGTTTACCTTGACCTGCACCAGCCTCTCTCTAGACTATGTTTACGTGGATTTAATCCGGCCTTCTCACTCTTAACTGTTTACCTAAACTTGCTCGGGCCTTTCTCTCTCTAGACCATATTTACCTGGACTTTCTCTAGCCTTTCTCTTTCTAGACATGTTTAAGTGAACATACTCCAGCCTTTCTCTCTCTAGCTGTTGGTTTGGCGTAAGGCTTGGCTTGGGTCGATGCAAGCATGTCTGGTACATACGTGAGAGAAATTAATATCTCCTCCTATATAAAAAAATCTCTCTCTCCCTATTTTTCTCTCTCTTCATTTTTATAACATCATTCTCCCTCTAATTATAAGGACACCGAAATGCATATTAGCATTTAACACAGACAGGATTGAAAAATGTCAATCTAAAAAATTAACTCTTAAGATAGTTCAAATTCATACATTAGTTTGAAAAAAGGAGTGATACCGAGAACTTTTATGAAGAGGTTTTAAGGGGAAAGGGTAACAAGTGCCTAAGTATCTAAAGGATTAAATAAGAATGTCGTGTCCTTAATGTGTTGAAATACATAAAACAAAAAAAGTTATAGATTTGAGTTTCCATGTTGCATATTGGGTATGCGTGCCATTAACATGTTACTAGTTTTTTTATGAACCTTGTGTCTTACAAATTATTTATTCCTTTTTCTTTGTTTTCTCGTCTAATTGTATTGTTATTTTTTTACAAAATTATCAAATTTTATTAAAAGAGGAAAATTACAATAGAAAAATTACATCATTAGCCATGACCAAAGATTACAAAGCAACACCCTTTTCGCAAGAGAAACAACGATATCATTTGTTTACCTGTAGACATGGCGGAAAGAAACCGTCAAATTTAATACTTGAAGCCAAATCAATTTCAATTGACATTTTTTGCACCATCTAATAATATTTAAAGAATCTCCATCAATGGAATAAAAGGAACCTGTATTTCTAATTTTAAAAATTCTCAAGAGAAGGGCTAAGAACTCAACATGATTGGAGTGTTGACACTACAGGACCTGGATGCATGAAAATGACATTTCTATATCAATCTCTAACCGCACCATCATAACCTACCTGACATTTTCATGTCAATCTGTAATCACACCCCCAATACTATATGAACTCCCATCAAAATTAAGCTTGAAACATCTTTGCTTAGGCAGTAAGAATCTACATCGCGGCCAAACTTTCACAACACCAAATTTAAAAAGATTTGGATAATTGAGCATCACATCTATTTCAAACATACCCTAACCTTCCTTTGAATCAGACAACCAACACCATAATGAAAGCTTTATATTGTTAATTTGTTTATCAAAAAAGCAGCTCCTCTCCTTCAAAGGTCCCACGATTTCGTTTTTTCTAAATTTTCCAAATAACCGTACCACATCTGAAAATTTTCCAAATAACCATACCACCTTTGAAAATTTTCCAAATAATCGTAGCACGTTTGGAATAAAATGTGGCCAATAATGTCTAGCACATTTTGTGGCAAGGCCAGCCTTATCCCCATAAGGCTAAAACACCAGTACTAAATTCTAGAGACAAAAGAAACAATGAATAAACGTGTACCCATGGTTCCTCATATTCTTTACACATTAAGCATAAATTAATAAGAATATTGCCTCTCTTAATTAAGTTATCAACAATAACGATCTTATCTTGAGCAGTCGGCCAAATAAAGACCTGTACTTTGCGGGGTATGGGCCATTTCCGAACTTGAGTCACTAAAGGTAACGACTTGTGTTTCTTATCATGGAAGAGCATTCTATAAGCAGACTTCACCGTGTATTGTCGGTCACTTTCTACCTCCCACACTAACTCATCTTCCATAATTAGAGGAATATACACATTCTCGAACTCATGCAGAATATTCATTAACGGAAGATAAAGATCATTTTGCAATCGGTTATAGGGAAAATTGATGTTCGAACTTGCTTTATTGCTCTGAATTTCAAACAACTCAGAAACTCTAGCATTTGGTTGTGAAACTTTATCAAAACAAAGTGTGGATGGGTATTTTTTCAAGGCTTATCCCCCAACAACTTATGGTGCCAAAATGAGATTAGATTACCCAACACAACACACCAATGGACATTTTGTTCAACTAGTTGCTTGTAGGCATATATTGCCTTCTACAAAGAAAAAATGTTTGCCCTTCCACTACCTTTTGCTATCCACATCTCTTGCCTATCTAAACCATATTTTGTGATTAGAACTCGGCACCATAGCTGAAGGCTTCTCCACCACGACTTACCAAGGAGCATCTTATTCATAAGCAAAATCTTCGTCATTACTAATTATCAAAGCAGTAAGAGTATGAACTCCTCGTCTAACTAGAAACTATAAATGTATCTCTTGATGTTTGTCGTAAAAAATGGGTCGGGGCCCTCTCCCCCATTGAATTGCCCAAAAAAAAAAAAAAAATTGTAAGGACAAAAATAAGTGTATTAGCATTTCACAATGTTACACGTATCAGAAATGTCAATTTCAAAATTAATTTTTGAGATATGATATAGTTATGTATCATTTAGATAAAAAGGGAGGTGAGATTTAAAATGATATTGAAATATTTTTGTACTGAGATTTCAACATTTCAACCAACGAGGTTAACAATGTCTATAGTTCTAAAGTGTCTAATATTTTGGTGTGTTAACCAATACTAAAGACCAGAAACACGAGCCCATATTAATAAAACTTGACGATCTTCACTTTAAAAAGATATCTTCCTCATAGTTTAGACCAATGTTGTCAGATTTGCTTCAAGGTTATCTTCGGTTTAGTGAGAAAAATGAAGCAATTAGGTGCTTCGGCTGATAGATTTTTTTTAATTTAATATAAATAAATTAGATATTTATATGTAGAAAACTATAAAAATAATGAAAAAATTAAAAATAAAAATTTCAAAAATTAAAAATTTAAAAAATACTTATATATAGTATTTCTTTGCTCGGGCCAAAGAGGCTAAAGTTTCGGCCGAATCCGCCTGAAGCATGCTTGAATCTAATCGAAGCGGTAGCAACAATTTATAAAAATAATTAAAAATCAGAAAAATAAAAATAGTTTTATATAGATATTTTTTTAGTTAGGCCGAAGAGGCTGAAGCTTCGGAATCTGCACAAAGCAGATCCTAATCTAACCGAAGCATCCCGAATCTGATAAAAGCGGTAATATCAGGCTTCTCTTCGCTTCGGTCTAGGCCTAATCTGAAAGCTTCGGCCTATTCGGCTGAAGCGAAGCGGATTTGACAAAACTTGTTTAGACTAGTGTTTTAAAACCCTACAATCCAAATTACAATTGCCGATTTTGATAAGATTCGGTGGATAGGTTATCCGAGGCTCCCCCACGCCACGCGTCGCCCCTAGAATCACCTGAAACTGACATTTTGTTATTTTTTTGCCGATTTTTCACCGATTCAGCCGATTTGGTTTGGCAATTTGGCCCATCCATTTAGGTACATGTTGTGGGTGATACAAATACTAATTCTAAGTTTTAAAATACTACTTTAAAATTTGACATAAATTTTTACCAAATCCATAAGTTGCTCTTGAGTGCTTCGACATTTGCTTGTTGCACAAATTAAAATTACTCATATTAAAAACTTATTGCTTGTTTGGCTGGTCAGGCTTAGGTTGGTTTCTGTTTTGGTTCCTAAGACAATGATTTAAGGGAAAATATCTCCATATTTCATATGTTTAGGATTCATTTCACAATAGACTAAGGTTTTAAAAGATATCTTGCGTCATACAAATTATATATTTTATTTCTTCTAACCCCCTGAGCTAATTTAAACCTGTTTTTTTTAGGTCAAACAAATCTAAAAAGACATGCCTTTTCTAAAGCCATTCTCCTATACTTCTAGAGAAAGAGAAAGGTTTCATGGAGGTGAGAGGTTACCGAGAGGTGTTTGGAGAGACACATGAGGAGAGAGAGAGTCCGAGATGTAAGAAGAGAGAGGAAGATAGAAGTTTGGGGTATATAAGTGGAGAGAGAGAAATGATTGAGTTTTAAAAAAACATGTCTTTCTAACATTTATTTAGGTTAAAAAATAAGTTTAAAGTGGCCACGGGGTTAGAAGATATCTTTTGAAACCTTAAGTTTATCAAAAAATGAAACCTAAAAATAAGGGATATGAAAATATTTTCCCATGATTTAATTCCTATATTTGTGTCCCCCAAGGTACAAAATATCCATCTTAAAGGTGGACGCAAATGAGTAGTCCTTAAAAAAATTTTCAAACCAATGATTTAAATATTTTTTTCATAAAATTATCATTTTCAGTTTTAAAATTTAAATTAGTTTTTATATATTTGTGATCCCCGTGTTAGAGATTATACATTTTTAAAAAATTAAGTCCAAAATATATCTAAAACATGAATTTTTAAGAGGGAACTCATTTCTGTATATGAGTCCTAATACTCATAGAAACCATGTCCGTCAATTTTTTTTGGCTCACACAAATCATGGACAGTGCTTGTGTAAGTGCGCACCTAAAAGGGGGTAAAAATGCATGGACGCGCATCTTGAGGACTCAAATGCTTGGGCTCCATAGAATAGCAGTCGACATTAGTAATGCTACATCTCAAATTCAATTCTTATCATTGAACCGTACAAAAAAACTCAAACAATCTACCATCAAACACACATTCATTTGTTGATGCAAAATTTCAAACTTTATTTCACTTGAGAGAAAGTATATGATGCAAAATTGACTCTTCCAAACTTTATTTCACTTCAGAGAAAGTACATGTATCGTCCCAAATAATAGAAATGGAAAAAATGCACTACATTTTCAGCAAATTAAACATTTCTTGGGTCTGCAGGGATTCATTGTATTGTAAGACATTTTGCTCTTAAACTTATATGTTTGGCCAATGATTTCTAATATGATGTAACAAGCTTAAAAAACCATCTTATAACTATTTGTTTGATCCAAATTTTGAGATATACACTCTTTTCATTCCAATGAACAATCACGAAAAAATAAAAAATTGAAAACACAACCTAGAAAGTATTTTTTTAGCCCAATTAACATAGACCGTTCATTTTTGTAAGATGCTTAGATCTAGGCCTTAGAAAGATTTTTTTCATTTTCATTTTTTTTGGATGGTTTTATTATCATTAGATGAACAATGTTACAAAAATAAAAAATAAAAATATTTTGAGTTTATAAAGGCTAAGATCTTGAAATTCACAAAATGAATGGTCTAGATTTGTTTTTGGAGGGGACTCATTTTGACCATATATTGGATTCAAATTGAACTTGTTTTTTTAAAGAGAATTGCTTATTGAGATGAAAAGAGTATGTGTGCAAAATTTGGGGTCATTTAAATACCACAAACATAGTTTCTAGAAGTGTCGTTGTATTACACTATGATACAATCGTTGCGTTGGATCATTGCTCTATATGTTTTCCTCAAACAAAATGTGGCGCAAAACACATCCCAATAGCGTTGTTGACAGGTTAGTCAGGCTTGTGTTGTCAAACAGTTCGGGCCGACCTGACAACTTGTCAGGTTGAACTAACTCGGGTTCAAGTCTCAGCCCGCCTCTCAGACCTAGCAAGTTGGGTCTGTGTCAATTTCCATAACTGACATGTTAGGATTTGGTTTTTGGTATGGATCTAGCCATGGGTCCTAAACCCAACTGGTGCTGGACTCTGGGGGGTCCAAGGTTGGACCCAAGTTGCCTGCCGATGGAACCAATTTCCGAGTCGGCATCCATGATCGAAACCCAACAAATCAATCTAGGTCTGATGAACCTTGACCCAACAGAGAAATGAATCATGGCTTGGTGATCAGGGTGACATGGTGCTACAATATAATGTTTTGAGTTATATTCCTGCCATGGAAAGAGAACCCCTTGCCCCCACTAAACTACCCCAATTTTTTTACTTTTTTTGTTGACATGACAGGATCTAAGTCTAGATCAGCTGCAATCTTAATAGGTTGGGTTCCATTTATTTAGGGTAAAAATCTGAAAGAAAGTGACGTGTGTGTCTTTTGTGTTTAATGAAATCTCTCTCTCTCATCTATGTTTCAATTCAATTCACCCAAGGAAAGCCATGTTTCAATTCAATATGTCACAACTATGGGTAATTTTTTTTATTTTTCTTGTACTCTTTTACTAGAACCATTCCTCATTAGTTGACTATGCAAACGAGTGATAAAAAATAAAATAAAGGTAAATGTTTTGTAGAGTTGCAGCTTTAGAAAAGGGACAGTATTTCATGGAGCGGTATCGCTCTACAAAGCAACACCTCAAATCATGTCGGGAAATATTATTTCAATGTTACTAAACCCATAAATTGATCATTTTGACACAATTATAAAATATATATATAAAAAAAAAACTTGTAATACCTCTTCTTTACCATCCAATTAAAATGTTCGTAGATCCACCACATTGGCACTATTTTAGAGCTTCATATTCATATTATATGGAAAATTAGATTTCTAAGTAATTAAAACGGATCTCTAGCTTTGAAAGTGCATTTTTTTGGGGGGTAGTTTTTGAACTGCATTTTCTAGTAGGGTTCTACTGTGCGGTTTTATGGATTACCATAAAGTCGCAATCCGGCAAAATTTTCACCCATTTTATTTTTCTCTCATTTATACTGTTAGAGATCAGCAGTTTAAAAAATGTCAATGCTTATCAGAATCATCCGATTGAAATCCAAGTCCTTAACGCATAGGAAATAGCAGTGTTTGACAATTAAGACCAGGATACTAGACCCACCACCCATTGAATAGTTTCAGATCATCAATCCATGCTAGATCAGTCTGAATCTCTGGTTTGAGAATCAGTCCAAATTTCTGTGTAAATTCTAATTTTAAATTTGAAAATTTTAAAAATCATTAAATTGATGAAATAAAAATTTAATTTAGCCGATTTGGATGGCCTAGTTATGTGGCAGACTTGCTCGGTTTTCTACTAGAACGAGTGAGACAATCAAAATTGGGCCAATTTCCCAATTTTGACAGAGAACTAGATCGGTCCTCAATGATTCTTGATCCAGATCAATATACTAGATCCCGATTTTTAAAAAGAAAATGGTTTGATAGACCTGCAACCCTATAAAAATAAGTAAAGCCTTACCTCATAACTCATCAAAAATAGTACTGCAAGTGTTGAAAAACCTTTAAATCGATCATCTCAACTTGAACATTATGGTTGTAAAAAACAAATTTAAGATTTCAGGTTTTAAAAATAATGTATATTGCAACAAATCATCTAGACCATCAATTTCACCCTAAAAATAATTGAATGTTTGCTAGATGAGGATTTGACATGAGGCTTTATTATGTTTCCACACAGTCTAAGCCCTATAGAAACCTCATCCTTTTTAAAACACTAACAAATTAGAAAAAGACAAGGTTAAGCCAACTCATTTGGTTGTGAGCCGAGCCGAGCCGAGCCGAGCCGAGCCATGCTTTATGTGTCGCGTCATAGAAGTTGATATGGAGAATGAATGCAATTAATGAATCTGCCTCCAAATTTTCCCAAATTTACCAAACACTCTCTGACTCTTTCCCTTTATTTTTTCCAATGCGACGTGCATTTTGTTACAATTTTACCATAATTTAACAATAATTTCTTGTTCTTATCACACAAAGGCAATTCTCCTTTTACTTTCCCCACCTTCTAATGTCTTTATTTGTTCCTTTTTATTTTTTTAGTATTTCATTTAATTCAATTTAGATTTTTGTTTAGGGTACGGTTTGTATAGAGCCAGGCTATGAACCATCAAATTAGAGGCTACCTTCAAATAGTTTTGAGAAATGTGGTTTCAATACTGGAAATATCTGTTATAGCCTTAAAATGTATTTTTATATTTATTTATAAAGTTTAAAGCTTCAAAAATAGTGTAGATCGACAGATTTATGAGAACTTGAAAATCTTGAAAATTGACGGTCCAAAAATGTGTTATGAAGTACACTATTTCCAAAACTTGAAGTCCATTTTTCTCTAGTGTCCATGCATCTTGATGACGAGATAATCAATTTGAGGATATTTGGGCATCAAAACAACCTCTTCTAGTGAAAATTTTGAGGTAAGCTCTTATTTGATTGTTTAGAGCCTCGGCTCTATATAAACTATTCCTTTTTGTTTATGGGAGTGATTATATGTCATAGTTTTATTAGGAGGGTTTGTATACTATGAGACTATTTATGTCTCTTATAACGAGGTCACAATTATTTATTGCTATTAGATGTAGATGGCTTGGGGTGTATCCCGACGTCCAAGAAAATTTTATTTGAACTTTGAGTTTAGTCGATGACATACTTATATCTATTTGAATTTCAAATCTAAAGGACAAGAGTGATTTGTGACCTTCTTTGTGCTAAATATAAACAGTTTATTTGTATATTTTTTATTATTATAATATAATGAAATTGTATTATAAAAAATTTATATTTATAAAATTTGTGTGATCCAGTATTTTGTGCAATTAGTCTCCTCATCTCAACATTCAATCTTGAAAATAAAAAATAAAAAATAAATTTACACTCTTAAATAAAGTTAGAATAAGTCCCTTTGCCTCTCCAGCAGTGGATCAAAAGTATCCATTTAGGGGACATTAAGATCCTAGCCTTTAAGAACTCGATGTCAATTGTTTCTTTTAAATTGTTCTTATAATGATGATAAGGCAATCTACAAATTTGAAAAAAAAAATAAAAATTGGACGACCTAGATTTAATAGGTTAAAAGAAAATATCTTTTAAGGTGCATTTCTGAAATTTGCTTTTCTAAATTGTTCATCGAATTAAAAAGAATGTACGTCTAAAAATTGGGGTCAAACAAATGCTTCTAACATTTATCTTTTTAAAGGTGTATTTCATTATAGGAAAATGATATAATAGGGCTGCAGCTCATCAAAAATTGTAATTCAAACATTAGAAAACTTTTACATCAATAATCTTAGCTTGAACACTATTGTTGATTGCAAGCTTTAAACATAGTGTTATTGTAAAAAATTATCTAGACTGTTCATTTTGCCCTAAAAAAAGTGTACATAGATTCGCAAGATCTGTACCAATTTTTAAGTTTTGAATTTCAGTGTCGATGTTGAAAATTGATTTTAGAACCATCGTATAGATTTCCGTTGCCTAAAGTGCTTTCCGGATAGAAATTTGAGTTGAGGCTTTATTTTGGTTTCATAAAGCTTAGGCCTTATAGAAACCTCATCCTTCGTAGTTTTACCATGAAATATTGCATGAAATCTCTCGAGAAACAAACCAAGAGAGAGAGATTCCATTGGGCAATAAGAGAGAGAAAGTTCAAAAAATGAGAGAGAGATTTTTTTTTTTGACAAATGAGAGAGAGAGAGAGCTTTCATTGGGCAATAGGAGAGAGTTTCCATTATCAATAGGGCTGAGAGAGTTCAAAAACTGTGCGGTTTGTATAAGGTGCCCGCCTTATACTATACAATTACGGCGTGTCTCTAAATTTGGCTGGAAGGTGCAGTTTTGGTACTGGGAACCTTGTAATGACTTGAAAATTCATATTCAAACCTTATTATGAAATTTTAATTATAAAAACATGCAGATTTAGTAGCTCTATAATTACTTGAAAATTTACAAGATACATTATTTTTAGGCCTTAAATTTTTTTGCTTTTAATAGACATAAAGCTCGAAGTCGAGATGATGAATAAAAAGGTTTTTCAATTTCATAATAGGCTCTTATAGATTTTGAGCGGCACCTTACTTCTATAGTACACAGTTGCAAGCTTATATAAACTTTTTACTTCTCCAAATGAATGGCGAAAGATGCGCCATCCTTCTTGCCACGATATATGCAAATTTTAGATTATATACTTTTTTTTTGCAAAAGAAAAGATTATATACTCAGCGGGAGCATACTGTACATTCTCTCACCCAAGTAAAACATCTTGAGTATTTTAAGGATATCAAAATTTTGAGATATAACCTCCTCAACACCTCAAACATGAAATAGCCAGATATGAAGAAAATTTAAAACCATACCCACTTCATATGTTCTTGAAAAGAGAAAATAGCGACCCAAAATTGATAAGAGCCGTTCATCTTCTGAACTATCACATCTAAGTATTCAATAACTCAAAATCAAAATCTTTTTTTCCTTTTTATGTTCGAAATACTCATATGGTGATTCTCAAGTGAACCAAAATTTCAAATTGAAAACATCCGCGTGAGAAACACTTTTGCCTAATGGCGTAACTATATAGTATGCTCCTGCAGAAGTACACTCTCTATGTGATATTCTTGCTTTTCCTCTCCCTTTTCTTTTAATGCTACAAGTCATATTGAAAATCATAAAGTTACCAATAAACACAGAACTGTTATTCATTATTATATTTTACATAAAAAAAGAATGTTTTCTACTCATGGTCTATTTGCTATGATGAGACACCCACATCCTACCAATAATCCTTATCCTGCTGTTGGGCTGCTAAGAAAAGATCTTACCTCTTTTGGTTTGGTAGTTGTGGAATGGTAGTTAAATATCACAAATCCACAAGTTATTAATAACCATATATTTAGAGTAATAATATATTATTTGAAATACAAAGAAGATTGGCTTATGTTAATATACACTAAATTATTTTTAAATTATATGAAAGTTTTTTTTAATATTTTTAAATTATTTTGATTTAATAATATAATTAATAGTTATAATTAGGGATTTAAAAAACAACGAGTCGACTCGGTTGTGGTAATTAAATTATATGATAAAAAATAAAAAAATTATTATAAATAATAATTGGGTGCTCATCACCCCTATCTTCTACCAAAAAAATCTAAATTTATCTACCCAAATAAAACACAAAAATTCTATTAGGTATCTCACGAGATTATTTTATTATATGATTAATAATTAATTAAGTAGTTAATTGATATTAAAAATTAGTACTAGCTCATATGATATTAAAAAACAACAAATAATACTAATTCTCGTTTATTGAATATTAAAAAATATTAGTTTAGAGGATATTTTAAGAGAGAACAATAACACTAACTCATACCACTTTAGAATTTATTTCTACATTGATAGCCAAATCTTTTATTTTATTTATTTTAATTTATTTGCTTTATCAATTATGTGATGTATTATTTTTTCTTCCAGTAGTCAATAATACATTTTAAATTAAATGATAGTATAAGATATTTTAGATTTGTTATTATTTGTATAATAAAATAAACTATAAAATACAAACCAACAATTTTAATTTCAGTATATAATACTATAGTTAGTTAGGTTATAATAATTTTGGATTATAATTAGTTAGGTTGTAATAATTTGGGTTTTTTTTAGCAGATTGCGGTTTTCTGTCAATTCAAAATTTTGGTGGCCATTTTTTCATTGATTTAATCCATTCTTTATTGTAATTTAGTATGATTATATACTTCATCCATGATAATTATATGATTTTTCTTTTTTGTGATGTAAGTTTAATAGTTAACATAAGTTTATACAGGGAAAAAACATCTCAATATTCGCATGTTGATGAAAAAAATGAAAGCTAATAATGTAGTACCCCCATTTTTTGTTAGATTCCTAAAAAACAATATTTATAATGAATTTTAATAATTTTTTTGGATTTTTTTTAAGGTTTAATCCAACCGATTCCCGATTTGGATTGTCGATTCACAGGTGCGGATGGATTTTTGGGAGGCCCAATCCGAAGCGCCGCTCCGTTTTTTAAACCACTAATTTAGACCGTCCATTTCTAAATGTCTTTTATATCTGCCCAATCTACAATACCTTTGGAGCTTTAAATTTCCTAATTACAGGTAGAAATCGATTGGAAAATATACGTACGCATCGAGTTTTTTTACCATTAGAACGGTATAGCCTGAAAATAGGTTGTTATTACTTAAAATGACGTCTCCACGATTTTTTTTTATTTTTTGTCAAATTTACCCGAGGTACATTGGAGACCGCTTTATTTACTACTTTTTTTTCATGGAGCATGTAGGCTTCCTTTAGTGTGAGGGAGCATAAAGACCAGTAAGAGTCAGATCGTAGGTGGTCCAACACATCTAAGTCTCTCTCTCTAGATCATGTATCTGTAACATGTACTTGAGTTGTGAAGGGGCAGGCCTGTCTCTCTCTCTAGATTCAGGACCAATTCCTGCCTTTTTTTTGGCAAGCCTCTCTCTCTCTAGAATCAGGACCAGCTACTCACTCGAAGCTACATTCTTGATTTGATCTCTTGCCTAAAGAGCCAACTAAAAGCCTCTCTCTCTCTCTAAACTCTTATCTCTCTCTTTAAATCGGATAAAGAGTTAGACCACATAATCACCGGCATTGCCCCCCATGTTTACTCTTTTTTTTCATTACAAAAAAAGTAGCGAAATCGAACCCGAGGTAAATTTGACAAAAAAAAAAAAAAAAACATCGTGAAGTCATCCTTCCAAGTAATAGTGGCCAATTTTTGAGCCATAATGTTCTAACGGTAAAAAAACCCGGTCTATACGTAAATTTCCCAAAATTCGATTTTCAAGTCACAATATGTGTGTACATGTGAGTGTGAGAGAAAGATAATGGGGCAAAGAAAACAAATACGGAAAATGTTTTGATAGCTATCAAAATAAAAGTAAAAAACTCAACTATAATTCATCAAAAATTACAATTTAAGAATTGGAAAACTTTTACATCGATCATCTCGGCTTGAACATATTAGTTGTGAAAAAAAATTGGGATCTTAAGCTTTAAAAAATTGTGCAAATTGTAACAAATTATCTAGACCCTACCTTTCACCCAAAATTAAGTGTTTATGGATCAGCAAGATCTATACTATGTTTTGAGTTTCAAATTTGAAAATTAATTTAAATCCATCATATAGATTTCTATTACCGAAAGTGCTTTCCAAAAAAAGATTTGAGATGAAGCTTTATTTTATTTTCATAAAGCCTAGGCCTTATAGAAACCTAACGAAAGAGCTCGACATGCAGCTAGCTGTTTCGTCCCATCGAAGCAATCCAAATTTTTTAAGTTGCTCAACTGAAAGGGTTCAAGAAAACTCCAAAAGAGGTAAGACCTCATTTAATTTTGGGAAAAGTTTATATAGAGCTGAGGCTCTAAACAATCAAATTAGAGCCTACCTCAAAAATTTCACTAGAAAAGGTTGTTTTGATGCTCAAATATGCTTAAATTGATCATCTCGACATTAAGATGCATGAACATAAGAAAAATAAAAATGGATTTCAAATTTTGGAAATAGTGTATTTTGTAACGCATTTTTGTACCGTCAATTTTTAAGATTTTGAAGTTTTCATAGATTTGTCGATCTGCACTATTTTTGAAGTTTTAAGCTTTATAAATAAAGATGAAAATAAATTTTAAAGCTATCACAAAGATATTCAATATTAAAACCACATTTATCGATCTTATTTGAAGGTAGGCTCTAATTTGATTGTTTAGAGCCTAGGCTCCATACAACCGCACCCAAAAAATTTCTCTCTCGCTAAGAGTGCCTGCCCTTAAAGTACATTGTGCATTTACTCCCTCAAGCACAATAAATGTTTGGAAATAGTTTTTTTTTTTTTTTTAGGGGTGGGGGCGTGGCATTTATCAAATTACTTTGTAAAAATAAGCAATTTAAACAATTTACTTATGTCCCTTGATTTAAGGAAAATGTTTCATGCGATCTGGACCGCAAGACTACATATGTAGTCAAAAAAGTGTAAAGCATCCATCGTAAAGATGAATGCAAGTAGTTTTTCCATCTAAAAACAATGAAAATTAATGGTCCAATTGTTTTCTTAGTAGAATTATTATTTCTAGTCTTTTAAATTTACTTATTTTTTTCATATTTATGATCTCCATGTTAGAGAGTACATATCCTTAAAAAGTAAATCTAGAAATCCATCTTAAAAATAGATTTATTAATAGGCCCCCATAGAAACTGGGTCCTTGATTTAATTCAAATTAACTATAACACTACACATGGTCTTGAGTTGTAGTAGTTGAAAATGGGTAAGATGTTAAATACTTTCTCTCTCATTGGTATTTTGTTAAAAGCAAAAGTTTATATAAGGTTGCAACATGGGTATTTTGTTAAAGGAAAAAGTTTATATAAGGTCGCAATTTTATACAAAAATGAGGTGTATTTGAATAATAAAAAGAGTGTTGTAAAGTTGGAAAATCTACCAATTGATCATATCAACCTTGAGATTGTGGATATAAAGAAAAAAAAGAATTTCAAGTTTTAACAATAGTGCATTTTATAACAAGTTATCTGGACTGTCTATTTCCAAAATTTTCACTTGTTTGTAGATATGCCTAATATGTATTTGTTTTTTAACTTTAACTTTATAATTAAAGTTGAACCTGAATTTTCAAGTCATTGTAAAGTTTCTGACACTAAAGCTACATCTTCCAACAAAAATTAGAGTACAAACACCTTATACAAGCCCCACCCTTTGATAAATTCTCCCCTTTTTAGTATGAAATATTGGACTCCATTTAGAATCAACACATGATTATTATTTTTTAAAAAAAAGAAAATAAATTTGATTTTTAGGTCATTTGAATTGTCCAAAAATTAAACGGTTTTTGTTCAATCTCAAGATACTATTTGTCGTATGTTTAATTATTTCTTTTCCGAAGTCGGTCACTAAGTTGAGGAGGTTACATCACCAAAATTTGAGGCCCCAAAAATGCCTCTATAACTAGCAAAAAATTAATTTGATATAGAATACTCCCTTTGAATGGTAGATAGATGATGCTGTCAATAATTTAGATAGAGAAACCACCCAACGACAATGAGTTTGATTTTAAAGGGGTAAATGCTCATAAATAGTAGACCATGAGTTGTCAAACCTCATAATGAGAATGTGTACAATGGGAAAGCCCTAAATTTTGTGCACTTATTAATTATTTCTTTATTTACATGGTTCCACCAAACACTTCATTGAGTTCCATAACTCTTCTTCTTCTTTAGATGATAGTTGCTTCTTCTTAGTTAATTGGAGTTTACACTCAATATTCTTTAAATCACCATTTTCAAAAGAAAATGATTTTGTGGGACATATTTGAAACTTCTTTTTTTAAGATATTGTGTGTTTTTTGCATATTGATATTGATCAGGTCTTGGTAAGGCCACAGCTTTACAAATTGTGGTAAAGTTGTACCTAACAGCTTTATTGGATAAATCAGATTTGGTACTAGAAAACCAGGACATGGCCCGCAAATTCATTTACATCCTTGGCCGTTGGCTTGAAATACTAAAAATGGTGTAGATTTGACAGATATGTGAATCTTTGGATTGGACAGTTCAATAAAAGTATTGCACAATGGACCCTTTTCGGGGCTTAAAACATTCTTTTAATTTTTCTTTCATATCCATAATCATCAAAGTGGAGATGATTGATTTAAAGGTTTTCATATGCCAAAACTGCATTTATCTACGATTTGAGGTGTGGGTGTATAAGCCACTTCTTTAAGAAATACTTTTCCTATATTTTCCTTTGATAATTTAAAATTTGGGTACGTGTTATTTTGAATACATGAGGGTTATATTATTTGGTGGATTGAAGGGGAATATTGATGTTGTAGATTTGCAACATAAATGCCCTTTTTGTTTTCATAAGGTCAGTATTAATGCAACAAATCACTAAAGAATGAAAAGGAAAGTTTACCATTATACCATTTTTTGGGTAGAATCGAAATTTGTGATGGAGAATTGCACTTGTTAACAACTGTATGCTCCACTGTTTATAGATTTTTAGGTTCGATAATTTTCAATGTTTTTGTAGGAAAATGCGTCACCTATAATACCAAACATGCCCTAATGGCTCCAATTGAAACAACCACTTGCTTTCCTATGACATCAGAATCAAAAGCCTAACTCATGTACTGCAAAGAATAGCAAGAGCTCCCAGTCTCATTGGATACCCAGATGATAGGTCACATGGACCACATAAAAGCACTAGGCGTTAATATCTTCATGAATCACACTAAAAACAAGAAAACATTATAACATGCCAAATAAATCTCACAACGATGTAAAACCATAGAAGTGACTCTGAATTTCTTGTACTAAAGATGAATGGATGCATTGTAACACCAATATTTTTTAATCATAGTATCAGAAGCCACCATCGTCAAAATCACCGTCGTGTTCACAATTAATAACAATTTTTTTTAAGGAGAAGTATATAAAAAGATCATTCACCTCTGTTACAAAGATGTCCCAATCACTCTTGGGCATGAATATTGAAATTGTGCAACTGGGTGTGTATCACTGACCAAGTTCAAAATTCAAAAGAAAATTTCTTGAACTTTATGACACACCAAAACTGTCTGATTTGACATCTTACAGTTAGGATTTGATCATAACTTCCTTATTCCAATGATAAATGGCGTTCCACCATAGAAAACAAAACACATCAACAATTCTCACCATTCATTGTTTTCTCAAACTAATGAGCATGCAAAAGAAACTAAAAATCATTCTCTATTGCATTTTAAAGAACAATGTAACATATTCATTCACTTCTCAAAAAATGCCTCAACTAACCATCAGGACATTTACAGGGAAAAGACCCAAAAGCTAAATTAATAAAATTGAGGGTGTCATCTCCCAAACCATCTAATTAATAAAATAGAGGGTGTCATCTTCCATACCACCCTATATTGCCTCCGTTTCAACACTCCATGGCATCTCTTCATGTAAACTTTCAGATGCTATATCAGGGACTTCCTCTATATCTTTTGAAGGCTGAGAGAGAGTGAGAGAGATCAGAAGAAACACTAAATATCTCAGCATAGTGCGGATATCTCAACAGAGAGAGAGAGAGAGAGAGAGAGAGAGAGAGAGAGAAACTAATGTACCTGCCAAAGTTCTAAGAGATGCCATAACAAGTAATCTAGTGTCATGACCAAGCAAAATAGCTTGCCAGCCCACACACCACAAGCGAAATACCTATGAAATAAGCATTAACAGAGTCAGAAAGAAGTAATAAAAGTGACATAAATATGAAATAAGCATTAACAAATTTAGAACGCACGGCATTCATTAAAGATCTCTTAACCATCTTACTCGGAAAAGAAGGAAAATAAGCAACCCAATATAGTAGTTTACTCAAGACTGCAAAACCAGCTCTGGTTTAAGGCGACTCAAATAGAGCAAGAAGCCTCAGGCCAGAGTCAAAGAACTGGCAGACCAATTTATAATCTTCAGACCGATATCCACTCCTAGCAAAACCGAGCCGGCCCAGACTAGTTTTACATTTGACGAGTGAAGCCAGCACCAGATATGACAGTCAGACTTCCATACGTTTATAAGAACAGTTTTCATCATAAGACTCACAGAAACTTGACACATTCACTACTCTCACAAAGAAAAAACTTGGTTTATCTCTTGGAAATCGTAACTGGACATGTAATACAAACATAATGAGTTGTCAACCATCATCCTGTGACAAATATTGCAGTTATCATCGAATCTGACAAAAAAACGATCAAGATAAACAACCCCCTCCATGGCAGAGGGAGAGGGAAAAAATACCCAAAAAGAAAGGAAAAAACAGTAGACAGAAAACACTGCTTTTTCCTAGCATTTATTCTGAAACTATTAACTTACAAACCCTAAACTTAACCAAAGGAAAGATACTGTGAATATTTTCATTTCCTATTATTTCATAAATTTTAAAGCGGGTTACTATTCTCACATATGTTTCTCCTATCGCACCCAAGCACAAGTGCAAAAGCAAATTTTATACTCTCACCATGTTTTAGGTGGCATAAAGAAAACATGAACAAGTCTTTCTTCTGTTTTTCTTGATTGGTAGAGAACATGGGCAAGATTAGCAGCTATCATTCAAAAATTCCATGTATAAAATTTTCCCTTTCAAGAATTTGTTGGGGGAAAAAACAGATCGTTAAAATCTCATGAGAAATCACCAAGTTAAAAAATTCTATAAGCATGATATTTCTATCATTTACATAGACAAATGGTCAAGTCATACCGTGAAAGCCGCACCAGAAGATTCTCATCAGAGCAACTTAAGGCACAATCATACACTAGCTCTGTTCTTCTCGCCACATCATGCCAACTGTACAGGCTTTTCATCTGAATGCAAACATTGAGAACAATTATTTCTCTCTCTACCAAGATTGCCAGACAGCTAAACAAACTTCTCTCACTTAATGAATCCATGGATGTAAAAATGATACATATGTAGGCACCAATAAAGAAAGGCACTCACTCGGTCATGCATAACCTGTGGATCAATCTTAGGAAGCAATCGTATGGCTTTCCCAATAGCTTGAACCATATCATTGGGTACTGGCTCTGCAAGAACAATAATGTCCTCTGGTAAAACCTGTAACCAAATTAAAAGGAAGGGAAAAAAAAGAACAAATATGATCCAATGTTGCTTATGGGTCACCACAACAATTTAACGAGTCCCAGATTTTAGAAATACTTGTCGAAGTAATTAAAATTAATTTGCTTTAGAAAGTGTCTGTTTAACAAGAGACGAAAAAATTAGTTTGTAACAGATACCTCTGGAACACCTCCTACTCGTGTGCTTACAGTCAACAAGCCACAACAAGCAGCCTCCAATATGGCTATGCAAAAAGCCTCCGTGAGGGAACTGCCAGAGTCAAAATGACTCAATCACCAACAGGAATCAAAGCCAAACGCACTTTCCATATAGTACTAGTGAATCTAGCCACTATGATATCTCTACAACATTTCAAAAATGTGGCAATTTCACGGAGTTTGTCTCTAATCACCAGGGTAGACTACATTATAGATATAGCAAATACACCTTTCTTTTTCACAATTAGCATGTAAGTGTCAAAATGACAAAATCACCAACTGGAATCAAAGCCAACCCACTTTCCATATAGTACTAGTGACTCTAACTACTACGATATATCTACAAAATTACAAAAATGTAGCGATTTCACATAGAGTTCCTATCTAATCACTAGGGTACAATACATTATGGAGATAGGAAATACAGCCTTCTTTTTCTCAATTTGCATGGGAGATCACTCGGGAATTACAATTGTGGCACTATCCAAAAACATTGGCCATGCCAACTCCATGGAGGCAGAGGCTATGGCGCTCCTCGAGGGACTCAAACTCATTCATCTTCACTGCATTGAGTCAGTGATTATCGAGGGAGACTCTAAGAACGTGATTGCTTGGGCCACCAACTCTTCCCCCCTCTTTGGGTTCTAGCCACATTTTTTATGAAATTTATCACCTCTGCAGGGGTACGAGCATCTCATGGAAGCATATCTGGATGGAGTCCAACCAGGTAGCCAACGCTCTGGCCAAGAAGGCAGCAGCTCATGATGGATCCTAGTATTGTTTTTTGGATCAGTTTCTTTTTCTTGGTTGCTCTGACTTTTCGTTGTAACCTTCAAAAAGAAGGCTTTCGGATTCTCTTTTCTCTCTCCCTCCCCTCTATTTTAGAAGGGATCTTTGTACTCTTTTCATTGTAACCTTCAAAAAGAAGGCTGTTGGATTCGCTTTTCTCTCTCCCTCCCCTCTATTTTAGAAGGGATCTTTGTACTCTGAGCTATCCAAGAACGGATAGACACTCTCCCCCCATTCTCCTCTCTACTTACGAGTTCATTGTACTCAATGACCTTATTCTAATATATATAACAGTTAACATTCTCAAAAAAATTTGCATGGAAGATGCCAAACACTCTAGAATAAATTTATATACCCCTTGGTTCTGGAAATTTTTTATCCCCAAATGTATACCTTCTTCCATTAATCCCAGAAAACTTTTGATAATTAACATTTCATCAACTGCACAAAATAAATCAGTTCATAAAAGCTGTTTTATTTAACATTTCTCTCCTAAATGCCATAAGAATTTCTCTCGCTATCAATACATGTAAGCTGATTCATTGACATAGTTTAAACCCAGAATATAAATCTGTCCATCAAAGGTATTGCATTTCAAAATTTTCTCCTAGATGCCAAATGAATTTCTCTCACTGTCAATACTTGTAGACAACACAATAAAGACATAGGATTGATTTAACAAGTATATGTTGCTACCATTGAACTTGCTTCCCAGGACACCCTGAGGTTGCTCTTTCCCTGACCCACACTAGAAGGTCCCTATTGAATGATTTATATCTCCCAGTGTTTCAAAACCCACTGATCCAAACCAGGAATCCCCAATCCAAATCGGGATTTGGCCGGGAACGGAACGGTTCCCCAAAGCTATCAGTACCGGCCCGGTCCACTCCAAACCCCCCCCCCTTCAATAACTTTTCTTTAAAAAAAAACAAAAAGAAGTTTATCTGATGTTCTTAGGTCTCACCCTAAATCCGCCCCCCCCCCCCCCGCCCCATAAACTCCCATTTTGTTTTTTTGTTTTTTAATGTGTTTCCAAATCACAGACATGGACTGATCCGGATCGGCGATCAGGTGATCCGACATGGATCTGTGGGGTCGATCCGCCCCACCAACCCAGGTTTTGAAATACTGATGTCACCTACACCAAGAGCCCCCTCCCATATCGGTTCAGACTCCTATACTATTGTCAGGAAAGCACAATTTTCCTTTCGGAGATCGGGACTGATATGTTGCACAACATGAAACCAATAATTATCAATATATAAAAAACATTGCACTTCATGCCCTCATACATATATATATATATATATATATATCTTACAAAATTCCACATGCCCCTTGCTGACATCCCACAACGCGGAGCACAGGATGGCACCGAAGAAACAGAGAGAATGGGGAAAGCGCGAGAGAGAGAAAAGGAGGAATTGGTAACCCACACTGTAAAATACATTCTTAAAGAAGATACGTATCGATGCTTAGAAATGAAACATATCATACTTACAAACTTCAAGAACAAAGAATTCTCAAATATTGATAATATATTTACAGATAAGAAAGAACAGAGGAAAAAGAGAAGCCAATATCCAAGTAACATTGAAAATATAAAAGCAATGTCGCATAGGAAAGAGGAAATACAAGCCAATACCTGTTCAAAAAAATGTGCCCACGGATAAGGACAGATCGCACTTGCACATGAGGCACAGCCCCCAACATCTCAACTCTGTCTTGAAGAGAATTCTTCTCTCTCATCTCCTCCAGCCGCACTCGTTTTGGTCCATCTCCACCAATGATAAAACGAACCTTCAACACAAATAAACCAACATAAAAAAGTGTCAAATGAGATTCACAAGATCATCCATCTCAAGATTGACATTACATTTAGTTCGCTAAATGGTTTTCTTTGATTTCCAAAAACCGACATGAAAAAAACAAATTCTAACTCCCATCAAACCCCTGACAAAAGAAAAAGGCAACAAACATAGCAGACCTCATAGAGCAACTATGTGACATACAGCTTTCTTCTCATGCTTTTGAACTCACATTTGGGTATAAACGACAAACTTCAGGGATGACCTCCACAAGAAGGTCTGCACCTTTCCGATAAACCAATCTACTTATCACAACAATTACAATTTCTTCACGGCTTAGACGAGTCTCAGCTGGCTTAAACATGGCCGCATCTACTGCATTTGGTATCATGAAAACTTTTTCAGGGGGCAAACCCGAGCGCAAGACTGTGTTTTCCTTGCTAGTATGAGAAACACAAATAGCCTGGTTCACATCTGACAAAGTAAATTGAAGCACCTTATTCATATGGATGCTTCCAACATCAGCAAAACCATAGAGCGAATGATCAGTGAAAACAACTTTGTAGCCCATAATCCTTGCATGCATTAAGGCTTCATGGCAGAGAGTTGAGAAAGCTTGGTGGCCATGAACCACAGATATCTTCTCTCTTATTAGGATTGTCCTAACAATAGGAAATGTGCCATAAATTGTAGGCAATGTATTTTGCATAAGAAAAGGCTTCCATGGCACATAGTAGACTTTCAAACCACCTGTCATGTATCGGACCCCTGTACGTGTTCCATATGCATGGGTCATAACCACAACCTGATTCATGCACACAGTCAAGGACCAGGAAAAGGAAGAGAACCAAAAGATGATACTTATAATGTGTACATAATAGTCAATGCATGTATGTTATGAATATGTTACTGTGTATGGATATGCAAATAGTATTTATGGTGGCATATAATTAGTTATATATTTATGTATATGGACGCTATTTTCCTACTTAGGCAATTGATCGAGAAGTTTAGGGAGAAGAGAAAAGACATCTCTACGGTCTTTATTGCTTTAGAGAAAGTAAGGAAACCTAGAGAGATAATTTGGTGGATGCTAGAATAGAAAGGAGCATCAAGAGGATATATTGACATGCGATGAACCCATATCTCTGCTTTGGTTTTAGACAAGTTAACTAGGCATCTACATGATGAGGTGCCATAGTGTAAGGGTGTTTGCATATGACAGTTTTGATTGATGAGACTAGAGACCACATGAATACAAAGTTAGAACTTTTGAGGGATGTTTTAGAATTTAAAGGTTTTAAAATTAGACGAACTACGACAAATATATCGAATGCAAGTTTAGTAATAATAGGCTCAGAAACGAGGAATTAATTAAGATTGATGACCAAGAAGTATCTAAACGATGTTAGTTTCGATATCTTTGGTTGATAATCCATGAGAGAAGAGAGATTGAGGAAGATGTTGCTCATAGGATTAGAGCTAAGTAGACAAAGTGGAGATGTATTTCTAGAGTCATATATGATCATCTCATCCCAATGAAGCTAAAGGAGAAGTTCCATAAGACGGCTATAAGACCAGCTATGCTTTATGGGAAGGAATATTGGGCGATTAAGAAACAACATATCCATAGAATTAGTGTAGTTGAGATGAGAATGTTGAGATGGATTAGTGGCAAGATAAGGAAGGATGATTTCGGAATTAATACATTCGAGGGAACTTAGGGGTAGCTCCAATAGGCGATACGATGAGGAAAAGTAGACTTTGGTGGGCTGGTCATACTACATGTGCAGTGTCAACCTAGAACAGACCAGTTAGGAAGTGATTTGGTACAAGTCAAAGGCTCTAGAAGGGTAACGGGAAGGCCCCAAAAGATATGGATGGAAGTAATGAGAAAATATATGACAGCTTATGGTCTGACCGAAGGTATGACCCTTGATAGAACGGAATGACGGAATAGGATTTCTGCAGCCATAATAAAATGTTTTGTAGCCCTACTTCCCAAATATCAGATAAAATGTTACCCATTACACAAAATCTAAAACTCAGAATTCTGAGAACTCATCAACACTTGAGATGGAATGCAATTACATGACTATAAGATCACATAATAGGGTAGCAGGGGAGGGGGGAGAGAGATCTTTAGAAAAGAGCCGTAAGATTATCTGACCTTGTGACCAAGCTCAAGCAAGCATTGAGAGAGATAATATAAGTGATTCTCGACACCACCAAAATTGGGGTAAAAGAAATCGGAGACCATCAAAACCCTATGTCTTCTCTGTACAGCCATTGCAATTTTCATAAGAGTTTGCTGCAAAAAAGAAACAAAAATCAGAGCATAAGTCACCACTCAAACAATAGGAGGTAAAGAAAGCGCAAATAATAAACACCAACCTGCCATTGTTCCATTGAAAAATCTTTTAGACTGCCAAGTTAATCGCTTTGGGAAAAACAGCTATGAAATCATGTACATAAACGAATCAATTGGATTTATGCAAAACAGAAAAGTAAGAAAGAATTCTTTTTCTTATTAGATTTACGGAAAGAGTTAGGGCAAGAAAGAACTATTTTCCTTATTAGATTTATTGAAAGAGTTAGGACACAAAATTCAATGGTATGAATTTTGATATGACACTCCAGCCGAAGTAGAAACAGCAAGATTGCCGATTTCAGAGTTTTAAGTGTAAAGTAAACACAAGACGGAAGCTAGAGATAAAATAACAAAAACAATTCAGCTGCATTAACATTTGGAACTTTGTATTGAGCTCATACCAATTTCTTTTTAAATAGCTACTAACAAAACTTCGCCATTTCATTACATGCATGCACACTGAGCAACACTAAATTCGTTAAAGACTGAGAAAATGTGCCATGGAATGAAAAATTCCCCAAAATTACCTGTTTAAATATAAGCAAAAAGCAATCTGAGTGGATTTTCTCCAAGTTTAGTGTTATCAAATTAAGCCAAATAGAAAACAAGTGAAATGAAACCGAAGCTGTGTCCATTTCAGTGATAATTAAAAGGAAAAATCAGTTAATTTCATCAGAATATTCTTCCAGAAAATAATCAATAATCCAGGAAGATCAAGAAAAGCTAACCATCAACCGAGAAAAATTTAAAACCCATTTTTTACAGTAAATCACCGGAATGAAAGAACATTTCTGGTAATCTATCCATTGATTTACAGTGATTTACAATGTTTAATCAGAGATAAGTACAAATAAACCACTCGTTAAAAACAGAGTGCACACTCCTAATCACACACTCCTAATCACTGATTTACATGTTCAGCATTTTATAGCTCAAAAAAACTCATTTCTTCGAAAAAAAAGGATTTTCTGATTTTCTTCCAAACAAATCATTCCATCTAATTGATGCAGCTCAAAAAATCCTAAATAGAAGGAATCAACATACCTGATTTCGAGATTGTTGGTTTCTTGCTCTTCAAATTTGTGATTTGCAGAAATATGGAGTTCTTTTTTTTCTCTCTGGATTCTCAAGGTAATGTTTTCCTGGTTTGAATGTTGTTGCTTTTGATCTTGACGGATTGATACAGCAGCTGAAATTTGTGTGTGTGTGTGTGTGAGAGAGAGAGAGAGAGAGAGAGAGAAGAGGGAGAGTGAGCGGCTGAAAATGTGGAGAGTAAGGGGAAAGGCGTTTTCGTGGAGAGAGAGAGAGGAGAGAGGGGTTGCTCGCACAGGGTAAGAGAGAGAGAGAGAGCAGAAAGGAGAAAGCAGTCAGGGATGGCAACGGGCGGGCCGTGGCGTGAGCCCGGCTAAAACTAATAGCAAAACTTTAAATAAAAATAAAACAAAAAAATACAAAAGCTGGGCCAATAGCACCGCGGCGCCACTAACCCTAGTTTCGCCCTCGTCGGTGGCTTAGGCCGGCCCCTCAGGCCAAGCCAGGCCAACCGGCCTATTGCCGGCCTGAGGGAGAGGGAGATCGTGGAGCAAAGAGAGATTCATGTTTGTTCTTTGGACCTTAGTTTCTAAAACTCTTTGTTTTTTGGTAAATAAATATCTTTACGAAAGTAAAACCGGTGATGAACAAGTAACCAAAAATAGGCAGCAAAGACAATAACACGAAAACGAATATCAAATTTTAACATGGTTCGTCGTAGACGTGACTATTTCTATTAGAGAAGATAGTAAATAGCTTTTTTATACAGGGTATGGTTTTTATCAGATTGCCACCTTAAACAAATTTTAGGAGGCGTACTTCCAAATTTATAATAAATATAATTTTGATATAAAAAATTATTAAGATGGTTTGAGAATCTATTTTCATCTTTAATGATAAAATATTAAACTCCAAAAATAGTCTAAATCAAATAAATCTTCAAACACTCAAAAAATCTTGAAAATAGACGATCTAGCTAATAATAATTCCTATATAACATGAAACATCATTACGAACTAGGAAGTCCTTAAAAAAAAAAAAAAAAATAATTTTGTAGTGGGAGGGAGGGATAAAGAATAAGAGTAGAGAGAGAAAGAGAGACAACGATAGAAGATGAGTTAAAAGAGGAGAGAGGAAAGAAGAGGTTCATTATTATCATTATCATGAACTTCATACGCAACTGTATTGAACAGGCTACTTAATAGGTAAGGAGGTTAGTCCAGTCTAAACTAATTCAACTACTTGTCGAATAGGTTGGATTGAATTTTCAAAAATAAAAAAATAAGAATAATAGTTTGAAAATAAAATATATTTAAAAATTTGCCTAATTTTATTTAATTAATATAGCTACTCTGACTAATCAAAACTGATCAAATACAAGTTTTAACTAGATTTTTAATAAATTGGAATTTTGCTTTGACTAAATCAGCCAAAACATCGGTTGGTAGTTTGATCGGTATGACCAATAGACTAATCCAATCTTAATACTATAGTACAAACGAGTTTGTATGCATAACAAGAGACCTAGCCCCAAGTTCGATCTCGAGAATTGGTTTTTATACATACCAATATAATAAAGGATTATATACAATGGGACCATTTACTTTTGGTACATAGAGGTCACAATTGCGTATAACCATTTAATGTGAAATTTAATAGTATCGGTCTATCACAAAATTAAAAAAAAAAAAAAATTGGGTGTGGTCAATGGAATAAATATTGCCACATTAATTATGACCATCTTTTCCAAAAAGTAAATAGTCTCATTGTATATTTTTCCATATCAAAACACTCAAACAAGAAAAAACAATGTTAAGAGCAACAAAAAGCATATGTTGAGTCTATGTAAAGATTGAGAACCTCCATAAAATAACATTAAAGCAAAAGAAAAAACTCCATGAAATGTTGGGAGGGCTCACATGATTGCATTTAAGGACTGCTAAGATGTTCTACTCTTTTTTCTCATATTAAGGATAGGTCTTTTTTTTGCAGTCTTCTAGATCTTGGTGTATTAGCTCTGTGCTTTACTATTATGGACGATTTTTTTTAAGCATCAATCCTACTTGAAGTTAAAGAAAAGTATACAAAACGAATATTTACTTTTTGTACGAGGAGGTCATAATTATTCATTTCCATCATATTTTAAAAGAGTGAAATTAACTACACTCAAAGTTACAAATAAAAATTTCTCGAGCTTTATGATACTAATTTTACATCTAATAACTAAGGGTTATTATCACCTCCTTGTAACAAAGATAATAGTCGCATGGTATACAATCTCCTTAGTTAAATTAATGCCATACTGGGGTTCTATCACTTGTAGCAAAACAAAACAAGCATCTTTCTAGGCAAAAAAACAAGTATATTATCTTAGTGACATATAAAGAACAATGAGTGTCTTTTTTCACAAATGCATTTATTGGCATGTGAAAATAAGAGTTGAGCAGGACTATATGAGTGTCCAAACTCCTACCAGGGCTTTAAGTGCGTTTGGCTATTCATACGTAGATACACAAACACACATACACACAGACAGAGAGGGTGTAATGGATTGTTCATATCCGTCATGAAATTAAAACTTCATATGATATCCTCTCTCAAATTTTTCTTTCCAAAAAAAAAAAACAATTGAACATGCAACAGTCAGTGGTTCACTCCTAAATGGCCTTCTTATTCTTCCAAGTGAGCGATCCCAAGATCTTGTTCTTGATGCCGTCCCTCCTTTGGTTCTGACTTGAAAATAACTCATGATCCTATCAACAACAAAAGTTAATAAATAAATAAAAAAAAGGAAAATAAAAAAAAGAAAGAAAATAAAAAAAGGGAGAGAAAAAAAATCTTTAATATAAGTGATTGTACTATTTATCTTTTGTACATAGCGGTCACAATCATTTTTGTCCTTTAAATTTCAAAATGGGTAGTTGTAAGAGTGTCATTGAATAGACACAAATTTTATATAAGGTTACAATCTTATACTATTGAAGTAATGTGCACTTCAAAAGTCGTCTACAAAAGAGTGTTCTGACATTGAAGAACCCTCAAACAATCGTATCAATTTCAAGATGTGTGGATATGAAGGGAAAAAAAAATTTCAAGTCCTAAAAATAGTGCATTGTAATAAGTTATATGGGCCGTCTATTTTCAATATTTTCAAATGTTTATAGATATGCTTAATTTAGACTATATTTAAAATTTTATAACTAGGACTAAAAATAGATTTGCAAGTCATCATAAAGTTTTTGAAATTAAAACATCTCCAAGTATATTTTAGAGGTATGTCTTCTATGGTATAGTATAAAGAGGGTGTCTCATACAAACCTCACACCTAGTATGAAACTACATTTGAATATTATTATAAAAAGAAAATGTGTTTTATGTGTTAGAGAGAGAGAGAAAAGTTCATGAGGCAATAATTAACCATTTTTAAAAGGCATTTGAAGCATAGGCCTAAGGCAAACATTAGCTAGGTTTCTTTCAAAAAGCTTATGGTTGATGTAACGAGGGAGATTCATAACGAGTCTCTCATGGATGGAGCTCCTGAGCCAGGTGGGTTTCCTCTTGTCTTTTTTTATCATCTGAGTGAAGATATTTTATTGGTGGGCTAGACTATATATTAGGTCTTCTCCACTAATCCAACCTCCACTAACTTATTGATCTAGATGATCTTGGATGCTTATAATTTTTGCGTGCTACAGTATGATCGTGAGGTTTACAATTTGACCGGAAAAACCAAATGTTTTCTTTATTTTAATGATAAAATAAATAAAAGAGACGAGAATCCAACCATTGAAAGGCCACTAAGAGGAGAAGGATCAAGAGACTTGGAGTGCGTAGACATGGCTGTAAATCCTGAAAGAACCATTTAAACAAGGAAAAAGTTTATGTAAGGATGCAACTTTATAATGTAGAACTACAGATCCACCTCAAAAATCTATCGGAAAATGTAGTTTTAATGTTGAAAAATCCTTTGATTGATCATCTCGACATCAAAATTTATGACCATGAAAAATAAAAAGATTTTAAGTCTTAGAAATAGTGCATTTTACAACATATTATCTACACCGTCCATTTTCAAGATTTTTATATGTTTATAGATCTACTTGATTTTAACCATTTTTTAAATTTAAAATTTTATAATTAGATATAAAATTAGATTTTGAGATAATCCTAATAACAATTTACATCAAAATTATATATCATGATAAAATTTGAATGTGCACCTTACCTCTACAGCTACGGATGCATCTGTATGCCAACTGCACCCTTTAAACAATACCATAAATATAGAAATCTTGTTATGTGAAAGTATACCATAAGATTGTTTAATTTATTTATTTTTGTACTAAATAGTTACAATCGTCCCTAGCTGTTAGAAGTGAAATCGAGTGGTTTGAAAATTGCTATTGGTCATGCTCAAAGCGAAAGAAAATAGTTTTTGAGTTTATGTCGAGAAATGAACCAATTTCACATCTAACCACCTGAGCTGATTGTGAATTTCTCATATCAAAGGTAAGTAGTCTTATAATAAACAAACTTTATTATTAGCATGAATTCTCATAGAAAAGAACTATTAGATCCCTCCCCAACATTGAAAGTAGATAAGAATTCAAATATTAATTACCAAAATGTACATACATCAATGTTGGATAGGATCCAAGAGTCATGAACCTTTCCATTACATAATCTCTAGGGAAATTTTTCTTAATTTCCAGGATTTCCTAGTTATTAATTTCCTTTTGGTTATTGTTGATGGTTATTCTGTAAAGGGAAAGTTTGAGAATTACCATTTAATTTTGGTTTAAGAAGATAACAGTCATGCCTAGCTATCATATGTGAAGTCAGGCGGCTAGGGGTAATGTTATTCATCACACTCAACATATGAGAAAAGTTTTCTCGAACTTTGAGTGGAGAAATGATGCACTCTTCATTGCTTTATTTTACATCTAATTGCTAGAGGTGACTATCGCCTTCCTGCACAAAAAATAAACGGCCTTATAGCATATAATCTTTTTATAAAAGTATGAATAACGATGCTATTTTTATTATTAATATTCATACTATGGAAGCCAACCCCAATTAGTTAAAAAAATGCTATGACGATGATGAATATTCATACTCTATGAGAATGATATGTCTTTCAAACATGCATGATATGGCTTAATTCAATCGACATTTTGTTGTATTTTGATCAGGCCGGTCCGCTGAAAAAATGTGGGATCTACCCATTTCTAGGGTTCCAACCCTTTTGAAACATGTAGAACTTAACCCTATAAACTCATACTTTGAAATCAATAAATTGAATATAGTGTTATTAAATGAATATAGTGTTGGCAGTAAAAAACCAAAAAAGGGGAACTTAACCGTAATTACCCTGCTCATTATCATTCCTAAATATACTTACTTTTGGATATATGGCCACTTGTAGGATCCTTGTTTTCCCTGCAAGTAAGAGAGATATGTTTATGAGAATCAAAATAAACTCTCACCGTTGAGCTCTTATAGTGTATTCCTGCAGGACCACAATATACACTAACTCTTTTAGGCAAAATACCTAAAAAGAAAAGGCTAGGCCAGCTTGTTTTATTTTATTTTATTTTATCAATATTTTCGGGAATTGGAATTTGGCTTGAATTTCTAGCAATTGATTTGAGAACACTACATTTGAGTTTGATCCGTATCACAAAACTACCAAATAGAAAATATGAATCCCTTAGGCAAAAAACTACTTAAAAGGGTTTTTTAGGATCTATTTAAATAGTTCGATGAGTTTTTTCAAACAAATGTATAACTAATAATAATAAAGTCTTTAAACACTCGAATCCGACCATCCAAAAATAAGATAATTTCTATTTAATCCTAAGATGTTATAAGATAAATATGGTGTGCTTGTGTTTTAAATATTATTTTTTAAATTTTAGGTTAGTTCCTAGGTTGTTGGTTACATTCCAAACTTTCGGGGTCTTAAAAATAGAAAATACTCCTAAATGCAGTTTTAATCGAGGGAGTGAATGTACAATATGCCATCAAGTAATATTTTAAGTTTATTATAACTAATTGTTGGTGGGCTTCTTCTTTTATATTATGAGAATTAAGAAAATGAGAAAATCGACTACATTTGACATTTTCCATAGAAAATAGACAGAATTTAGTGTCATACCTTGCAATAACATCTGAATTCTTGTCCTCCAAGGTACCCGTGTCTAAATAGGAAAGTTAAAATGAAATGTTAAAAACTAAGTCGCAATAACATAAGTCCAAAAATTGTATAAAGAAATTCAATTTTATTTGAATGGTGTAGATTTAATACTATTTTAAAAGATGCGTCATTTTTTGGTATTAACTGAAAAGACATGTCAAATCTATATCATCTACTATAAAACTTTACAACTTACTTCTACAAGTAAGGTTGCAACTTTGTACAAGCCACACCCACTATATATATATATATATATATGTATATATGCTGAATAAGTTCAGGACATGGACCCAACGCAATAAGGTCATGGATAGCCCAAACCTAAAGCTTACCCAAGATCGGGTCCAAGTCAAAGAGACCCGAACACGACCCGCCATGTCCAAAATTCGGGTCTAGACCTAGAACCGTGTCAACCCGTCAATCGGCTGGTCAATTCGACTGCCACGCATGATGACACTTACTTTTTTATAAAGGTTGTATATTTTCTCCCCTAATGTGTTAAAGAAATAAAAAAAATTAAAAATTACCCAAACACTCGTAGCTCTTGTAATATCTTGCATATCTCCATGCCCAACGTTGCTCATTGAGGCCTTCTCTCTCACTGAATTCTTTGCATGTCAAGACCCTCTACAAATCATTAATTCATGTAATTAACGTCTCCTCAATTAACAGGTGGAAAAAGGGTGCGGTTTGTATGAATTCGAGGCTCTAAACAATCAAAGTAGAACATACATTCAAATAGTTTCTAGAAATGTGGTTTCAATACTGAAAATTGATAGTTTTAAAATATATTTTTATCTCTAATTATAAAATTTAAAGCTTCAAAAATAGTGTAAATCAAGCATATCTATGAAAACTTGAAAATTGACGATCCAAAAATGCAATACAAGATGCACTATTTCCAAAACTTGAAATTTTTTTTTTTTCATGTCCATACATATTGAGGCCAAGGCCAAGATGATTAATTTGGAGATATTTGAGCACCAAAACAACCTCTTCTAGTAAAATTTTTGAGATGCACCTTAATTTGATTGTTTAGAATTTCGCACTTATATAAAATTTTTTTTTTTCCAAAAATGGTTTTATCATACTTTTCTAATAACGAGAACAAAATGCCCTTTGACAACATAAAGAGTCACACAAAATAACTCAGTGCTCCCAAAAATCATTTTTCTTAAAACGAAAAGAATACCCTTAAATGTAGAAACTAAATAGCATTTACCCAAAAAATATGAACCTACAAAATCAGGGATTCTTGGTGACCTTCAAATTTCAATCAAACTATGCAATAATATTTACTCCAAAACTTTCTTTGTTTTTTTTAGCGGTAGAGAATACAAGCCCCTGCCCTTTTTAAAAATAATTAATGGTTTTTTAATGTGTCACTGGGAATAAAAATCTAGATCGGTCAAGTGGTGCTACCACCACAACCTCAACCCCACTCCTGTATTTACACCAAAATGTATGAAGACTTTAGAACCATTGGGATTGGCAAGGGACTTGGCCATGAAAAAAGTAGGGTCTAGGCCTAAACTATGGCCCGAGGGCTGGATTAGAGCCAATAACGGCTCGTTCTGGCCTGATTTTTTTTCTTCATTTGTTTATTAGCTAGTACCAGGGCAAAGGTGGGCCCAGCCTAGGTTTGGCTCGTTGCCACCACCCTTGGGAACCATTTTGACACTGAACTTTGTATCAAAAATAGGAATTCTAAGTCACCATTTTATAAGAGATGAGAAAAAAAATAATAATAATAATAATTGGTTAGCTTACGTTTTTTAAGCAGTCGATCCTCAAATGAGTATTGGAAACATGGTTTGAGGTATCGGATAAAAGAGACTCCAAAATTGAAGATAGATTCCCAAGATGATCCAAAGTTGCAACCACGGAATTTGCTATGTATTCCTTAGCATCCAGGATCACTCTGCATTCAAAATTTCAAGTCTCATGTCAAAAGAAGCGAAATAAATATATATATATATAGAGATATATATATATATATGTTGAGATTAACCCACTAGCTCATATTGACATATGAGCTCAATAGTCCATATTGAATTTAGGTCAATTTGACGGTCACAACCTCATTTTGTGTTTGAATTTAAATTTTTTTTCTACAAATCCAAATAACTTGAAATTTTATGTGTGTATTCTTCAAAAATAAAAAAATTTAATAAAAATATCAAAAAATAATAACTTGCAATAAATACTATTTGCAATGTCCTAGGCTTAATTTGTTAGCACTCAACAATTTGCAACACCCTAGGCTCAATTCCTACCAATGGTTGGAGCCCTCTCCCCACTGACTCCCCCACGAAAAAAAAAAAAACCCAAATGCACCTCCTACTCAAACAGGTTTTTAACTACTTGGGTTTTCTTTAACCCAGCTAGGTGTTCTTTAAACCGGCCGGTTATTCAACTATCCCCGTCTCTCTCTCTCTCAAGCAACATGGCCCCTACCCTTCTCTCTCCCTCTCTCTCTAGCTTCCTCTCTCTTTGTCAGAGGCAACAGAGCCCTCCCCTACTCTTTTTCGCTCTCCCCCTCTCTCTCTAGCTTCCTACCTTTCCCTCTCTCTCAAAAGGGACTTGCCCGACTCGGGCCGAGTTACACAATTACTGTTTCTCGGCCCGGCTCATGGCCCAATGTTGGTCCCAATTCGGGCAATCCTACACTGGTATATACATACATGTGTGAATCAACAACATAATATGT
The DNA here is from genome assembly GCF_054954075.1 of Amborella trichopoda. Classification (NCBI taxonomy): domain Eukaryota; kingdom Viridiplantae; phylum Streptophyta; class Magnoliopsida; order Amborellales; family Amborellaceae; genus Amborella; species Amborella trichopoda. Next base: position 1,042,951 of record NC_142340.1, read on the forward strand.
TAATTCAAATATTGAAAAATTGGAGTAAACACCCTTCCTCGTTATGTGCACACACATATATTCACATACATGAATACATGCAAAAAATTCATACATATATACATATACATCATCTATTCTTATGTACATATATGTATATGTATGCATGCATGTACACATACATATATGTATATACATAAATACATATATAAATATTCAAATTCTCAAATGAATATTGTTTACAAAATACTTGCATTTTGCTCCACTTCGTATGTACCATGGTATTAAAAGACACCGATCCATATCTGAATGGCCTGATCCAAGTTGTGAAAGACGCCGATCCAGATATGAATGGCCCAATCCAAGTTGGGAATTGGTGGGTCCGGTCCAATTCCGAATATATATTGGGAATCAACCAGTTCTGGCTAGGAATAGGATGATACGGCCCCACTTTTTAGTTTTTGTTATTTTCTCAATATTTATTTTAGTTTTTTTATTCTTTCTTGGATCTGGTACTCCAATCAGCAAATGTGGACCGGTTTTCCAGATGGGCGATCCCGATCACCTATCTATATTATGTATATACATACATGCATGCTCACATATACATGCATATTCTTGAAGGAATATTGTTAAAGAAAATACTTGCATTTTGCTCCGATTCTTCTTCATGAAAGAAAGCTCGTAGTAGTCAGCAGCATGGTGCAGATGACGCCGCAAAGCTTTGAGTTCCTATAATAAGAAAAGACACCTAAAATGTCTTTATTCACAATAAATTTTTTTAAAAAAAATGATTTGATAGGGCTGCAGGTCAAACATCACAACTCATGAAAAATTGCAATTCAAGGATTAGAAAGGATGAAGTTTTTATACGGCCTAGGCTTTATAAAAATAAAATAAAGCCTCACCTCAAATCTTCATCTGAAAAGTACTTTCGATAATAGAAATCTCCATGATGTCTCTAAAATCAAGTTTCAATGCCAACAATGAAATTTGAAACTTAAAAAATATACATACCTTGTGGATCTATGAACATTTATATTTAGGGAGAAATGGACAGTCTAGATAATTTGTTACAACATATATCATTTTTTTAGCTTGAAATACTAGTTTCTTTTCACAACCATAATGTTTAAGTCAAGATGATCGATGTAAAAGCTTTCTAATGCTTGAATTGTAATTTTTGATGAGTTATGAAGTGAGGCTATACTTATTTTGATAGGGTTGTAGCCTAATCAAACAATTTTTCCATTAGAAAACCTTTACATCAATCATCTTGGCTTGAACATTATAGTTTTTAAAAAAAAGAAAAAATTTCAAACTCTAGAAATAGTGTATATTGTAACAAACTATCTAGATGGTCCTTTTTTCCTTAAAAATAAGTGTTCATAGATCTACAAGATTTGTACTACTTTTTTAGTTTCGAATCTTATTGTCAGTGTTGGAACTTGATTTTCGAGCCATTATGGATGTTTCTGTTGCTGAAAATACTTTCCAAACATGAAATTGAGGGGAGGGTTTATTTTATTTTCATAAAGCCTATGCCTTATAGACACCTCACCCTTTTAAAAATAGTAAAATACAATTATAAACTATAAATTGAACTAAAAATTTGAATAAAATAAAATAAAAACAAAAATGCTTTCATACTACAAATATAAATAATGAATTGCACTGGAAATATGAAAGATAACTTCCATAATACAATACAAACAAGAATTGCACTGAGAAAATGAAAGAAACTTTTGAAAATACAAAATCAAAATAAAAGAATTGCATCAGGAAAATGAAGAAACGAAAGAAAATTTTGAAAATACAAATCAAGATAAAGAAATTGAATTAGAAAAACGTAGAACAGGGGGGATATGGATGAAGAAGCAAACTTGCAAGGCTTTATGGAGTTCTGATGCCTCTTCTCCCGGAAGGAGTCTTTCTTCTTCGATGGTTTCCATAGAGAGAAGCAAACAAGGAACTTTTAGCTATAGAGAGAGAGATTGTTTCAATCTCTGATACATATATGAGAGAGAGAGAGGAGCAAACAAGGAAGTTGCAGCTATAAATGGAGAGAGAGATTATTTCAACCTTTAATGGAGAGAGATGTTTCCACTTTTGACAGATTTGTTTAACGTTTCAACTTTGGAGACAGAGAGACAGAATCCTTTCAACTCTAAACAGAGAGAGAGAGAGAGATGTTTTGGCCCGTGACGACTGCAAGCTATTGTCTGTGCAATCTCTCATGTAGATCAATCATGGAGCCCAAAATCCCACTGAAAATTCTTGCTGGTGGAGAGAGAGAGAGAGATGTTTTGACCCGTGATGACTGCTTACTGTCGTCTGTCCAAGGCTTTCATTCATGTAGATCGATCATGGACGCAAAAATCCCCACTAAAATTTCTGGCAAATAGAGAGAGAACAATAAGTAATAAGACTGTGTGTGGGTGTGATAATATTATATATACGTACAATACAAAAAGGAATTAGAGGGAAATAAGAAGGAACAAGAGAGAATGATAATTGCTAAAGGAGACAGTAAAGGGAAAAAGACATAATCATAGAAAGTAGAATGAGCAGGGGAAGTGATAATATCATAATTTAGAAACGATCGAACCATAATGGTTAACCGGACATGTGGATGGAAGCGATTCAACTAGCCTAGCTAGTAAACTGGTCGGTTCAACCGTCTTAGTTGAGCACCTCTTGGGCGGTTAAAAAAAGTGTTGAAAAAATAAATAAAAAAATCTAATAAAATATGCAAAGCATATTTAAAATATGATTAAACAAAACACATTGTTTTTTAAATCTTCTAAAAAATTGAGAAAATGTAAAAATAAGTATTAATGGCCAATATAATTTCCAATTTTTTGCCAAAATGATAAAAAAGATTAAAAAATACATTACAAACAAAATCCCTTATTTTTTGAGATTTTACATAATTTTTTAAAAAATACCTATCAATTCACCAAACCGACCCAAACCAAAACCAGCCACCAATCTAAATGGGTCTAACCGAGCAACTAGAATTTGAACCACCCGATTTTTCGTAACTGATACAAGAGAATGATATATATATATATAAAAAGAAAGGAATGAGAGGAAAATAAAAAGAAACAAAAAGATAGAACGAAAACTCAAAAGAGAGAGAGAGTACAAAAAGAAAGAAGAAATAATCAAAGAAAGTAGAGTGAGTTGGGGAAGTAATAATATCATAATAAAAGACTAAGAAAAACTAAGAGAGAGAGAGAGGATTGAGGAGATATAAGGAACAAGAGAGAGAGAGAGTGACAATTCCAAAAGGAGAGAGAGTGTACGAAAAGGCAGAGGAAACAATGAAAAAACGTAGAGTGAGGAGGGGAAAGTGATATATTTAGAGAGAGAAAGAGTACAAAAAGGAAAAGGAGAATGAGATCGATTGAATGAGGGGAAATGATATATTTTTGTTTTGTTGCTGGACATGAGCCCGTGACACAACGTTTTATTCGAAGGCATCCACTTCGAAGCTCGAACAAGACATGGTCTCGTGATTTTATTTGCTTTCAGTCACCATCCAAATGACATTCCATCACCTGCCTCTCTCTTTAACTCTTTATCATTTATCATCTCTCTCTCCATCTAATGTCAATTTTGTTTTAGGGAAAATTTCAGGTACACTCTGGATAGGGTAGTAACGGGTCAGCTCCGGCTCGACCGAACCCGGACCCAAATAGTATTCGGGTTTTGAATATGGACCTGACCTTTTAGGCCCAAAATCTAAATCCATATCTAGACTTGAGATCGGGTCTTCCCATTGGGTCTCAAGTCTGGTCGGGTCCATGGCCACCCTTACACCTGGACTCTAATTTCTAAGCATTACCCATCAATACTTTATTGTTCCAACCAGCCCCTTCAATAATAATAATAATAATAATAATAATAATAATAAAATTATATTTTTTGGACCGAAATACCCCTTTCCCACACCCCATTTTAACCGACATTTCTCTTTTTCTTATCACTCTCCCACTTTTTGTGAGCTGGTCCGATTTTACCCGACATCCACAATTTGAATAGGGTGTAATTTGCGTAAGTTTTGTAACCTTAAACAATCAAAATAAAGTGTACCTCCAAAGTTTGTCATGAGATGCAATTTTGGTTTTGAAAATTCTTAAGATAGTGCAGGAATATGTGTTTATAAAATTTTAAAGACCAAAAATAGTTCAAATCAATAAGAGCTGTAAACATCACGATGTTGCAATGATCAAATTAGATGGTTTCCAACATCAAAACAACATTTTTTGAAGGATTGTACACCTTAACTCTACATTTTAAGATGTCAACCTTATGAACCTTTTTGTTTTAGATAATTACAACTTATATACATTTTTTCCATTTAATATCGTAAGACACGCAAAATTTTAATATCAAAAAAAAAAATTGCATCGGATGGGAACATTTTATTAGAAGTTGGTCCGACATATTATTGGGCTTGACGAACACATTTTGGGCATCATATTTTGGGTGGGAGAGAAATGTAGGTGGAAATGGGGGGCATTTTCATCCAAAAACTTCAATTTTGTGGTGGGTGAAAAATAAATTAGAGTTAATAGTGTAATTTAAAAACTATTTGGAGCAAAGGCTAAACGGTAGGGTCCAGGGATATCAGCAATTTGCCCTTTACTTTATCATACGTCTCAAATGTCACGTTCTTTGAAAGTCAGCATCTCTCCAGTAAAACAAGCCTTAGATCTCTCTCAACTCTCTCAAATTTAAGCCTAAGATTTCAAGCTAAAAACCAATGGAGGAAGCTATTCACCCCAAAACAAGCCTCTAGCCTCTCTCTCTCTCTCCCATAAATTAAGTCTAAAATTTCGATCTAAAAACCAATGAAAATGACATGGTAACAATGTTTGCCTACAGTAGGGAGAAGCTGCACTACCAAAATGGAAATGACATGGTCACAATGTTTGCCTACAGTAGGGAGAAGCGGCACTACCAAATGACTATATGCTCTAAAGGAGCATAACCTATATTTAGTCTCTTGGCACGGCGTCCTATATTGAAATACCCAATATGTAGGAGTACCCTAGGGGTGGTGCTCTAAAGGAGCATAACCTATATTTAGTCTCTTGGCACGGCTCCTATATTGAAATACCCTATATGTAGGAGTACCCTAGGGGTGGCAACAGGTAGGGATGGAAACCCAGTCCCGACGAGAGAGAGAGATCAAAATCCTAAAAAAAGAGAGTAAAATTCGTTATGAGAGGATCAATCCTGAACGTGCATCTTTTAAAAGAATAACAGTGAAGACCTTAAACAATCCAATTGAGGCACACCTCCAAATTTTATCATAACATGTGACTTTGTTGGCAAAAATTCTTAGGATTATCTTAAAATATATTTTCATATCTAATTAGTAAATTTTAAATTCCAAAAATAGTTAAAATCAAGTAGATCTATAAATATATGAAAATCTTGAAAATATACGGTCTAGATAATGTGTTGCAAGATCTAATATTCTGGGATTCAAAAAAAAAAATTTTCATATTCATACATCTCGATATCGAGATGATCAATTAGAGGGTTTTTCAAAATTAAAACAACATTTCCAATAGATTTTTGAAGTGCATTTATGATTCTACATTTTAATGTTGCAATCTTATATAAACTTTTCCCTTACATAAATACATATGTATTATTTAATTATTATAATTATAAATATATATTTAAAATAAATTAATAAAATTTAAGTCTAATTTAGCTTGGGTCCACATGGACCCAAACCAAACCTAAATACCATTCGAGTCCAAAATTTGAACCCGGACCCAACCTGCCGGATCCAAATCTTAGACCCATACCCAAAACCCAATCGAGTCAAGTCCCGATTGCCACCCCTTGAGTACCCCAACATAACCCTGTATATAATTCTTCCCACAATTGCAAGTGTTAATTCTTTTTATTAATCCATCATTACAATGTGATATTAACATTTTTTTTTGAAGATCTATTTATTTTTACTCCAAAAGTAAGCTTTTTTTAATTGAGTATTGAATAAATTTAAAGTTTTTAATTTGTTAAAATAAATCATATGGCTGTTATATTTATAAAAAAACGTGGACCATTTCGAACTCCCTATCGCTCTTTCTGTCTACATGTGCCCTTCTTTTTATCTACTACCTCTCTCTCTAATTATGTCATTTCTCTAACTCCTCTCTCCCCCTTACCCCTCTCGGATCATGCCCTAACTCCTCTCTCCCTCTCCCCGTCTCTCTCCAAGCATACCCTTTCATATGTCATCTCTCTCTCTCTCTCTCTCTCTCTCTCTAAATCCTCATCCCCTTTTACCCTTCCATTTCTTTAAAAAACACTTACTCCCTTTTACCCTTCCATTTCTTTAAAAAACACTTGTTCCCTTTTACCCTTCCATTTCTTTAAAAAACACAACACAACACTTGGGCATGGCCTTTGAGCGTAGCATGAGTCCAATCCATTGTCAAACCCAACTACAATACCATAATCCCTTTAATATAAAGTAGACATTCAGGAAATCTGTGTTTGTCACCCTTATAAAAAATATATGTAATTGCCATTCCTAGTTGTCAGATTCAGATCTAAATAGGTAATTGTGATACCTTTGGTCATAATGTCACAGTTCTAATCTTGATCAAACGGCAGAGCTCCAATCTAGTATATTTCAGATGCGTCTGAAAGCTTTTCCCCAATTATCCAATGGCCACTCTCACAAGATAGAAAGGGCAAATGAATTCACACAATAGGTTCCACAAAAAGTCTCAAACAATATCAAACTACTTACAAGAATATCATAAGTACGTAGAACATTCACAATTATCCAATGCTCTCTCTCTCTCACTGAAAATATCAGTATATTAGACACTCGCAATTATCCTACTCTCTCTCTATATATATATATATATATATATATATATCTTGTCTAGATGGAAAGGATAAAACCAATTTACAGAAGGGTGAGGTTTGTAAAAGGTGTCAAACTTAAACAATCATAGTAAGATACACCTCAAAATCTTATTATAAGATGTATTTTAGGCACCAAACACTTATGATCGACCTAGAACTTATTTTTCACCCTTACTGTGAAATTGAAAACTCCAAAAATAGTGCAAATCTAACAAATCTTTAAATATCTTAACAATAGATGGTCTAGATAATGTGGTACAAGATGTATTATTATTATTACTTTAAATTCAATTTTTCTTTCATATTCATACAAATTGAAGTGGAGAGGATCAATCGAAGGGTTTTCTCATGACTAAACAACTTTTTCTGATGAGTTTTGAAGTGCACCTTACTTGTACAGTATAAGGTTGCCACCTTATGTGAACTTTTTTCTTTACAGAGCAGGTTCTACAAAGAGACTTAAACAATATCATTCTTCCGCAACTAATTAAAACAATGGCATTAGCGTGTTAGACATTCACAATTATCCAACCCTCTCTCTCTTTCTCCACCCCTCTCTCTCTCTAGACATTCACAATTATCCCTCCCTCTCTCTCTCTCTCTAGACATTCACAATCATCCATCTCTCTCTCTCTCATCCAACAGCAGGATAGACCTTCTTGATATCCCACCACAGTCGAAAGTTACGACGCACAAAAAGATCAACAGGCGAAGGGAGAAAAGGAGCATACAGAAAAACAGAGAGCGAAAGACATAGGGATATTATAGCCCACAAACTAAGTTTAACTCTATGCTCTTAGCCTTCCCGAATTGCCTCGCTCTTTAAAATCTCCACCCTCCCATTCCAGCCCATCATCTTCCTCGTCATCCGAAGAGAGAAGCGACGAACCCATCCATGCCTTGAAACCTTCATTAACCCTCCTCTCCATCTCTGGTGTAACCAGCACTGGTGGAGCCTCAAGCATCTCGACACCACCGTTTCGGTTGCCGGAGAACTCACCTTCATCAAGTATTAAGGCTGCCTTTCTCCTCAAGAAATGAGCTGTGCCCCCATATAGGACAACGAGAGCCCAACAAGCAATCTCATAGCACCAAAAGAGAGCGGCTGAGCAGCTGCTGCCTAGGGTGAGAATGCTTGAGCCAAGGAATGTAGCAAGGAGGCCAAAAATTATGGCAAATGTGATGTTTAGTATAGATAGGCAGCGAACCCCGCCTGAAGGAAAGAGAATGAAAACAGGACCCATGTCACTTTTTATTTTTGTATTTGATAAGTCTATTTTTCTTTGTTCATAAGTTATTGACAAGCCTTTTATTAGGTGCATTTTCATGTTTTTTACACTTTAGATCAGTTCGATAGGAGGTTCGCAACTCAGACCCCTATCTCTGCAAACAGGGGAGTCTAAACTGGTTGACAATTGATGAGTGGCTATTTCAGGAAGGAAGAAGATTATATAAGCAAACTGGCTGATACTGCAACATATGTCACTTTGAAAAGTAGAGGTCTATCAGATCCCAATTTTTGCACACATGTAGATCTGATGTAGGTGGAGAGAGAGAGAGAGAGAGAGAGAGAGAGAGAGAGAGAGAGAGTGAGTTTTGAATTCACACAAAAAGTGCAAAATATGCACATCTATGAACGCAGGCCATCCATTTTGGGATATAGAACTAGGCCTTTAAGAGCTCAAAATCAATTTATTTTTTAAATGGGATTGTATACAATCAGGCAATTTACCTTTAATACATGGTGACCACAATTACTTACAACCATCTAATGTGAAATTTGATAGCTCGGATGTGACACAAAGTTCAAGAAAATTTCTTTTGAAGTTTGAGCTTGGTCAATGGAATAATAACAGCCACCCAATTTCACATCGTCAAGATTAATGTGACCACCTTGTACCAAACATAAATGGTCTCATTCTATATATATTCCCTTTTTAAATTGCTTATTTCCCAAATCAAATATATTGTGCACATTGCAAACCAAACAAATCCTATCACCAATGTGTTTAGGGGCCTGCCTTATCACAGTAGCTATAGACCTGTTCGATTATAGAATCTTCTCCCTTTTGAGTAAAGAGGACAAGTTAAAACATGTCTTAACTGAGATCATAATAGTTTCCAAAAAGGGCAAGTATGATGCAGGACAACAAACCTGCATTGCGCAGCAAATTCAAGTTCAACATTCAGGGCCTTAGAGGCACTTTTGGGCCTCGATTGCTCAAGGAACCCAAGACGTTGGTTTTCAGCCTCTACCATTTATGCTACTGTTTCCAAAATGGGACATAATAGCGATTTTGAGTTTTTCACATCAGACCGAAAAGTTAGGCCCATGTGAAGTTGGGATATCATCATCATCATCCAAGCCTTATCCCAATTTTAAGATTCTTTTCAGAACAAATTTGTCTTGTGTTATTTGTCAAGGGCAAAAACATAAAATTCAGGCTCAATTTTAATTAGGAGTTCTAATCACATTTAGAATTGGGATTAGGGTAAAATCTATTAATAGGGTTTCAGTTAGGGTTTTTTATTCAGAGTTGATTATTGCTATTTCAAACACTGTTCTAGGGAATTCTATTGAATTCACAGATCTGTTGAAGCTAGGCTTTCTAGCTTCCATCGATTATCATTCAAAACATTATTTCTTTAATATCGTTTTTGGTCATTCGAATGTGCATCAATACAGTGTCACTGCTTTCAAATTAAAAACAACAAATGTCATCAAGTTTGAGACAACCAACAAATACTGAGGCATTGTTTCCGCAAACATTAAACTGCCTTCCACTGTCCTTTTGATAAGTACTCCACAACTCTTTCTTCACAAGCCACACTTGATATGATCCATGCTTTGATACCTTCATTCAACATTGCATCTAAGTTCTGATACCCTAAAATTGTTGTTGTAACGCCAAATCCTCGTGCTGACCCCAACTCTCAGAATGGTTAAACCCATATCCCATAGAACTTATACCCGAAGAAACAACACAACTTAGCTCAACAAAAACATCCTTGTTAAGGTCCCGCCTAAAAGGGAGTGACAAGCTACCAAAGTCCGCAACCACTCAAAGCAATTTATGACCATCTTTGCATGGTTGGATGCTAACTTCATCATCCATGGGTAACAACTACAAAGTGGACTGTCTGCAGACTAGGTTCCTCCCAAAACAGGACGCCCCTTTTGGGCAGACAATATATTAAGGAAACTGTTCTTTCCTCCGCCCACTCTTCAAATGTAATCCTTTTCTTTGCCCAACTTGTTAAGAAAACACCACCAAATGGCCATAAGCTTGTTAAAAAAATTGTCCTCTGTTTCCAAATAACACCCGCTCTTAATGGGGTTCTTGGGCTATCCAAAGGGGACCCAGTCCAGTTCATATCCCCAACCTCCTAACTCGCTTGTTTGAGGTCTTGTTTAGATTTTCACGAGGGGCCTAGAGATCAAACAACCTTCCCTTAGAACTCAAGCCACAAACCAAAGTCATCGATTATTAATAATATGTTGTTCCACTTATTAATATGAGACAAGCTGCCCATTTAACTAACATCTAATTAGGACTATTTCAATCATCGCCTGCAGTTTTGGAAGTTAAAAACTTTCTACTATTTGTTTACCTAAGCTTAGGAAACTAACCTATAAAATACCGAATACTTGTACACACTATTGAAACATTAGAAAACCAGAGCCACCAACTATAAAGCAATCATCTCGAGCTGTCTATTACTAGTATGGATTACAACATAAGTGGCACTCTAATATTTCTGAAATACATATTATTTTATATGCTGTTATCTTCCAAACAAGTTAAAGAACATGCGATCTGCACTAATGTTTCCCGGTGAATAATGATACATGAGGCACTGAGGCAACTTGTATGTTACCTATTTCATATCATTGGAATGTAAAGGTCAGAATTGATGACTGTGTTGAAGGAAGAGACAGATTTGAGGAGGCAAGCTTGCTCCTTTGCCATAATCATCTGTGAGGAATTAATAAGGTTTGTAATAATGATACTTGAAATTGAAAAAGACAAGTACATGAATCGAATAAAAAAGCACCACCTCCCACCCTTCCCAACAAGATAAGAACGTATGGATTTCCAATAAATTTTTCTTTTAGCTCAGGTGTTTCTTCCATTTTATTTTGCACGTACAACTATAAGCCGGATGAAGAATTATAGCATGCATGACTTTAGCATGCAAATATAGCTATAAGCTAGACTTATTTACCACATATGACTTTAGCATGAAAAATAGAAGCATTAAAAGCACAGTTCCTCAGATATTCAGAGCTTGCATAGTAGGCCAACAAAAAGGAACTATGCTCCATTTAATTTTACTTTTACTTTCCTTTCTCCTTTCTGAGTTTCTCATGTTTACCACTCAATTTCGGTATAAAATTTTTAGATTTAATTGGTAGTAGTGATTGACACGTGCTCTGTGGTGGCATGTACATTAATGGTGAACCAGAAAACAAGATTAATTCATTTGTCAATAGTAACCTGAACCCAAAAATCCAAAAGCAATTGGTGTAGAGACACCTAGGAGATTGTTCAAGTTGCCAAAAGGGACCATGAAACTAAACTTTGACAGCAACTCACTGGTTACTTCAAAAATGTAAAATAAATAATCAGGCATATAGCATTGGTAATGGACTATTTTCTCCTGAGGGGGCTATGATGTACAGTTTATACTCATGTAAAAGAGTAACAGAGTATATTTGCCACAGCTTAGACTCTTATGGCTAGGAGCATTACATGTATTATAGACAGATAAATACTATAAAAGAATCAATTTAGCATTTTGCACTGGTAATTGAATCTTTACAGGGCATGGTATGACACATGGTCTATATTTATGTTGTCCAAGGGTATTACTTGGCATGCAGTTTAGACTCATGCATCATACGAACTAATATGAAAATATTTACAACAAAACTAAGTCTTTTGCATTTATAAATGGAACTCTTGTAATGAGGGTCTTGCTTTACAATTTATACTCATCTCGCTAGCAGTAAACATGCCGGGGTCACATGACGAGGACCATTACATGTAGATAGAAGACTATGGATAGTATGGCTTTAGAAATCAACCATTGATGGGGGCCATTGGGATGTCTACATTGCTTCTTGCAATTAGCCAAGTAGGAAAAAGGCACTTGAGTAGACCTTCTTGACGTGGGCCTTCCCGCTTGGCTCTAACTCACCTCGTGAGCACCTCATTATGACAATGGGCACCAGACAGTGAGGGACTAGATCTCTTTATTCAAATGCATGAACATGATCTTCTTATCAAATGCGCAACTCATGAGGACTTGACATGCTTCCAAATTATATTAGGTTCATAGGCATCTCTCGTCCAATGTGTCCAGCTCCCGGTCCTCCTTGCAGATGTGGTGATTGACTACAACTCAGAGAGATGGGGGAAACAGTGTTTCTTCAACAAACACAAGCAAGTACAGAGTGGCTTCAATGGACATCCAAAAGGTCATGCGCTAGGCTCATAAAGCCTCTGCAATCTCTCATGCCACTTTCTGACTCCTTAAGACCGAATTCTTAGAGCCTTGCACAATATTTTATAGAAATCCTTGGCCAATCCATTAACCCGTGGTTGTACATAAAAGGATGCCTCCAATCTACAACAGAGAATGGCTAGAAGCTTATATATAATCTGAAATTTGGAACAAGAAACCATAGGCTAATCTGTCTGGGACCAAATCTACATAATATGGGTTTGGACAAAGTTGGCTACGACTTCCCAGTGACATTCCTTACAGTTATAGCCTCCATCCTGTTGGAGAAATAACCCATGGCAGCTAATATGAAGGTATGACCACCGGAAGAAAGTGGTTTAATTGGATGACAAGATTCATTCCTCATTCTGCAAATGGCAATGGGGCAATGGGATGCAGTAGCTCTGGTGCCTAGTGTATCAAATCTCCCTGAATTGGACATACAGAACCCCATCTCTCATAGTACATGGAGTCGGCAGATATATAGTATCCAAAGCATTTGAGCCTCATATGTCGCTTGAGTGCCAACTAGTGTATCCCACATGCTCCAGCGTGGACTTCTTTCAAAGCTTGTTGAGCCTTTTCATGAGAAAGGTAACAAAATAAGAATTCATCAAAAGACCTCCTCTACAGAATATCACTGAGGTATGTAAGCCGTTGTTTGCCTTCTCAAGGCACCTCTTTCTTTCTATAATTTGTAACTTCAAAACTGGAGGTAGGATGCAGCTCTTTTAAAAACAGATTTGCATTGGCTGATTTGAAGGGAGTACAATAGGTGCCCCCAATCTTGCCAATGCGCCAGCCTCTGTTGAGTCGCTGAGGTATACGATTTTGACTTTCATCTCATTAAACAAGGACATGAGATACTTAGCCATGTTAGCATAGGGGGCTACTTCAGTCTTCTCGACTTCATAAGTCCCTAATAATTGTCTAATGACCAATTGCGACTCACCATATACAGCTACAGTATCGAGTTGCATCTCGATGGCCATCTCCAAGCCAATAATGTGGGATTCACATTCTGCCTCATTATTCGAGTAGATCTTCTTGAGAGAGAGAGAGAATGAACAAGGAATCATTCCCTTATCAAGTGTAAAAGAGGGGAAAAAAAATTTTCTTATCTTGCCCCCTGACTTTAGAAAGCTCCAGTAAACCATATTCCTAAATGGGGTGAGGTTGGATGAACAAAACTTCCTTATCTGGGCGACCCTCATTTAGTTGAGATCCTTTGCATAATGGATATGCAACTATAAAAATCAACCAGCACTTGGGCTCTTCAGTACTTTTTGTGAGACATTTCCAGAATGGGTATGCAACTAGAAAATCAACCAGCACCTGTCCCTTAAGTTCTTTTTGTGAGACATATGTTATGTCAAACTCCATGAGAAGGAGAAACCATTTCGCAAGATGGCCTTGATATGCATCATGAGATATTTAATGATCCAGACTTGAAGATTAGTTGCACTTGGTGCCCAAGGAGGTAATGGTGTAACATTTGAACTGCAATTTTGATTGATGCACAATTTCTCTATGGGTGGGTAATCACATTCTTCACCACCATCATACAGCTCAAGTAGTATAATGCCATTTCCTTGCCCTCCTCATTGTGCTGGGCTAGCAACGCTCACAAAAATCTACTAAAGGCAGCTACATATAGTATGAGTAGCTTTCCACTAATAGGAGCAGATAGCCCTTTAGATTGCAGAGATAGGCCTTACCACTATCAAAAGCATTTTGCCTGGCTTCATGCCATTCCCATGATGCCCCTTTCTTGATTAACTTTGAAAAGGTCTACCATCTTCCCAATGGTTTGGTATAAACTTCCCTATGAGCTTCCTTAGAAGGAATTTCAGTTCTCATAAATTTCTTGGAAGTGGCATCTCTTGTATTGCCTTGAACTTGACATGATCAGTCTCGATTCCATGATGCCCAATGATGAACCATAGGATTCTTCTTGATTTAACGCCAGAGACATAATAGAGTGTGTTCATCTATGCTGGATGTCCTCAAAGCTTCTTAAAGAAAAGTTTTCTTTTTTTTAATTCTTAAAGAAAGAAAGCTTCTTAAATAAAGTTTCAAAATCATGTATCTGATTTCTCCAAGCACTTGATTCCAATTATGGATTTTTTTTTTTTTTTTTTAATAAAGATGAATTGTTTGAGCACTTTTTAAGTTCATTATGAACTTAGACAGATTCAAAAAACATTTAACAGTCAAAAATCTCAACCTTATGTGTGGGAGGCCTTTCTTAGGGGCGATGAAGAATTGACTATGAAGGTCTTTACGAAAGCACCTACTTAGAGACTATCAAGAGCCCACTTTACTATTCTTGAAGTGTTATCCGAACAGTCTATTAGATCTTAGTGACCAAGGGTGACAAGTTGAATGATATTAGGTATCAAGACAAGGCTCCAGTGACCATAGCTCCATGTAGGTCCTTGACAAGCAACTTGTTTTTTTTTCTTAAATAACATGGAAAGGGAGACATTTCTTATTGTAACACTGCAAGGGAATCATAGGTACAAATCTACTTGCAGAAAGTGAAGATTTTGAAGACCGACTCGTTGATTGTTTACCAATGAGAACACTCTTCCATTTCATAATGATCTAAATGTGCACATGTTGCTAGTCCTGACGCCTGCAACATATATCTGCGTTCTATATCGCATGATGCATATACTACTCTGAATAAATTATAACTATCTATAGATCAGTAGAAAGCTGTATGATTTTGACTATTAAGAAACCAGAGTACCAAACTATTTTGAAGGCAATCAACAAAAAATGCATAACCCACCATGCAAGATTAATGGACAAAAATCATGAAAAGCTAAACTTAAACAGCATCCTAAAGAATGCATTTGGCAATTATCAGTGACAAGCACACTCATATGATAATGTAATTAGAATATCCATTCTAACTAGATCAGAAGATTTCTGAAAAACAAAGTAAAATCTACTTTAGATAGAGAGAGAAACTCAATAGACAGGAAGGGGTGTATATAAACAGTGTCAATAGATGGTCATACCTCTCTTTGAAGCACAGTAATTATTCTCCACCACCCTAATGCATCCATGTCTCATAGGAGCAGAGTAAGCAACCGCTATCCCTGAAACCAAGTCACAAATACAAAGGAACAACCGAAAAGCCTGATATAAGATGGCATTCATCAATATTGCAAAAGTACACAAAAAGGATAATAGGCAAATCAGCTAGAAACCTAAATTTGCATCAAGGACCTATCATATGTATCAAGTTGCAAGGAATAAGAACAAGGATTCCAACTTCATACAAAGAAAGGAAAGAAAAAAGAAAAAAAATCCCGACATATAGAAAACAGTAAGCAGAGAAAGTTTCATTTAAAAATAGGATGGTGCAACTGTTCTTGAAGAGACAGATGTTGAAATCATGAAGAAAGATACGATTTTCACAATTCACAAAAGCATGAATACACACAGGTTGCACTTCTTATTGAACAAAGGGGGGAGAGAAAGAGACTTTGATATCACCAAGAAGAGAGATGGAGTCTCACTGTAAATATGAATATTCATAGTGCACCTCCAAACAAGAGAGAGAGAGAATTCGATAGTGTAACACAAAAGAAAGCAAACAACACCCTAATTGTTACGAGAGAGGAAAGTTTCACTCGCCAGCAAGAAGATAGAGGAGGGAGCAAACGAACACAATTGCAGAGGGTATAAACACCACTATCCAATAAAACTGAGCTGCGTCCTCCTCTGTCAAATAATAAGCTCCGGGAAAGAGATCAGAGACCTGAGTCCCATTTTCTGGCATAACAGGAAGCTTCTGAAGCCTACGATCATGGCAAAAAGGCCTCTCTCCATTTGGTGGAAAAACAATGTTCAGGCTAATAACTGAAGAAACCACAACACAGAGCCACAAGATCGTCACCATTACCATGACCACAGGCCTTTGTAATCGACCCCATGCCTTCTCTTCTTCTCTGAGGCTTTCATACTCGTGCTTTGGCATGAAAGCCTGGCGCAAAGCGTCGCCTATAATTGCCATCGCAGCTTTCTAGTGTCTTCTAAGGTTTCTGAATAAGAAATTGCAGAATCGCCATAAAAGGGTAGAGATTTCTAGAGTTCCAGGGATTT
The DNA here is from genome assembly GCF_054954075.1 of Amborella trichopoda. NCBI lineage: Eukaryota > Viridiplantae > Streptophyta > Magnoliopsida > Amborellales > Amborellaceae > Amborella > Amborella trichopoda. The sequence continues at coordinate 1,059,466 of NC_142340.1, forward strand.
GGGCATTGGCTATAGCAACACTGTCGCGAGTTCAAATCCCATCTCACCTACTCAAAAAGAAGAGATTCTAGGGTTTCCCAAACTTATAGCACTTAAGAAGGAGAATTTTCACAAAAAATCTGATAATCACAATGTAAGTGCTTGAGATTTCAATGGTTTCTCCAATTACAAAGTCCGTGAACTTCTCGGGCTTCTTAAATTCTAGACTTCCCGAAAATTTCTGGTGCTAATGAAGAATAACTCATTACAATGAAAGAGCTCGATGGTTCAAGGGTTGAGCCTCGAAATTCCGAGGTTTCTCCATTACCAGGGATTCTAAAGCTCAATTGGCAGAGCACCTCGGCACTCCAATGATCGCCGTGAAGACATCAGAGGTTTCCTAATTGCTAGTTTCGAATTGTCAAATCACATAGCACGCCCACACTCCAAGGATCGCCATGACAGAGAGATCTGGATTTCTTGGGTCTGGGCCTCTTCTTGATTGGTTTCTGCAAATTTCTAGGGTTTCTAGAGTTTAGGGCTTCAAGAAAACGCAAATGCAGGTCGAAGTGAGGTATCAGGAACTCCTTAGCGTGTCCTTTAATGAGAGGTTAGTAACTAATAATCCCCTAACTAATGCCTTAACATTGATTAATTAGAGCTTGTTGCCGCCAAAACACGCAAGAACCCGTCTCTTCTATTTTTTTATACTCCCGCGGGAAAATAATGTCCATTTACTCTTTCTGGAAAACCCATTATAATAAGAGTAATTCTAAGACCCCGAATTTTGGGGATCAAACTTCTCCATATACTAAACTCATAAAAAAATAGAAAAATAAAAAAAAGAGGAATTTAACTCTTTATGTACTAGAAAAAGATTGAACAAAGACCGTTAATTTTTGAAGCGCAAGATCTAAGTATCAAAAACTTTAAACTCTTAAGTAGTTCCCAAGATTTCAGACTGAAAAAAAATCCTCCCATTTAGGTCTTTGACTGAGGGAGTAGATGAACAATATGCTCTGGTTAGAGCATAATATACGTGCTATGTTGTGGTGCTTTGCGCGGTTAAAACTTAGTTGGGCTGCTTGATTGGTTCGACAAACTGATAAATTTTTTCTAACATGTTTCATATTTAAAAATAATGCGCTCATCTTTCTTACTTTTTTATGTAATGTAATTCAATTGTCTAACCAATTTTAATTAGACTAGCTCCCTCAGGAACTCTATGAAAAGCAATTTTCTTTTTTTTTTTTTTTTTTTTTTGGTAATTCAGGGGGATGATAAGCCCTTTCAATTAATTGGTGGTTTTTTAAATTGAGTAGGAATGCAACTAAAGTGTGGGACGTCATTTTTCAATGCAACTAAAGTGTGCGATGTCATTTTTCAATTAATTAGTGACTTTTTAAATTATCATTAGGAATGGAAACTAAAACGTACAACTAAAGTGTGGGATATGCTACCACTAGGACCTCATGCCCAACCCCATAAAAGTTTATTTGTTTTTATTTAAAAAAGAAATAAACTTGTTTGTGTGCCTAAAAGTATTAGCCTTCAATACTCCTCGAAAAACTATTTTTGAGGAGTGGTTGACCAAAAAGTTATATATCAATCTCTTCCCTCAAAATTGATCTCCTCTCATGTATTAAAAAAAAAAAAAGAAGAAGATGGATGTAAATTCTATAAGGCCTAAGCTGAAAGAAAGACCTATGTGATCTTTTGTCGGAAAAATACAATTTTTTTTTTAAATAATAATCACCTTTTATAATTTTAGCAACAATATCACTCACAGATGGTTTTATTACAAACAATAAAAATTCCAAAAATAAATAACACATCAATAAAATAAATCTCAACTACTTAATGTCATTCATACAACATAATACTATGCTTGAGAATATGAAATAAAAAACAAGCAAATATAAGATAAAGACGTCAGAGATTACCTCAATCGGACTTCTTACACCCCACACTGAGTCACCGCATCCAATGTCACGGGATCTACGGTCTAGCTTCAATCTCGAATCGAAAAAGTTGATTTCGGCCAAACTATGTAACCACCATTAATTCTTCACAAAACCCTGACCTCTAAAAATAACTTAGGCTTCTCTTTAATTTCTACAACCTTTAGTTTCTTCTTTGGTCTAGGGAGAAAAATAGTTCTTAGGTCTAAGGAGAAAAATAGTAGTAGTTAGAGTTGGGGCGTGGCCCCCCTTTGAAACTTTGGGATAGAGATGGTTAGAGAGAGAAACTCATAGGAGAGAGAGTGGAGCGTGCCCTTTAAAGAGAGAGAGAGGTTATGGGAGAGAGAGATTGTGGGGGAGAGAGAGGTTGTATACAGATTGCGGGAGAGCACCCCTATTTATAGTGAATATTTAGGTTTAGGGTTTATTAGGGTTTCCCATAATTTGCATCTTTCATGAGATTGAATCTATATCGTTGATCAAGGTGACTTGTGGGGTGAGAGATCTAAGTTATCCATTCCATAGATGGGCCATCAACATTATGGAATGTGCTTGGACCAGTATCCCCATTTCCTTAAACCATTTTCACATCAATATATTTAAATAAAGTAGATATCATGCATTCCATAAAAATTATATGATCATATCACATATTTCATAAAGATATGCCAAACATTATCAAGTAAATAAATACTACCAAAAATTTAAACAAGATAAGGTTAATGTTTACCATCTATTCAAATTGACCATATTCTTTTTAAAGCATACTTATCATATTACAAAATATGACATGGCCGCTATATCATTTCCAATATTTGACCACATGCTTCAAATCAAAATTACCATAATCTTAAAGACCTTGATCACAAAAAAAGAAGAGGAATTCAACTTGTAAATATGGGGTACTCCACCTCCAACTGTGTACTAGAGACGAGTCAAGGTCACCACGACCTGATGCGACCACATCTCTATGGTGCATAGGGGTATCTCTCGCATATGCATACGCTTCACCCAAAGGTAGATATCTGGCTTTCCCGAACGATCTATCAATATGCATGTCATGTGATGGAATATGGATGAGGTTTTGGCCCCCGTCTCAATAGGCATACCATCACACACAAGGGTCACAGAGTCCTTCGGCTCTTTCATCTAGGCATAAGCTCCGAACTCATCAAGGGCCAACCCAAAACCCTCATTGGTTAATTCTTTATGCCCAGGTACCTTAGGTTTTCCAACCGACTAGCTTAGATCGATAAGCACAGTCCGGTATAAGAAAACACCATTCGCTTAGTATGGTCCTCTAGGGACCACACTCCCACTTGGTTTATGTTTCACTATAATAAAATTATTTTAATACACACTCATAAAGCCTTTAAAGGCCACATAAATCCAACATAGTCTTCATGAAAACAAAGTAAAGCCTCACGTCAAATTTTCATCAAAAAATCTCTATAATGGCTCTAAAATCAATTTCTAACACTGACTATAAATCTTGAATCTCGAAAAATATGACAGATCTTGCGGATATGTGAATACTTATTTTCAAGGTGAAATGGATGGTCTGGATAATTAATATATATTATTTTTAGGACTTGAAATCTTAAATCTTTTTCATAACCATAATGGTCAAAGCCGAGATGATCGATTTGAAGGTTTTTCAACACCAAAACTGTCAAATTTTTTTGAGTTTTGAGGTGAGTCTTTACTTATTTTGATAGATTTGCATCCCCATCCAACCATTTTCCAAAAAAATAAAAGAAGATCTCAACAAAAATGCTCCAAATCTATTGTTACACGATAGAGCTCACAAAAAAGCTCAAAACATATTGCCACATTTACCAAGCATGCCTCCTGCATTTGAATGGGTAATGGAATAATTGAAATCAAATATTAGTTAAAGTAGCTCATCCAAGAACAAACTCCTAAATAAAAAAAGTGAAAGTATGTTACCTTTAGAATAAGGAGGTCACAATTAATCTTGATCATTGGTTGTGAAATTGAGTGGCTGCATTTATTTCAATGACCAAGCTCAAAGTTCAAAATAAATTTGATTGAACTTTGTGACACAACCATCATATTTCACGACAGATAGTTGTAAGCAATTGTGACATCTTTATACCAAAGGTAAATGGTCTCATTGTATACACTCCTATGAAATAAAGCAAACAAACTAAAGTTGACACTCCATACATTCTCCAACTATAGATATGAGTTGTCCATTTTCTAATTTGCAGCGTATATACAATACTTGAATATTTTATGAAGCTCTAAATCAAATATTTTCTCGAGGATCGTGATCTAGGGCCTTTTCTCAACATGTTACCCCCTTTAGCAATGGTTTTTTAGATGGTGCAACATTATAAATCTAAATTTCATATGAATGCAGACAAGTTTTCCCTATATTTTTCTGTTTGCAAATATAAGGTTAGGGGCAGATAGGGTTGGCAGTGGGCCTGTCGGCCTAGCGCAATCCTAAAAACCTAGAGCCTAGGCCACAAAATGTGGCCAAGAGCCTGGCCAGTTTGGTTGGACCACCACGGCCCAAGGATAGGGATGGGCCAGGCCGAGCTTAGGCCAAGTCTACGACAAGGCCACTGTGATTTGGCCTAGTTAGGCCCTTTTTCTTCCCTTATTATTTTATCTTGCTGACTCTAATAAGGCCATGTCCAGGTTCGAGCCAAGGCCTCTTCGATAGTGTTTCGGTCGGGCAGGGCTCATGACAACCCTATAGGGACTAGGGTCGGGTTAGGGCTAGAACTGGTCCTGCGCATTGCCACCCCAAGGTAAACTTCCATTTAAAAAGGGAAAGTTCATCAAAAGGCGCGGTTTACATGAGGGGTTAACCTTAAATAATCAACGTAAAGTACACACTCAAAATTTATTGATAGATGCAGTTTCAATGCCAAAAAACTATTATAATGGCCGGAAAACCTATTTCCACCATCAAGAATAAAATCTAAAGTTCCAATAATAGTAGAGATGAAGTAGATACATAAGCATTTGAAAAATTTGAAAATGGGCAATCCAAATAATATGTTATAAAATGCAGATTTTTAAGACTTGAAAGCCATTTTTTTCATATCCATATAACTCGAGGTCAAGATGATCAATTAGACGGCTTTCCAGTGTCAAGCAATTTTTTTAAAATGAGTTTTTTATGTGCACCTTACTTCTATAGTATAAAGACGATGCTTTAAATTAACTTTTTCCTTTATTTAGAGATCAACTATTTAAAATCGTATCCATATCTTTTAATTTAATTTAAAAAGACCCTTCAAAATACATGCAACCAACTATTTAAAATTTTATCTATATTTTTGAGTTTCATTTTAAAGCACCCATCAAAATAAATGTGACCATGATTTGAAGTAGTTCAAAAGAGATAAATTGTTAAAACATTGAAAATGTAGAGGAAATTTGATAAATTTCCATTTAAAGGGAGTAAAGCTAAACTTGGAAGGGTACATTCTAGGTCTGGGTCCCACTAGGACCCAATCAAATATCCACCCGAACCCGACCCTAACACCTTTACACATAGACACATGTTTTTATGGCCCCACAATCCCAGATTCCTCCGACACCTTCCAAAGAAAAAGCTTTTTGGAGTCTTTCACTCTCCACAAGAGATAAAGAGATTTGGAATAGCTTCAATCATAATGTCCAGTTTTTGTTTTTAATTTTGTTTACAAATTAATTTTGAGTGAATTTGGGATATGCCGTCACTTTATGTGGGGGCACCTATCAAAAGAAAAAAATTAATATTGACTGTTGTTATCCTAGCTGTCCATACAAATCAATGGATGAGAATAAAAAAAAGTTGGATCGAGTTCAAATTTTGTGTATACTTACTTTCCACCATTATGCATTTGTAAAAAAATAATAATAAATAATTAAGAAAAAATTATATAAAGGTCGGGTCTCTAAATAAACAAATCAAGTTACACCTAAAAAATTCACTAGAAGAGATTGTTTCGATGCTCAAATATCCTCAAATCGATCATCTCGACCTCAAGATACACGAACATGAGAAAAAATCAATTTCAAATCTTGAAAATAGTGTCTCTTGTAATGCATTTTTTCGAACGTTAATGTTCAAGATTATCAAATGTTCATAAATTTGCTCGATTTACATTATTTTTTAAGCTCAAATTTTTTATTAGGGATAAAATAAAATTTCAGGTCGGAAAGATTATAATATCTTTTTGTCACTAAGGTGTGCCTCACTTTGATTCTTTAGGACCTTGGCCTCATAAAAACCACACCCCATTATCTAAATACAAAGAATATGACTAAAATATTTGAATAATTTTTGGAGAATATGACTAAAATATTTGAATAATTTTTGGATTTTCTAATCATTGTGGTTATTTTATTTATTAATTTTAAATCAATAATTTATATTTTCATGTGCATAACATTCGGAAAACAAATATTAAAAATATGAGCTTCATGAGAAAATATTAATGTTAAAATACAATACATTCCGTAAAAGCGTAAAAAATGAGCATACAATTTAAAAAAATAGTGGAGGCCTTCTCTCGAATCGAATCGGCCGAACTGCTTCCTTCGAGTAATTTCTGCTAACATGACAGAGAGAGCTACACTCAACGGGAAAATAAACAATGAAAAATAACTAAAAAGTAAGCATATAATATAAGTTTCTCAGTGCCTTCCATAGGTTTATTTCCTTTCCTGCAACAGCAAATGGCAACCACTCAAGTTTCTCACTTATCAATCAATCCAAGCGCATCACCCCAGTTCTCAGTAGTGTCTAAAAATCCCATATTTGTATCAGTTTCAACTTTTGGAGGCCGAAAATTCAAAATTTGTGGTTCTTTTTTCCGACCACCAAGATCAAAAAATATAATTTTGAACCAGGTTACAGGGACTGCAGATTTAACAGAAGCAGTAGCAGGTGAGTTTCACATGGTTCCTTTTGCCTCGGATCAATTCTGAGCTGATTTGTGATAAAATTTCTCTCTATTTTCTGTGCCTTTAATTGGGTATGGAGTCTTTTCTCTCTTTTGATTTGGTTTCAAGGTTTTTCATTTGTTGGTTTTTGTAATTGATTATTCCTGAATCATTTATGTGCTCATGCTTGTTGTGTCTTTTGGGTATGGAATATTTTCTCTCTTGCTTTGGGTGTTCAATTTTTTCTCTTTTCGTGGATTGGGTATGGAGTATTTCCATCTCTTGGCTTGCTCGTGAATGATTCTTAATTTTTGGTTTTTTATTTTTATTGTTCTTGAATAACTTGCAATCTCCATTGCAGAAAATGAGAATCAGAATCCCCCAATATTCAATGTTCCTCTTCTATCTGATCTCCAGGTTTTTTTCTTGCTCACTGTAGGATACTGCTAATTCTTCGTTACGAAATTAGTTATACTGATCTTCTATGGAATGGGTTATAACATGGATGTTTAATTCTGGGATAGAGTGAGTATGTTAGTAATTCAAATATCTACCTGTATGTACATAGTTTTGACTTTTGAATCCTATTTTATTTGATCTACATGGTTTAGTGTTTGAGAACAGTTCATCTCTTCTGATTCATGTGTTCTTTTAATGGTTGCTTTTGGATTTTGATATAATTTGAAGAAAGTTCCTCTAATTTGACGTATTTATGTTTCAATCTGTGTTGTTTGGAAGATTTATGTGGGTTTAGCAGCTTATTGAATTAAAACCTTGCTCTCTATTTGAGCTAATACCTAATTTTACTTGCCATGTATATGGAAATAGATGCCATTTTGTCAAGCTTGTCCCTCTGATGATACACAGAAATATGCAACATTTCTATTTATCAGGAGAGTGACAATACAACGCAAATTTCTGGTCTTAAAGTGTAACCCAAGGTCTTTGATCTTAATATTTACAGGATGGTTTTATACAGCTAATAGTCCATACTAAGTAGTCTTTTGTGAAGGACAATGAGCTTTCACAAGCTTGGGCAGTGGAAGCGTTGCCTATAGAACGTCAAGTCCACATATAACTTGGAGCTAGAGTGATCTGGCTTTAAAGCTACAATGAATAGCGATCTTACTGTGTATTTGTTTTAGATGAACACCAATTGTCTGTTTTCTTCCCAAAGGCTTGAGTTATAATGGCACAGGGACACTAGAAGTATGAATAGATTGAAGGCCCAGGTAATAGTGGGCATGTCAGGTGTTTGTATTGCATAGAGATCTTACCAATGGAAAGTGTAAGATAATCTAATAGATCATGGGCTGCTTGAGATGAAGAAGGACCCACCATACTAGAATACTTTCCCAGTGGCAGGTGTGATCCTCCATCACGGTCCAAATCAACTACTGTTTTCCATGGAGCACTGGATTCTAGTATAGCTTATATAATGCATTTTCCCTTTTACTGGTGGCGGTTTGGTAACACCATGTTTCTTGTGTTTCGTTCTTGACCACTGCTTATTTTGGAGTGAAGAAGTTCGTATACATGGTTGAGGATCAAGTGATTGTTTAGAAAGATACAGTTATCCTTTGCCTATTTAGACAAAGGACATTATGAGCAAAGGGTTTAGGGAATAACTGGTGTCTGGTGTTGATGTAAGGTGCAAAAGGTTTAACACTCTAACTTTAAGAAAGAACCAATACGAAGCTAGATCAGTCAAAAACCAAAACAGATATCCTTTGAGGGAACCTCCAACTGGAGTTGATTAGTCTTAGTTGCAAGAACTTTGTAAGCTGATAACATTCCCCAAACCAAATACTTGCTTCCTTAGAAAGCCCTCGGTGATTCCCTATAAAAATTTGCATCTTTTCCTGCTATCACTCCGGTTTCCCTGTTCCATAAACGTTGCCTAGGAATTTCTGAGTTCCGATAACACCAAGGATTGGGCACCTCCTTCATTAGAAGTGTTTTTCTTAGACGACAGTTTTTTGTAAATAATTTAATTGATTTTGTAAACATATCTGCCTGATTGTGAGAGTACAAACAAATAAGGATGTCCCTCCAACCAAAAAGTATTTTTTAAAAAAAAGTGCCTGAGTCACAGACAGATATTAAAAAATCTATATATAAATGCCATATGATACTGAATTTTTTACCAGCTATAACCTTTTGTTTGTGATGAAACAAAATTTTCTCACCATTCTCAGATTTGGAGGGAAAGAGCACCAGGTAGAGGGGTTTTATGGGTGCGGTTTAGGCTAATGGGACTCCTCAATGACATACCGGAAACAAGAAAACCTCGCTACTGTCGCAATGGTATATTATACTTTGCTGAAGATATGTGTTGCGATTGCTTCTTACTGCACCATGAAGATTAATTGATTTCTCAAAAGCATGCATATGCCATTCTAAGTGTGCTCCATTGGGACAGATCTCTTTCAACATCAAATAATTGTAACAATATGATTTTGTTTTTTATAATAGTGGCTTCCCATTGACATTCTAGGAACCTCTACACATTGACATTTGAAATCAATTTTCATTTGGTGTATGATCTATCAAAAACACTCCTGTAAAATTAGGATCACTGATAAATGCCTATCCTAACTTCCTAAGCATTATTCTATTATTCATCTTATCCATAGGGGTGGCAACAAGTCGGCCGCACCCGGACCCAAAAATAAAAAAAATATATAAATATTATGTTAAAGATATATCTGTATTATTTAAATATTATAAGTAAAAATATATAGTTATATTTATTAAAATATCATTAAATATTATATATTAAATATTATTTAAATAATAACACTATTCTGGTAAGGTCTAAGTTGGGTCCACATGGACTGGAACCTGGGACCCGAATATTGTTTGGGGTCCAATATTTGGACCCAGATTCGACCCGCTGGGTCCAATTTTTGGACCCATACCCGAACCTGGGTGAGGTTCGATCGTTGGCTCCTGGGTTGTGTCTGGGTCCGTTGCCACCCCTACTTAGCCAGTTATGGATCTTTTGAATTTTATTAGTAGCATGTGTACTAACATAAGGCAGCTATGAGACATAGACAAGTCGTTCTTCTCAATAAAGGGAGGAAGCATAATACACAGAACAAGTATAAAAATCATATTCAACTAGAGATGTTATAAGGCATGAGAAAAATGAGCGAAATTAAGGACTCAAAGCAAGAAACAAGGAGAAGGATATTACTTTCATGGAATAGTTAGGGCTAACATTAATCATCTCATGAAGCCAGTTAGTGGGGATTTTTAGGAGACATTGAGCTCTTACCTTTGATGGGCATACTGACACCTAATGACCTCTAAAGTGATGTTTTCTGGGCTAAGCCTTAAAAAGCAGGGCAGAGAGGAAGCATGAGAAGGTATTATACAAGTTTGGTTTGGTTTATTTTACCCTTTACTGTATCATGATTGTGCTGAGAGATTTTGGTTTGGATCAAGTGTATGTAAATGTTCTCGATCCTCCTATTTTTTGTCTATGCACTTGTAAGTAGATGCATAAACTTACCTAATGTGTATATACATGTCATTACTTGCATTTCTTCAAATTATGCAACTTGAGACTTGCCTGTATATATTACATTTAGCTAAATGCCTTCCATCTCTTCACTTTTTAGTTATTTACTTGGTTCTCTGTCCAAATAGTTTGGAGTTCCTTTTTCTTTCTTGTAATGCTCCTAATTGCATAAGCTTGATTGATTCAAAGGTTATGGAAGTGCTTAGGGAGAACCAGAAATGCAGAAACAGCAAGCAGAACTTCTTGGCTATGTACTCCAGCGTTTTTGGGGGTATAACAGTTGATCCCTCTATGATGGTGATTCCTATGGATGATCACATGGTCCATAGAGGACATGGTGTTTTTGACACCGCAGCTATAGTTAATGGGTAAGAGATTTGCTTCTTTGGTAGCACCCATGTCATTTACATCGATTTCCACCAAGCCCATATACTCTCATGGAATCATCTGATGAAATAGTTGTTCCCCTTAGCATAAGTTGTCATCAATTCATGCTTCTTATAAATGACCAAAACTGCAGCCCCAAAAAAAAAAAAAGGTCTACCAAGGGATTGGGCCATTCTCAGTCGTTTTGAGCAGGGTCATCAATTTTGAGCTTTTTATTTATGGGCTGATCTGATCTCTATACCTCTTAAGATTCTATATCTTAAGGTTTAGGAATTTCTTATGGTTTTCTTCTTGAATGTTCATTCTCTTTTATGGTTAATCTCTCAAATAACTAAAACTACCTGGAGTTGTTTATGTCACACGGGTGGGTTGGTCATTAGCAGGGATACAATAAAACTACATGCAAAAGGACATTGACCTAATGAATGTTTTCCTTCAGACTACATAATTTTTTCCCCCTCTATAAGGACATGGCCTCATAAACATCACTTGATAAATGGCTTTGTTTCTTATTAATGACCATTTTCCTACAGTAGAAGTTTTTATTGCCCTTACCATATGACGAAAATGTCAACTATATGATTAATTCATGATCATGTATGTGTGTGTGTGTGTGTGTGAGAGAGAGAGAGAGAGAGAGAGACATGTATGTGTGTGTGTGTGTGTGTGTGTGTGTGAGAGAGAGAGAGAGAGAGAGAGAAAGGTCGACCACGAACTTGCTGTTTTTGTTCATCTATTGTACCTTGTCTAATTAAGAAGAAACAAGTCTTAATCTCTATTTACTGATAAAACCTCTTTATCTCTCTCTCTATCTTTCTCTCTCTCTTAACAAATTTCCCTTCATGCCAATCATTAGGTACGTATACGAACTAGACCAACACATTGACCGTTTCTTAAAATCAGCATCCATGGCAAAGATTGAGCCTCCATTTGATGGCTCCACCATTCGAAACATCCTTATACAAACCGTAAGCACCTCTAAATGCAGGCAAGGATCGCTTCGATATTGGCTCTCTTCAGGCCCTGGAGACTTTTTTCTCACTCCCTCTAACTACATGAAACCTTCTCTCTATGCCATAGTGATCCAATACCTGAATCCACCTGATAGAAGTGGTGTTAAGGTCTTTACGTCCTCAATTCCTATAAAATCTCCACAATTTGCAGTCATGAAGAGTGTGAATTATCTTCCAAATGTTCTTTCAAAGATGGAGGCTGAAGAGAGAGGTGGGTTTGTTGCTATTTGGCTGGACAATGAAGGATTTGTAGCTGAAGGTCCAAACATGAATGTGGCTTTTGTTACAGAAGGGAAAGAACTTATTATGCCTTCTTTTGAGAAGATACTTGGTGGGTGTACTGCAAAGAGAGTGTTGGTTCTTGCTGAGAGTTTAGTGAGAGAAGGGACTCTACAAGGGATCAGAGTGGGGAATATAACAGTGGAAGAAGGGAAGAAAGCTGCAGAGATGATGCTTATTGGGAGTGGGCTTCCTATATCCTCTGTTACACATTGGGATGACCAAGTTATAGGAGATGGTAAGCATAACCACTTAAGCTTTTTTGACATTTTGGTTATTTCATATTTTCTACTGGCCTTTAGTGATACATATTCCAGAATTTCAGGTTTTTCAGCCATTAAATTTTCGGAAAATGGTTTCGGTAACATGCTATATGGCATACTAGGGAATTTCAGCAATTTCTTCATGCCTTCCGGGTCATTTGTTCTATAAGTTAAGTATATAGAGGTATCAGCTTAGGGATGATGTGATTAAATTTGGATAAAGAGCACGTTAGTCCCTTGAAAAAAAGATCTATTTAGAAGGATTTTCTTGATATGAAATTTTGGGATCCAATCTAGAATCACAAAATGAGTAATTTCTTGATAAGAAATTTTGGGATCCACTCTGGAATCACAAAATGAGTAATTTTGGGATCCACTCTAGAATCGCAAAAGAAGGGTCTGGACATTATTTTTTTCAGGCAGATAAAGAGTGTGTATCTTTTTCTTAGGTTGGTCTCTAGGCTGAAGAGGTTACAACTCCAAATTTGGTATCCTAAAATGTCCCTAAGGTTTTACCCAAGGAAATAAATGTAATTATGGGAGCATATCTTTGTCTGGATAAAATATGCACCCATGATATGTGCTATGTTTTCCAAGGTTAAACTATCGAATATTTGAAATATATGATTTTAGAAAGCCCGATTCGATTGGGTCTATCATGTTTTAATAATTGATGGATTGTGATAGATAGGAATAGATTGGAACCAGATACAATCATGTCTTGTTCTGGTAGGTCCTATATTATCATCATCATCCACCAGGTCCGGGCTGGGCCAACAAGTACCCTACTCTTACAAGTCCAGATTGGAAATGGGCCCCCATCAGGTTCTGCCGCGTCATCATAGTAAAAAGTTTCTATGCTCCTATGGCAGCATTTCCTCCATTCACTCCTTCAAGTAAAACCCAATCTAGGCGTACTTTTAGGACCTCAAAATTTGAGGATACAGCCGCTTCAACCTAGTTGACTAACCTCGAAAGAGAAAAAAAAATAAATGCACTATGTGTTTGACAGAAGTCAAATTTTTGGAAGGTCAGATCCAATTGATTAAGAACTTAAAAAATCTACTTTTTAAATAATTATCTGTTGATTAAATCTATTTTTAAAGTAATTATCTGGTGGTGTTAATGTTTTTATTAAGGTATTTATATTCTATTTTGCTTGTAATTTATGCAGGTAAGGAAGGCCCTGTGGCCCAAGCTCTTCTTGACCTATTGTTAGAGGACATGAAATCCGGTCCACCAAATGTCAGAGTTCCAGTTCCTTACTAAGCGTGTTGATTGATAATTTAATATCAAAAGTTTGATCATTTTAAAATATATCAATATGGAGATCAACATAAATAAATGAGTGAAATCTAATGGAAAAACTTGGCTTCTGGTAAGTGATCTAAACATGTATATCTGTATAAACAAAGATGAATAACTTCAATTGGGATTGTTTAAGAAAGTGGAATGTGTGGATTAATGTCATGTAGATGAAATAAAGTTAACGGTCATGTTAAAAAACTTGGCAATGGAATAGAAATAGCCAAAACTTAAAAGAATATAAAACTTGACAATGTAATAGAAATAATCAAAATTGAGAAGAATATAAAATACTAAAAAACGATAAACATATAATAAGTAAAACTAAACTTAAGGACTATGAGAATCTATGTGAAAAGATGTATTCAAATTAGCAAAAATGAGAGAGAAAAAGTGTAAGAATCTAGACCATATTAAATGCAGAATGAGGATCAAAGGGTCTTGGTGAAGGATAAAGGAGTAATGGAAAGGTGAAGAGTTTATTTTAAAAAAGTATTAAATGACGAACACAATTGGAACATAGCAGTAGAAGGAACCATTGGCATAAATAAGGACAAAGGTCATAGATACATTCATACATTCATAAAGAGACATTTGAAAGACTTTTATAAAAAATAAATAAAATTAAGGCTTACCATAATAAAATCATGTTATTTCAATCATACAGTTTCAATGACTTATCATGTTGAAACCAATGTTAGAAAACATGTGATTCCATGTAAGTGCCAAAGACATAAAATAAGTAGGAAAGTGTCATGATGACTGTAAAATAGTACAAGTTATTATTAGAAAATCTTTTTAGGATGATGTGATGATGATTTTAATTTCGTATTTTAGTAAAATTTTGTGACAAAAAAGAAAGAAATGATAATTCTGCATTTTAGTAGAATTTAAAACAAAAAAGAAATAAATGATAGTTTATAGGCACGTGCTGGTAAAATATTGGTAATGCATTTCCTATATTTCTTCCAGACATAGCCAAATAATAACAATGTATTTTCCATATTGTATCTAAATACTACTCAAACAGTAACAATCCATTTATCAGTAATGTATTACGTCAATAATATATTTGACTGACAATATATTTCTTGGTATCCAAACGGACCTTAAAATTAAATGGTCTCTTTGTATATTTCTTTTTTAGGAATACTAGTGAAATATGTTTTATACGTGGGTAGCGCACGTGTTACGTGTCCCATGTATTAAACCCTATTGTGAGCCACGTTGCCATTGAGGAAAGCTAAACAAAGAAATGATTGTAGTGTGATGACATTAATTATTAGGTATAGTATGTCTTTACATGCATGGTCTATATTTGCATGTTGAAAGTTGGCCTCATTTTATGTGTTTATAATCTTATAAACAATGATAAAAGTACCTAACTTCGACAATATTAAAGTACTTACAACACATTGACAAAATAATTCTTTTTAGTAGATACCTATCTATGGGATGGTTTGCATGAGGTTACAACCTAAATAATCCTTTTTAGTAGATACCTATCTATGGGATTGTTTGCATGAGGTTACAACCTTACTTATAGAATAGAGGTTGTGATGCTCTACACCATCTATTTAGGGGTGGCAATGGCTAGGGTGGATTCGAAAAAAAATTATGAGATCCAAAATTGGACCAGAAGCTATTGGACTTAGACCCGACATATGTCGATTGGACACAATCCAAAAATAATATAAAAAAAAAATTAATATTATATTAAATATATATATGTATTATTTAAATATTAAAAAAAAAATTAATATTATATTAAATATATAGATGTATTATTTAAATATTAAAATAAAAAATATATAGTTCTTCATGTGTACAAGGAGGCTAACGCTATTGCGGATGCCTTGGCTAAAGGAGAATCTTTTATTCCTAGCCTTTTAGGTTATGATGTAATCTTTTTTTCTTAAAATTCAAAGAATATACAGTTATATGTATTTAAATATTATATATTATATAATATTTAAATAAAAATACTATTCGGGTTGGTTCCATGTGGACCTGGACCCAAATGGTGTTTGGGTCCAATACTTGGACATGGACCCGACCTGCTAGGTGCAATTTTTGAACCCATACCCCGGATTGGGGTCGGGTCGGGTCGGGTGCGGTTGTCGGGTTGGGTGCAGATCCATTGCCACCCCCTACATCTACTTTATTTAAATGTTATAAATTTTACATATTTTTTAAGATAGTATTAACATATTTGTTATATTTTAAGATGATATGTAATGTAGATCATGAAAATAAAATAGTCAGTGTAGATTATTACAACATTATTTCTACAAAGACAAAGTTTATATAAGTTGGCCGACTCACGTGTAGATATACGCCCTAGCTCCATTCTCCATTTTTTAGAAGATTTTGAATCAAATATTTTAGGTATATATAATCTCTAACATAAGAATCATTAATATGTAAATAAAATAAAATAAACTAAAAAAAACATTTTTTTGGAGAATAATTCTTGACCATCTATTTTAGTCATCCATGACAACACCATTTTTATGCATCCATCTTTAAGATGGACGCTTGATGCATCATGGGACACAAAGTTACAAGTACGTCCCCTCACGCACAATATATATATTTTTTCTGTAATTGTTCTCTTATTCACTTTTTTTCACTCAAAAAGAAATCCTTATTTCTACAGGTTGCAACCTTATATAAACTAACAAAACCTTCTCTCTAACATCTCTCTCTAACAAAACCAATCTCTCTCTAAGATCTCTGTCTAACAAAACCAAATCTCTCTAACAAAATCATCTCTCTAAGCTCTCTCTAACAAAACTATCTAACATCTCTCTAACAAAACTCTCTCTCTCTAACAAAACCAATCTCTCTCTAACAAAGCCATCTCTCTCTAACAAAACCAATCTCTCTCTAACAAAGCCATCTCTCTCTAACAAAACCAATCTCTCTCTAACATCTCTCTAACAAAACTATCTAACATCTCTCTAACAAAACTCTCTCTCTCTCTAACAAAACCAACCAAGTGCTTGATGTGATCAAAATTTGAGGGTGAGAGGACCTTTGGTTTTTGTCCACGTTAGACCCTGTGGAAGAACCTAGGTCAACTTTCAAAAATGATCGACACAGACAAGAATTCGTTTGTATGGGAAGGGCCTACAACACCTCTCATTTCATGCTAAAAGCTAAATTACAACCTAACAATCTCCATGAAAAAGAAGTTCATATTAATATATGTGAACTTTTTTTGTTCTCATATGTTTACATAAAATAAAAAATACCAGGGTAAAATAAAAAATACCAGGTTAAAATAAAAATAATATCAAAATAACCCAAAAAAATTATAAGGGCATTTTCATCATTTTATTTTATGTGAGAAATTTGTTCTATATTTCTACAGGTACATAAGTGAGATGTACATACCTCTATATTTTAGATGATTATGATTCATAAGAAAAAATGAGACTAAAATTCAAAGACTATCAAATAATTCCAACTATCAGAATTTGATTGGACGATTGGGAGTCGATGATAGAAGTATGGTAATAATTCGGCTGGAGGTGCTCGTAAGTGTCGCCCAATGTGCGTCTGTGTGTGTGAAAATTACATCTAGAATTTAGTTAATTTGGACAAAAGCTCCTAAAAAAAACTATTTAGTAGGATTTGTTTCACTCAAGTCTTGAACATGGCACATTCATCCCAATAAACAAGCTTGTAATAAAATCCAAGCCCAACCTCACTGAGGGTATGACCTTTGATAGAGTATAATGAAAAACTATAATTCATGTAGCTAATCTCAAATAGTTGGAAAAATATTCGAAAAATTAGTTTTTCAAAAAGAGGGAAAATATAGTGGATACATGCACATTTTAAGAAAGAAAAAATTTGTGTTAGATCAAAACCTCCATAGGGAATTGTCCAACCTATATTTTTTACTTGTTCTCATCATTACTATATTATCAATTTTTTTTAAAAAAGATTGAGTAGTTAAATATTTAGATTCAAAATGGACGATTGATGTTCACCAGATTTTTCTCTTCTAACAAAATCTATTTCTAATTTTTATTTATTTATTTATTTTAAGATTGTATGTTCAAGAGAGCATATATGCAAAATTTAGGTTCAAATGATTCCCACATATATTCTTCTTACACTACATGCCCAAGTAAAAGTTAGCTCATGGGTGCATATAATCTTTTACCATACCTACGTCGCACGTAGATATAAAGGAAATGTATATGATGATACTATTTACTTTAGATATGAGAATGTTACAATCATTGGATGTGAAATCAAACAGGTGGTGACGTGTCACCAATTGAGCACAAAGTCCGAAACTAAATTTCTCAAAAACCATGATACATTCTAATATATTAGATTTCACATCCAATGGGTAAGAAAAGTCGCGACCTTATTGTATAAAAAATAAATGGACTCACAGTATACAATCCCATATATAAATACCTACATATATGTGTAGTGTGTAACAAATGACACATCTATCTTCTCAATCGTAAAATTAGAAACTCCATTATCATAATTAGGCATAGTAAAATAATGTGTTTATAAATCCTCATATTCATAGTTTTTAAGCCCACCTCTCAAAAACCTATACAAAAACAAATAAAATAAAAAAGATAGTTGGAAAAGAATCTTTTTATCACACAAAACTAAGAAAAGCAATATTGTTGCTTTCCAGTCCACTTGCAGACGCTAACTTTAAAATCCACGGCAACTTTGTCATTTTCCAAAACAATGAAAGGAATATAAAAGCTCTCTTTTAAGGATACTTCTGATTTTCCCTAATTTTGAGTTTGACTTCAGTTTATTTCAATCAATTCCAAAATCAAAAGCATTTTATTCAAAATTTTGGGAATATCAAAGTAGGGGTGGGAATTGGGTCGGGTCGACCCGACCAGGTTCAGGTTTGGGTCCAAAAAAAATGTGTATGCAAAATTTGGGGTGAAACAAATATGCTGAGACCAACTAAATGGAGAAGGATAGACCAATGTAAGTGTCTGCCCTTCCGCCTTGAGTGAACAAACTATTATCCCTTTTTTTTTTGGAGAAATTTTGTTGCTTATAGTTTTCTAGCCAAAGGTTCTTGTATGTTAGAAGATTCATATAGAAACTAATAAATTTTGATGAGTAAAATGGATGCTTGTTTCTATAAAATCTTGAGGAATTTTCTGTTGAACTTTAACATTGGTCAATGAGACAACGATAGGTGATCATGACCTCATTGTATAAAGAGTAAATGGTCTCATTGTATGTTTTTTTGGCAAGATATATTCTCAATTAATTCTTGATAATGGTCACTTTCATTTGCGAAAGTCGACTTACAATTGTCAATGTTCAAAGTTTAGGAACAACTCATAAATGTGTATAAATTTAGGTTGAATATTGGCAAAATTTTGACCAAATTTCATAGACTAAAAAAATTCAGCCACTCATCTCTCCAAGGAAAACGATGTCTTCCAATTCTTAGCTAACAAGATAAATCAGGTCAAATGTAAGCTCACACGCATATTTTAATGGTTATTTTATAAATTTGGGTGATTCAAAATGGGAAAAAATCATTCGGGTCAGGCTGATTTTGGCTTGGACAGGTTCACCTTTCATCCCAACCGTTCATCCAAGTGGTGGGGCTCAGGCACACCTTGGGACGTGCTTGCTATAGTGAGTCTAGCCTCTTGACATCCAGTTTGGATAAAAAAATTTGTGGGTTTGTCTTTTGGCCATCACTATCATGAATTTAGAGGAAAAAACAAAAAAAAAGAATTTTGAGCCTTAAAAATCGCATAGCTGTATTTGTTTTTGACAACTTATTTAAATTCTTCGGAGTGTCCGATTTGCATTGTTTTTTGGGGCTCCAAATTTGTGGATCCAAGAGAGAAATGGGATCTGCATTTGGGATGTGTTTCGAGTCCTAAATCATTGGAAAGCCACATTTAATACATAAGTCTCATCTCTCATACACATTGCATGTATGATGTGTGCTCCTGGTCATCGACCATTCATCGTCATCAACAGACGATTGGGATAAGTTATTGAGCATAACGATGGCTCATCTCCATTGATGTGAGATGAGGTCCATGACCAATGTATAGACCATATATTATACGCTGTGTGTATATAAATAGGGTAGGCTTTACAGGTAACCCACCCATAAATAAAGTATGTGATGACCCTTAGTCTCAATCGGCAGATCTAATAGGATGGCTTGAGTCACAATATCACAAGTTGGCTTTTGAGCATTAGATCTTGATCTAACAATTTATAGTGTTTTATTTGTAATTTTTATTTTATAAATAATTTTGCGGTAAACTTTGGGCATGCATACATCTGATAGGGACACATGATAAAAATAATGAAAAATAAAAATATATTTCCTATGATGGCAAATTGCCAGAATACTCTTGCAATATTGAGGAACTTTTTTTTTTTTTTATAGGTCAACCCCAATAAGAAGATGGGAAGCCAAGATTTTTCCTCAAAATAATTGTACAAAAAAATTTAAAAGCAAACAATATTTGGTGTGACATAGTGAGATGAACAATCCTAGCCATCTATTCTGATCAAACAACTGAGAAGTTAAATCATATATAATTTATACGTAGGTGGGATCATATAGAAAGCTTTCTTTCTACTATACGTCACACTTTCACAAAAAAAGAAGCAAGAGATTAGATTTTAGGTAACATTAGATAATCTATAATATAAATTTAAAAACAATTATTGTTTCATGCAGGTTAGATCATATTTCTACAATATGCGGTCCAAAGATATAAAGCATCCATCTTAAAGATGGATGTAAATAGATGGTCTATCTAAAAACAATTGTAACTAATGGTCAAAATGTTTTCTTAATATAATAATTATTTATCGTTTTCAATTATTTATTATTTTTTATTTTTTTCATGTTCATAATCTCCATGTTAAATACTATATATTTTCTAAAAATTATACTCAAATTATATTTAAAAAATATATTTATTGCCAAGCCTTCATTTTTACATGTGCAGGCTTGGGCGCATGCTAACTGCATCCTTTTAAAAAATTGGATTTTGCAGAATTTAAAAATATTTAGAATACTTCATATTTTATACTCATATCCCATTTATTTGAGGGTCTTGAATTTTAGTTTTATTTTTTTATATATTAAAATTATTAATAAAAATATATATTATGTATATTAGAAAAGGGTTAAGGTTGTGGTGGTAGCACCCTATACTATAGTCACTACGTAGTGGTTTTCATTCCCACCATTAACACCACCCCACTAACACCTTCAAAAAGCTAATTCTTAACCTATTTGGAAAAATAGGTTGCGTCTGTTTTCCCACTGAATTACCCAAAGGAAAAAGTATCAAAGAATATATAAGAAAAGTATACATGAACAATTATGAAGAGATTATGTATATATCCAAGTCTATGATAATGAAAAGTTTGAAAAAGCTAATCGATTTATATAAAAAACAATAAAATTAGTCCAAATCCGATTTATATAAAAAATAATAAAATTAAAATACATGATACGTATCTAGAACCTCTTCTTGAAATATAAAATATTTAAGATATTATCAAATTTCTCTAAAATAACATCGTTGACATATTGACACGTACAAAGAATAAGAATACTGTATCCCCCTGATACACAGGAATCAACCGCTCATAACCTTTTTCCTAATTTTTAAGAAACCATGGGCTTTTTTTTTTTAGAAAAAAAGAAAGAAAAAGAAAAAGAAAAAAATGGGTGCGGTTTGTATAGAGCCGAGGCTCTAAACAATCAAAGTAGAACCCACCTGCAACTAGGAAGATGCGAGGCCGAGTCGAAGAAAGACTCGTCATTGAAGAGAATCGGACACGCGTCTTGTGCTCATTGGTCCAACGAAGCCTCGGGCCAGTATGAAATTCTCTCTCCATCTCTCTCTATCCTCATCTCTTTCTGCTCGTCGAAGCCATCGTCTCTCTCTCCAGAGTCTAACCTTTTTAACGTAATGAAATTTCTGGCTTTAGGGTTTGGATTCTGATTATTCAGGCGAATTTCCGGCACCGGAAAGGTTTTCCGGGATCTTTCCGGGGATCATCGAGCTGTTCTTTGGGGAATTTGACTGATCGCTGGTTACGAGGGGTTTTTAGGGCGATTGTGGGTACCAGTGCTTTTTTGCCTGAGATTTTGTGGTTCTACAGTTTCTTGGTGATCTTTTTGTGGAGAATTAGGGCTTAGAAGGATCGGTTAAAGATGGTGAATTCTCTTGTCGAGAGGGCGACCAGTGATATGCTGATAGGGCCGGATTGGGCCATGAACATAGAGATCTGTGATATTCTCAATCATGATCCTGGGTATGTCGATTTCCATATTCGGTTTGCTTTTTTTTTATTTTTGTGATTTTTTGGTCCTTAATTTCAACCCTTTTGTTTAATTTCTCGTGTGTTTGGTTTTATCTGTAATCGTTTTTATTGGGTTTAGAATTAAATGGTATTTTGTTGGTATTGCTATTTACTTGTTTGTTTGTTTCCTTTTTTCTAAGTTTATGAATTAGATGATCTAGTCTCTATGTGGAAAGTTCTAAAAGATCTATTTTTGATATTGATGGTTTATTTTTCCGGAGTTATGATGAATGATGTATTTTAGAGGAGTATTTAAACTCTAGGTTTTTTTGTTTTTTTTCCCTTTGTTATTTCGGGATTACGAGTTCAGAGTACTATCCCCTATTAAACTGAACCATACTTATTGATGGTTTCCCACCGATGTGCATGCCAAATAATTGAAAAAAAAAAAAAAAAAAAAAAAAACTGTACAAAAAAAAAGGTTTATAAAGCACGAAATTTGATGGAGTTTAGAATTAGAAAGACTAGAAGAGAAAAAAAAAAAGGAGGAAAAGTAATCATTGTTTGATTGCTTAACTCACTTAAGATCTAAGTAAATTTTTGTAAACATCCACATGACTAGACTATCTTCAGAGAGTTTCTTGACATATATATATATATATCTTTTTTTTTTCTTGTCTTTGTGCCAGTAGGAATTATAATACTTTGCCTAATCCATATTTTTCCTGGGAAAAGAAAGAAAAAGCACCCTTTTGGGGATTCTGGTGTATTCGTGTTTGTTTGAATACTGTGAAATCTGGTTCTTCCAGAGTTGTGATATACGGGGTTAGATTGCCAGCGAAGTCTCCTAGAAATGATAAGAATCAGCCTATTGCTGTATGCGTGTGTGAAATGATTAAATCTTGTGTTATCAGGTATCGTGTAATTAAAATTTTTGCTGGTCTAAGTTTGGAAATAGCCCAGGAATTCATATATGGGTGTGGTGGGTTGAAAGACTCGAAGCTTGGAGCTTGATTCACCTTTGCGTGCAATGGTAATGAGACTCAAAGCTGGGAACTCACTCACTGGCAAAAAGGTCCTGACTTGTCTTGCTTTTTGCTTGCAATTGATGCTCATCTCAGAACTCCGTGGACAAACAGATTCCAATTTTGAGTAATTGGGTATTAGAAGGCATTAATCTGAATTTCTACTCAGTAGTTAGTACTTTGTAGTTATACAGCCTTACTACCTTGTTGGTTGTATATTGGTGTAAATTCTGCAGTATTTTTTCAAAGGGAGTTCATTACTATTACTTTGGTTTGTAATTTGGGTTACTTTTGAAAAACTGTATATGTTTCATCGAGTTGATTGTCTCATATGTGAAAAATACCGTAAATGTGGTTAAATTCACAGGGCAGGTTTACCCAAAAGGTCTTTGTCTAGCTGATGTGAATAAATACTTGACATTTATCAGTATCCTATGGAAGGCAAATGGAAGATCCTATTGTTGTTCTAACATGGGTGGCATCTCTCTTCAGTTCCAATCAGCAAGAATACTTTCGATTGTGATGCATTGTGAACTCTGTTTTCTATCTACCCTTGTGGGGCTATAAAGGTGCTTATGCTGCTTAATGGGGCATTTGGTGCCTGTGTTTCCCTAATATTTTTGTGTTTTGCTCAACAGGCAAGCGAAAGATGTTGTCAGAGGAATCAAAAAGCGCATGGGAAGTAAAAATCCAAAGGTTCAACTGCTTGCTCTCACGGTATGTTGCTTGACTTTTTATATGGTGCTTTCATGGCTTTCTTTGCTTTTGTACACTACAGGTAGATCTCCTCTAATGCTCTTTTATGCCAAAATTTGTCTACTAGAGTTCCTTTGGAGCTTATAATATTTATGAGGTTCAAGTTTTTATTATGAAATCTAGCATTTCAAGCAGCAGTTAGGAATCACTGCTGGTTTTCTTCCCTGATTATTTAGGGAAATGCAGCCTAATTATAATTCCATCTAATATTCATAAATAAAAATTGAGTTAATATTATGAAAAAAAAAACTTCAATTCCAGCAATTGGAATTGATTGTTTTGATGGATCACTGAAATTCACTCTTAGAATTCAAAACAACTTAAAGCACGAGCATAGCGGTTGCCTCAACTCCTTTAGGTACCTTTAATTAATTGAAATCATATATGTTATTCATCGATTTAGGCTAGCTCTACCAAAATGATATTTGCTAGTCATAAAATTTTAACTACAAAATAATAATTGGAGTGTTTTGTTGTGTTATCTATGTTTATGTCTGATGTGATATCATGATGGTAATCAGTTCATTTCATCTCCCCTGAAATGTGCTTATAAGCAGTGACCTCTTTAATGCATTTCAGTTGTTGGAGACATTGATAAAGAATTGTGGAGACATTGTTCATATGCAAGTTGCAGAGAAAGACCTACTCCATGAGATGGTGAAGATAGTCAAGAAAAAGGTCACAAAATTGCTTGCCAGGCTATTAATGCTGATTTTATTTTGGCTCTAACATCTTCTTCACACTCCTCTTTCTTCATACAATGTTTTCTTTAATTTCTCTATTTCTTTGCAGCCTGATATGCATGTCAAGGAAAAGATATTGACCCTTATAGACACATGGCAAGAAGCTTTTGGCGGGCCAAGGGCTAGATATCCACAATACTATGCTGCATACCAGGAATTATTGGTAAGCTCGATATGTCTTCTACCTTAAAAGCATTTTGTTATAAAAAGTTTCATCAACAAGGTACTCACCTGGGGAATGGGATTGCGACTACCCTCTTTTTGTTTGCATTATGGGACAAATTCACCATTGTGAGATTTGTGGTTATTTCACACTCGCATTGATTCCACTATTAAATGGGTTATTTGTATTAAGCGAAGCATTTTATGTGACACGAACAGCATTATGTAGTATGAGCATCCTATAAAAACAGAGCAATATGCAGGGAAAGCTATTGGTAGTATGCTAATTCGTGTCTAATAGACTCATCACTAAAGAATGTACTTTATTGATGTTCATTTGTATGGAATTGTTTATGATCGCCATCATTATCATCATCATCATCATCATCAGAGCCTTATCCCAACTATTTGGGGTCGGCTACGCGAATCTTGTTCCGCCGTTTTGCTATATCAAGGTCCATACCCTCAGTCAGATTATAAGTCACCATATATTTTCTCACTGCTTTCATCTATGTCCTTTTGGGGCCTCCCTTACACTTGAACCAAATGCCCCCTCCTAACCAGTGTTGTATTAGGTCTACGTTGCACATGGCCCGCCTAAGTTTAATTTCCATCATTTTATCGCCTATTGGAGTCACTCCTAAGTTCCCTTGCTTTCATTTTGAATTATGTCCTTTCTTACTCATCCATCTCAACATCTTCATCTCAGTAACACTCATCATTTATATAGAAGTCATTTCTTATTAAAAATTTGATATCCGAGTCTATATTTTGCGAAAATGGAAAAAATTTATATAAGGTGTCAATCTTATACCATTAAAATATTGCGCACCTAAAAAACCCACTGGAAAATGTTGTTCTGGCGCTAAAAGATCCTCAAACCTAAAAAATTAGTCATCTTGACCTCGTGATGTATGGATGTGAAAAAAAAAGGTGATCAATCTTGACCCTCCATTTTCAAGATTTCCAAGTTTTCATAGAAATGCCTGTTGAGAGTTTCAAGCACCAGAACTATATCTTTTGGCACGATTTGAAGGGACGCCTGATTTTGATTGTTTGAGGTTGGTACCTTATACAAATCGCACCCTCTATATATGTATGTATGTGTATATCGATGTTATTAAGATTGTATTGGGGGTCGAAACAGTGGGGTACCAGTCCAATTGGGCTGGTCAGACTGGGCTGTTTCACAGGTTAGCCTGGCCAAAAAATAAAAATAAGAAATAAAAATATGAAAAATAAGGAAAAAACTTAAAAATAGAAACATCAGAAAAGTAAAAAATTACACTTCTCATTAGGCAATAACAATGAATTTGAAGGCCAAAAGTTATCAAGTCATGAACCATGAATTTATGATCATGAAAGTAAAAAAAGACCAGTTCATAAAAAGAAAGGAAGGTATCAGAAAGCAGTCCACAAGACCACAACACAGCTCCATTTGTCCATACCCAAGAATCCAGCAGGTAGATTGCTCGTTTTTTACATAATGTAACTGATTATATATGATATACAATACAGAAATGATAAACGAAATAAATCCAAGTCTCATATGTCATTGGCCATCTTCATCATCCTTCATCTTCATTTTCATCTCCTCTTTCCTCATTTTCATCTCCTCTTTCCTCATCATCATTGCATTCCTTTCTATTGACCTCCCCACCACCTACGAGAAAGAAAGATCATATATTAATATTACTAAGTTATAGAATTATAAAATACAATCTTATTAGTCACTAATGAATCATATGCCATGGGAGCCTAGGAGTTCTACTTATTAATGTAGACTTTCGAAACCAAATAACGTGCATAAACCTTGAAACATAAAGTATAAAACTTGTAAGAGTGATCATGTTCCATTAAAAAAAGAAAATGTCAAAAAGAAAGTAAGTATAAAACTTAAAGCTTTTGGCGGTTCCATTGCCATTCAGTTATACAATTGCTCTTCAAGTTCAATGCCTTCAAGTGTGTTCCAACCTATTTTGCTTTTCCTTGTGGATGCATTGGAAAATGCTCGAGTTCCTCTCGCATCCACTTGCATTGCTAGTTTGGGTGAAGATACAAATAGTGAGTCTTTGAAGGTTAGGAGAATCCCCACCCATTTGCCATCATCATTCAGTTGAAACTGGTAATTGAATACAAGAGATGATCTGAAAAAACAACATTAGAGTGGGACATTATAGTTTTAAATTGTATTGCACTTTAAGAGGGAAAAGAATAAATTAATAAATTGAATTAATTGGAAAGATTTCTTCATGCATGTTAACTGCCTTCAGTCGCTCAGAATCTCATTGGCCCTTCTCATATGAGATCATCTCCTTCCCAATCTTGACTTGCATATTTCTGTCAAGGTATAACATTTCTATCATGGTATACCCTTCGAAACCTAAAGATGATTTGAGGCTCTATTGAAGAAGAAATTTAGTTTGAGCAAATAAATGGGCTATGCGGCTGCCTCATCTCTATATATTTTTTTCAAGTACTGCTTATATTGGGACTTATTGGGCTTTAAAGTTGTAACTATCACCTCCTTGGCCCTATCCATTACCTCATTGATATACCCCAGGACATGCCTAGAATTGCTATCAACGATCCTCAATACCTTCACTAAGGGCTTTGTAACTCAAATTATATTGGCAATCGAGGTAAAAAACCATGTTTCTCCCACGAATCTTCAGCCCGTGAAGAATCCTGCTGTGCGCCTGATATAACCATGGATCTCAAGGCATCCTTAGTCTGCAAAATTCTCTATAATTTATGGAAATTAGTGGTCATTCTTGTTATTGCTGGCCTTACTAACTCCCTCCCATATGAATGTTTTCCTCATACAATTGAGTACATACGAATGGTTGTAGATAAATTTTTGATATCATTTGCCTTTCTACAACCGATTTGACATGTGACATCTGCTTTATATCCTCAAGTCCTCATCAAATCAATATATTATACCGCACAAGAAGTCCAAAATATTGTGGTATCATGCCTTTGCTGCTATTGTTCCCAATAGAGTAATTGGCTGCATTGTCAATAATAAATTAGACCACATGATATGGCCCCACTTGAACAATTCCCTTTTTTTTTTGTACAAAGTTATGTAGGAATGAATCTTGAGACGCAGTGCTATGAAAACCCAGCTGCTACCGTCTTAACCCAAGCCCGATTCCTTTCTTGAACAATTTCCTTAAACAAACCAAATAATTTCTTTCCAGTCTTAGTAATATTGGAGGCATCCACTGACCTCAAGAAAATTGTCCCTTTGCTACAATTTCCTAACAAATTAATCAACTACGTTTCTCTCCCATATATCCATCCATCCATCAGCCTTGATGAAGCATCTGTGGCTAGCCCATTTCTTCATATATGCATCTGTGTATTCCTTAACCTCTTCCACATTCTTATTTAATAACCAACTTGTGGCATCGTGGTAGCAAGGGCCGTTATACCCTGCGCCTGTGGATGTCATTGCGTCCAACATTGGCTGAAAATAGAAGCTTAGGGCATTAAAGGGACAATAGGGTCATATATGCACAGGCCTGCTCACATGAGTGCCCTTTCTGTTGCCTTCTTCCAAGCCAACACACTTTTGATGGTTGACTGGGTACCTAGTGTTGTCCTATGTGGGAAATAATCTCCTATCCCACTTTGCCTCCTAGTCCTAGGCTTGTTAGTTGCACTACTAGCAGGCTCTTTCCCTACTGTCAATCTCCTAGACTGGGGCTCCTCTCCTTCCTCCATGTCTATAGTCTCCATTGGGCTAGGCTAAGGATTACCTAGTTCATCGATAATTACTTGTCTTCTTTGCTTCTCTGTCTCATAACTTTCTATGTTTTTTTGCATCTCGTAGTTGCTTGTAACCCAAATGCTCCTTAATCCTGTGTTGCCCCTTCCCTTTATTTTTTTACCTATAGTAACTTCGTAATTTTCAAACTTGTGTCCACTCTGTACCTTATTGACATGCCCCCATGCCAGGTCTTGTCTTGCTTTATTTTGACTCAATTGAAGACCTTTGGGGTTCCTAATTCAACCACCTAAGTTCCATACTCAAACCACTAATCTGCACAAACCACCAATCTTAATCCTAAAGACCCAAACTACCACTGACACGCTTCACAAGAATCACATGGTCATAGCCCTACATCAAAAGAAGGCACACAAACACAAACCCATTGGAAATTGCATAGGGCAAACTTTCAATTTGACTCTAAGTCTAAAAAGAGAACCCTATATTTTACAAAACCCTACACAAGTACAGAATGGGAAATATATCATTAAAAAAAACCCATGCTTTTCTTTAAAAATATTGAATGGAGAATTAATATGATCTATGAAGTATTTGAAGTTTTGAATAATTGAA
Organism: Amborella trichopoda; assembly: GCF_054954075.1. Classification (NCBI taxonomy): domain Eukaryota; kingdom Viridiplantae; phylum Streptophyta; class Magnoliopsida; order Amborellales; family Amborellaceae; genus Amborella; species Amborella trichopoda. The sequence goes on from NC_142340.1 coordinate 1,088,437, forward strand.
CAAAAGGAAAAAAATCTTATTTCATATCAATATCAATATATCAATATATCAATATCAATATAAACAAAGCTGAAAATACAAAAAGAAAAAAAAACGAACTCTTAAATACGAATAGTTCCAAGGTGCTTTTCTTAAAAAAAAAAAAAAAAAAAAAAAAAACAGTTCCACTGTTCACTATGTTCATTATATGCATAGATAATTAAATAACCAAAAAATAGATAAAAAATCAAATATTCTTATAAAGAAGTTGCACAAAGTTTTAACTAGGGAACAATCTCCATATATGAACGCTCTCCATATTTCTGTTGAAGTATTAAAGAACCAAAAAATAAAATAAGCAGGTAATTGAAACAAACATGTACATATAAAAAATGCGCAAAATTTTCAAAAAAGAAAATACATATATCATTTAACAATTAAATCTAGAAAAACCCTAGAATGAATGCAAGAAACAACCGATTGCAATGGTTTTAAAAAAAAAAAAAAAAAAGAGCTTTTTTAATTTGATAATTTTTTTAAAATCTAAAAGAAAGAAATCAAAGAATAAATCATATGGACTTACTTCGAGGTTGGAAACTTTGGATTTAGTGCCTGGATTAATCTCAGAAAGTCACTGGAAGATCACTCAAAATTAGGGTTTTTCAGTTATAAAGAGTGAGAAAGAGCAAAAATCGCCATAATTGCTTTCTCTCTCTCTCTCTCTCTATATATATATATATCTCCAAAAAGTTGTTTTAAACCCCAAACTCACGCAAATGGCGGTATTTACTGTAATGCCTGCCCCTCATCAATTTGTAAGGGACAAAAATGGTCTAGATTGTGGAGACACGAGGAAATTTTGCAGATTTTGTTGTTCGCATCAGGAGCAGCCGATTCGATTTGGAGCAGTTGAATCAGCCTGTCTAGGCATCAAACTGGATAATCTCTGGTTTGATGTTGATTCAATGGACATACCGGTTCATGGGGCTTGGACAAATCAAAGGGGGCACAAGTTTGGCAGTTCTTAGTCTGGCCTAGTCTTAGTGACCTTGATATAAGCTCACCAAAGTGAGATGGCAGTGTTGTGTGTCAATTTTTTTATGAAAATAGTAGGAGCCCGATATTTACTCAAAAAAAAAGAAAAAAAAAAAAGTAGGAGCCCGATGGACCCAAAACTTTGTAAACATGTAGGCCTCATCTAAGCCTTACAAATAAAAATATAAATATGGATACGCCAAAAATTTAGGCCAAAACTTGTCCTCCATTTTCAGTGAACATAGGCTGTCCATATCGCCTACTGTCGTTCAATATGGGCCGTCCATTCTATACTGTTTCATAGGCCTGTTAGCTCGTAGAATCTTTATCCTGTGTATGTGTGTGAGCTTACACACATGCCTGCATGTCTATTTATTTAATTATATTGGTTTGAGATGTCCAGATTAATTTACCCTTGAAAAACGAGAAAGTGGTTGGCTGGAGCATTTCCCCATATCATGACCAATGTTCTGTTTTTATTTATTTCCTGGCATAATATGTTCTTAACAAAGAAATGGTAAATGATTTATGGCTCGAGAATTTTTATTGTGTGAAGATATTCTCAAACACTTGATGAACGCTCATAAATCGTTCCACATGCTGTCTAAACATATTTGTAAGTTGAGACTGATTCCGTTCATATGGGCTTCATAAATGTGAAAAGATCTACTTCTAATCTGTTTTTTTGCTGTATCTGTTTATGCATGTTGATTAGTCACATATCTTTGTTGTTATGAATTATTCCAGTGTGATTTCTTATTGAAGTTCTTATAGTGCACTTTTTTTATTTTAAATTCTTATGATGTAAATTATTTTTTGTTAAGGCATTCTTTACCTACCTTTGGGGTAATTCCAATGCAGTTTCTTAAAATTGAACTCTGATGTTGTATTTCTTTTTTATTGAAATTCTATGGTGTAATTTTTTTTTCTTTCAACAGCGTGCTGGAGCAGCGTTTCCTCAACGAACTGAGCGCACTGCCCCAATATTTACGCCGCCTCAGACACAACCTCTCACAAACTACCCTCAATCAAGCAGTCCAGATTACAGACGGGATGTACCTGAACCGTCTGTGGCTTCAGATCTTCCAACTTTGAGGTGTGATGATGTCACATATATTTTCTTCGGTACATGGTTGAATCTGGAGTGCATTCCAAAAAAAATCCTTTTTGTAGGCTGCAAGAAATGTAGTATATTACTTGATTGTATATGATTGCCTTTCTTCCTGTTTCTAACTTTCCGTTTCAGTGGGGATAACTCTTGACTTTGTTTTATTTTGGAGAATTTTTTTGGACTTCAATCATCATCCTGGAATAATGCTAGTTGTATTTGCTTATGTGCCTCTAGTTAATTTTGGTGCTTAGATACATCAACGAAAAGGTGTGGCTGGTGATCTGCGTGCCTTACCATACTTCAACTAAATGCTTTTTAGCATTTCATAAAGAACATAACGGTTTATTCATGAGCTCAAATAGTTTATACATGCTATATGAAATACTATTTTCCTGTTTATGTGAAAGCTTGGATTCTTCTAGCTGTAGAAACACTGCATTTACTTGTGCCTATCCAGTTTGCTGAAGTAATATACATTTTTTCAGTTTGACGGAGATTCAAAATGCCCGTGATATAATGGATGTCCTCGCTGAGATGCTAAATGCTTTAGATCCAGGCAACAAGGAGGTAAACTTCCTTTTTATGATAATAAGAGACTACTTTAGGGCAACTCCCTTTAAAACTCTAAATATGCAGAGAAGATGATATTGCAAACTAACGGGCAGAGAAGATAAAATTACAAACTACCTTCGGAAATCATGCAGGGGAAGTACCATGTAGGCTGATTAATTATCGAAAAGATGCAAATAAACCATTGGGGTTATTATTGTCCAATGAAATGGATACTGAAAAGAGTGTGATCCACCATAACATAATATGGACCGAATGGTGGGTTGCATTGATCAATTCACCGGATGGTGATGAACTCGATGGATCATGGAAAACTATAGTCCATTTGATAATATACTTTCTGAAACATGAGTTTAAGGATATTTACATGTGCCTCTGGCTGTTCACATTTTGTAAATATTTTGTTTCGATTGGTTCATTGAGTCCATACCAGTTGTATCTTGTGAGTGTTTGATTGTCAAATTTCTTACTTTCAGGGGCTGAAACAGGAGGTGATTGTAGACCTTGTCGAACAATGTCGTTCTTACAAGCTAAGGGTGCTACAGCTTGTGAACACCACTTCGTAAGACTTTTACCACTTCATTTCCCGGCTTCATTTTTATTTTTAGGAAAACTTTCCACTTCTGTTGAGAGTGATTAATTTTCAAGTCTATTGCACTTATTAGAAAGTTATTCAAATTCTTCAGGAATGTTAATTTCGCTAGTCCATTGTAATATTAAGACAATATTTTACGAAATCTAGTTAGTAGTGGATTTGCAAGTCAGGTACAATTATGAGTAGAACTTTTGACTTTTGTTGGGGATGATACTTTTTATAAGCCATTAGAATTGTTAGAAAAGCACTTCAACTTCCATTAAGCACGATTACACATTGCCACAGTTATTGCTGTAGAACCTCAAAATCATATTGTCGAATACTTACTGAAAAAGGGAAAGTATATTATGATTCAATGCAGTGTAGATATTGTATAGTAAAGAGGCACACAATGTCTGCTCCTGATGATAGATACTTTGGAAATTTAACTCCGTTGGGGCTTATTAAGAGATGTTCACCTTATAACAGTTTATATCGCATTTCTTCATCAATATGAGACAGTGAGATTTTGGTATACTATACTCCATTGAAGTTTAGTATACTTTTCTGAAAGAAAACCATGTTTTTTCTGTTTCTATTTTTTAACTTGTTACTGTTCCTTTATTTAAGTTCGCAGTGTGGGAATTTAATGCCTTTTTTAAATGTTTCATAGAGATGAGGAGCTGCTATGTCAAGGTCTGGCATTGAATGATGACTTGCAGCGCCTACTGAATAAGCATGATGCCATCGCTTCAGGAACTGCTCCTCGTCAAGAGAAACCAAAGTCTCCTGCTCCTGCTTCTGCTCCTAAGGCACTCCTAGATGTTGATGATCCTTCTACTTCAAATGGAGTCCAGGATGGGCGTAGGTAATTCATGTTTCCTCAAGCAACTCCCGAGTTAACCTGATAGAAACTATATTATTACCCAATGGACTATGGAAAACCATAGTCCTTTGGGCCATCACCATCCTTTGAGATTTGAATGATGATGGAGAGAGAGTGGGACCCATGAGCAATAGGATATGATCCCAATGGTGCGTACTTTTGCCTTTATGTAAAAGGAAAAAGTTTATTGAAGTTAGCAACCATGAATTATTGAAGTAAGGCGGACCTCAAAAATCATGTAGAAAAGAGTATGGCAAAGTTGGAAAACCTTCCAAGTGATCGTCTTGGCTTTGAAATGTATGGATATAGTGCATCTTACAATAAATTATCTGGACTCTATTTTCAAGATTTTCAAGTGTTTATGGATCTGCTCGATCTGCACCAGTGTTCGAAAAGTTGGCCAAGTTGTCTCGACTCGGCTGAGTTACTCGCGCTGGGGCTCTTGCCAAGCCCAAGTTGTCCCAAGTTGGAGTTCCAACTCAGGGATCTTAAAAAAAAAAGTTAAAAAATTTATAAAAGAATCCAAAAAGATAAGAGATATTTTTGTAACATGTTTATTTGTGTTTTCTATCATTTTGGCAAAGATTGGAAAGTATTTTCCCATCTTTTTTGGAAAATTTTGAAAATATCCCCAGTCACAAACTCATTTTTTTAAATCTATTTTTCGCTACTTTTTTAATCACAATTAGTTGTGTTTTGTTAAATTTTATTTTGAATATATCTTTCCTATTTTTTTGGGATTTTTGTATTTTTTATTTATTTATAATAGTTTTTAACTGCTACAGTACTCAGTTGGGACATGGGCCGAGTAGTCGGCCCATGTTGACTTTTCGAGCATTGATCTTCACCATATTAAGAATTTGAAATTTCATAATCAGGGTTGGACATGGATTTTCAAGCCATCGTAACGTTTCCACCACCAAAGTTATGTTTTCTAACAAAATTTATATGTGGTCCTTGCTTGTATAGTATCCTTGCCATTCTGTAAAACTATGGGGAACTTGAGTTACGAAGTGTGTGTGTGTGTGTGAGAGAGAGAGAGAGAGAGAGAGAGAGAGAGAGAGACAGAAACTGATATTCTTATCTGCTCTCATGCAGGTCCTCTTCAAGTATGAATGCAGGGAGTCAGCTGCCCCTTCAGCAATTACTACTTCCCCCTCCATCAGCACCACAGGCTACCGCCCCTCCTGCAAGAGTTGATCTGAACATGGACCTTCTAAGTGGTGAAAACTACAATTCCCCCACCACCACCCAAAATCCTCTGCCATCATCAGCACTGGTTCCAATTAATGAAACCTTTACAGGCCCCTCAACACCTGTTGCTTCCTCTTCTCAGCAGCAACTTGTTCTAGCTCTTTCAGATCCGTATTCCCAGAACTCAATGCCCTCTATTCCTAATGCTTTCAATGACCAGTCTGTTTTTCAAGCACCGCAAGAAGCTTTTCCTTCGACCCCTCAGTTTCAACAACAATCCCAGCCCGAACCTCAACCGCTACTTTACCCAAATGGAAATGGCCCCATAAGCCAACAAGCCCAGCCTCAACCGCTACTTTATCCCAATGGAAGTGGTCCAATAACTCAACAAGCCCAGCCCCAACCACTACTTTATCCAAATGGAAGTGGTCAGGTAACCATGGTACCCCAGTATGAGCAGGTCGGTTATGCGCAAGGTGCAGTTATGAATCACACCAATCCTGCTTGGAATGCGCAGCCGCAGGCTCATGTCTATGGTAATCTCTCTCTCTCCTCACCCCCGCCCCCCCCTCCCCCCATAAACACCCACACCCCTGAATCTTGTCTTCTTGGGATTTTTGTTGTGAGATAATTTGTTAGGAAGTTTCAAAATTTCAATAAACCCTGTGAAAATCTTGGAAAAGAACATATATATATATATATATATATATATATATATATATATATATATATGGAAAAAGTTTATATAAGGTTGTCACCTTACAAAGAAGTAAGGTGCACCTCAAAAATCCAGTACAAAAGAGTATTTTGAAGTTGGAAAACCTTCCAATTGATCATCTCGACATCGAGATGTTTCGATATAATGAAATGAAAGAATTTCAGGCACATCTTGTAACAATTATTTGGATCGTTTTTTTTCAAGATTTTCAAGTGTCTATAAATATGCGTGATGCACACCATTTTTTGAAATGTTAAATTTCATAATTAGGGTTCCGAAAGAGTATTATGAAGTTGGAAAACTTTCCAATTGATCATTTTCAGTAGCATCTTGTAACAATTATTTGGATCGTTTATTTTCAAGATTTTCAAGTGTCTATGAATCTGCTTGATGTGCACTATTTTTTAAGTTTTACAAGGTTTAAATTTTCAATCTTGTTTTTCTTATATATATATATATATATATATATATATATATATATATATATATATATATATATATATATATATATATATATAAGAAGCATGTACAGAACTCTTATAGGTGAAGTTCTATAGTGCTTCACCTATACCTCATCACCGTCCAAAGTTCATCACATGGTCACAGTTGTCCAGTAGTATTTAAATTTTTATAATTATTGTATTAATCAAATTTATCTAAAATTCGGGGCCTATACACATATGACCAAGTCATACCAAAATAAAATATTAAAAAAATATTACGCATAAAATAAAATGACAAATTACCCCTGAAACTTTATAGGGGTATTTTGCATAATTTTTATCATTCAAATTATTTATTTTATATTTTATTCATGTGCATCTCACTAAAGTGCACACACCTACAAAATTTCAGATTATTATGATATGAAAAAAACGATTAAAATTCAAACACTATCAGATATTTGTGACCGTGTGATAAACTCTGAACGGTGATAAAACCGTAGGTGAAGTACGGTAGAACTTCACCTATAGGCGTTTTGTAGTGTTTTTCATATATATATATATATATATATTCATATGTATGTATATAGGGTAAGGGTTGTAATTGATTATGGAGAAATGACCTGTACGCTGGTTAGCTTTTTACAGAATGAGAAACATATTATTATTGCCTTGAAGATAGGTACCTTTGGAAATTAGGAGCACACTTTTTGGAGTTAAGACTATCTTGAAAAGGGGGCCTTAAGTTAGATAGTCAACTGTCTTGTCTTTCATGGTTGGAATAATTTTTTGGGCATGCATGGTCAAATTCTACAGCATTAGCCGGGCTCCAAAACACCATTAATTTGTTGGACTGTGGCTCCAGATTTAACTACAACTCTGGTCTGTCCGTCCTATTCGATGATAAGACCTACAGTTTTAAGAGCTTTTTTGTTTCTTTTTTCTAAGGTGATTCAAAGATCTATTAAAAAAAATAGGAAAAGTGTAAAAAATCCTCTTAAAACGGTTTTGGAGGTGCCGTCACGGCTGTAGTAGTTGCCATGATCCGTTGGAGGGCTTTCCTTGTGGTAAGCAGAATTAATCTTTCTTTAATAGGGTTACCTTGAATTGGACAAGATTTGTTGTACTGGTTCTCATAAATTTCAGCAACCCTCTTTATTCTCTTAATCTCTTTCATGAAAGTGAAATACCTTGCAGGAATCTGATCATTCTAAATTTTTTGACTACCTTGTAAATGGGACCTCACGTATGATAAGATATTAAACTGTTTTGCTTTTCGCATTAACAGAGTATCCTCCGTTCGTGGGGAAACCTTGAATTCGACAAGATTTGGGGTGTGCATAATAGAATGGGTGTTCATATATATTTATGTTTCAATGACCCTCTCTTTTATCGTTCTTAAAAAATGAAGAAAATAGCAATTTAAATATTTCATGAAAAGTGAATTCACAAATCTTATTATATCTAATATGTATATATATATTTGTTTTTCACAGGATTAAGTCAACAAAGTCCCGGGGGCCTGCCACCACCACCATGGGAGGTTCAGCCAACGCAAAATAACCAACCGACCGGTTTCCCAAACAACCAACAGACTGGCTTCCCAAACAATCAACCAACTGGTTTCCCAAACAGCCAACAGACCGGTTTCCCAAACAATCAACCAACTGGTTTCCCATATGGCCAGAGATTCGAGGCCCAATTCCTTGAACAAGGAAGACCGGCTTACTCTTTTATTACCCCTCAAGAGCTAACTCAAAGAACATATGGTCTCTCTCTTCAAGATGAAAGGTACAATATGAGCCCCTACCAGATGAGCACCTCTTCTTACTTGAACCAGCAGCCTATGAATAAACCAGCCAAGCCTGAAGATAAGCTATTCGGGGACCTGGTTGACTTTGCCAAATCAAAGCCTAAAGCCACACCTAGCAAAGTTGGAAGTTTGTAAATCATTGTGAGTGGGTTTTCTCTTTGTTTCTTCACTTTTTGTCTCTCTTTTTTCTTTTGAATTATTTTATTTTATTTTGTTCAAAATGGGTTTCTTTTGGTCCTCATATTTATATGTTTTAATCATTGAAACCATCATGTAGATTGAGCGGTTTCGCTTTTGGTGTTCGTGGTTTTAGGTTTTCTTTGTGCTGGTTTTGGGCCCTAGCCTTGTCCACGCTTACCTAATTTTTTTTTTCAAGGGGAAAAAAGAAGAAGAAAATCATGTATAGTCTTCTCTTACATGATATTATTATGATTGTTTTGATTTTTTGTATAGGAAAATAAATGAGTATTGAGGAAAATGGGAAACAAAAAAGAACCAATGTTGTGCATTGTCCCTCCTTTTTCCACCCCTCCAGTGTTTAAAAATTAAAATAAAGCCCCTGCTCGGCTGGGTCGAACTCAGGCAGTTCCTGAGTTGGCCAGGGCAATAGTTTTCACAGAAATTCTCGGGAAGTTAATGATCCGGGGATTGTCTATTCGGAACCCTCCACCTTTACATGCATTGCTACCAATTGACTTGATACCAGGGGGAAAACATAATAAGTATTTTTTCATAGAAAAGAAAATTAGTATATATCAGTATTAATTTCCATCAAGTATCCTGCTGAAGTGTTTCACTTTTTAATTTTTGTGAATTGAAGGACGGGTGACTCAAATTGGATTTTAGACCTATTGGTTCTGTATTTAAGTCCAAACCAGTTGGACTTTTTAAGTACAATGCTTGTGGTTTGACAGGGATGGACATGCGCAACCCACCTGTGAGAGATAGAGAGAGAGAGAGAGAGAGAGAGAGAGAGAGAGAGAGAGTCAATGAGTGTGTGTGCATATTGTATTGTAAAATGTAATATTGGCCACAATTATAAAGATTGGACCGGACTGTTGATCTGATTGGTTTGATTGCCAACTAGTACTTTGGCTAGTTTGGTTCAAGGTGGAAATTGGGTTTAGTGAAAAAGTTGTCAAAACTAGTTTTTAACTAGTTTGGGCCAATTCAGACCGGTCAGGTTTTAACCGTATTGATTAGCTAAATGATGATTGGCAATTTTAATATATTTTAAGTTTTAAATTATGATTTTTATTTTAAAAAAACTTTATTTCTAAAAGGATTGTTTAGAGACTATTTATCTTTTGTACATGGAAGTTACAATTATACTCACTTATTAGATGTCATATTGGATAGGTTTGGGTGAGTCATGAAGTTTGAGATTTTTTTTTTGGAACTGTCCACCCATTTTGAAATTGAAGGTACAAGAATGATTGTGACTTTCATGATCAAAAGGTAAATGATCTCTTTGTATACAAATCCAACTCTAAATTGCAGTTCAATTGGATTAACTGTTGGATTAATTGCTGGACTGATTTTGATTGAACCGAACCCCTTATAACCTTATAGGTTTGGTAGTGAATTTGGTCGTGATAACACTGGTACTTGTTTCCTTATGAATTTAAGTAAGAGCTGGTATAGTGTGTACCCTTGAGAGCATATGCCTTACACTTAATCTGAAATGTGGGATTGAGTTTAGAATCACCAATTCAGCATTTTCATAAACTTGAAAAGAAAAGTCTATGGCAATCCAAAAAGTGGGGGTCTTTGTTATATTGAGTTAAATTTCATTCACAAAGCTTTTTTTTATGAGTAATGATCTTATGAGATCTTTCTACATACATGTGTGTAGAATTTCAAAGGATCACCATTAAATTTGGTACAAATCTCTAGCAAAGTTATCACATGAGGGTGAGATTTGATTTTTTTGTTTTTAGATGTGTCAAATTTAACATTTTGGTTCCTATACATATAGGTGTGGGAGGGTCTAACAAATTCATTTCCCTTTTTTTATATATTAAAAGTAATAGAATTAGATAAATATGGGTTTTGGTAAGGTCGCATGAAATTTGGTAAAACCGCATCTCAAAAATCTCCCAGGAAAACTAGATCTGGGGTTGTGAAACCTTGGTGTAGCCCGTAAATCCGTTTTCAACCTTAATTGTGGAATCTGAAGTTCAAAAAATAGTGCAAATCACACAAACCAATAAAAACTTTAAAAAAGATATTGCAGAATAAATTATATTTAGTTTTTGCAATCTATTTTTTTTCCCTACATCTTTGATTGTCAAGGTGATGATGATCGCCTTGTCTATTGCATCCCACACATTCCTACTACATTCCAATGAGGCTTGAGGCAAGGATATATAAAAGGTGTGGTTTGTGTAAGGCTGAGTACGTAAACAATCAAAGTAACGCACTAATGATGTCGTTTTAATATTGAAAATATTTATGATTGTCTGAAAATTTATTTTCATTTTTAGTTATAAAATTTGAATTTTATAAATAGTGTGTAGATCAAGCAGATTTATGAATATTTGAATATCTACGGTCTAGATAATGCATTGCGTGACGCATATTTGAATATCTTGAAAATTGACGGTCCAGATAATGTATTACATTTTGCACTATTTTCAAAACTTCAAGTTCGAGATGATTGGATTTGAGAATTTTTGAAAACATAACTTTGATTTTCTTCTCCTTGTTTTTCTTCGTAATAGTTGGGTTGGAATGGAGTATAGGATACTATGTTGAGGCATCAGTTCCTATAACCACATCGAGGTCTACTACTTATACATGAACACGAGAACACATGAATCTTTTGATTTTCAATTTTTGAGGTGATTTATTTTGTATATAAGAGCAAATAGAATCAAAACATGAGTACTCTTTATTGTATTTTGGCTTCAACATAAACAAATTGCATTTGACAGTTAAAGAGAGAGAGAGAGAGAGCAGTGTTTCAACCTAAACAAATTGCATTTGATACTTAACGAGAGAGAGAGAGAGAGAGCAGTGTTAAAAAAAAATCGAACCGCCCTCGGAAACTGGCCAAGGGCCGGTTCAACTAACTTAACCGGACAAGTCTTGGCTGGTCAAAAAAATGAAATAAAATAAAAAATACGAAAAATATTTTTTAAGTATGATTGAACAAAACATATCCAAATAAAGTTGAAAATTAGTGAAAAAAAATAGATTTAAAAAAATTGATTTATGCCCAAGTGTATTTTTGTACTCTACAATATTTGCCAAAATGATGAAAAAATTTCAAAACACATTAGAAACAAGTCCTTTATTTTTTGAGATTTTATATAATTTTTTTATTTTTTTTTTAAAAATATCTGACTGGATTACCACAACCGGTCAAAACCGGCACCGATCACTTACCATATCCGATTTGAACCACCCGATTTTGCAAACAATGAGAGCTAGACGTACCATAACCAGTCTAACAAAGTGAAAACACACATGACAGAAAATCAAGAAATTTGGGGACTTCATATAAATTAACTTACAAAGCCCAATTTGAGCAGGCCTTTGTATCTTACATCAGATGTGTAATTCTATGATTAAATAGGATTTCATCATATCTGGAAATCAATAATGCAATCTCCGAGCTTCTCGGCGGCCTCAATCTCAGATAAAATTTTCAGATAATTCGAGGATATCTTAGCCGAAGAAGATAAGCTGGCCATTGTTTTTGTGTATGCTCTTTTGTCTGGTTTGGATTCAGAGTGGGTGTGAGTGCTTACACCGCCGGTTGAAACCTTATACTGGGAGCAAGCTTCATTATCTGAACCAGTAGCATCAATCATCAGCCAACAGTGAATCCTCTCTCTCTCTCTCTCTCTCTGTGCGCGCTTGAGTTTACGACTGGGTTTTCTGATCAAAGCTACCCCTCTCTCTCTCTCTCATTATCTCGGCCTGTTGTTATAAGATTCTCCCGTCGCTCCTTTCCCGTGAAAAAGGATCGGAAACTAGCCTTTCCTTTCTAAATAGTTAAACATCCGCATCATGTTAATGCTTGAAGGGTGCACAGTTAATTTTGTTTTTTATTTTCACTAAATTTTATTTTCATGAAAATTAGGACATCCATGCATCTAAGAAGCGTATTCCCAGTAAAAATGAAAAAAAATAATTCTACTAAAAAATTGACCCTTAACTGTTTCAAGAGTATTTTGGTCAATTTTTTATTGGAATTTTGTTTTTTTGGTGCATTATAAAGATGCATATACACCCATTTCCATGTCAATAAAATGTGTAAAACGATCAAAAATAATAAACCAAATCAATTTATGGCTTTCAGATCGATCCAAATTCAATGTAAACTATTGAAAGCATGCTTGCGCATCTTTCAAGCGTCCATGTGGATATTATTCTTATCCTTTATATTAGACTGCACATGGGTATAACTTTCTCTCATGACTCCTTTCCCATTCTCAAGAAAGAAACAAATTTTATCCTTGCCTTTGAGACGAGTGTGTTTCTCTAATTTGTTTCATGAAATACATGGTATATCAAATTATTCATCCCTAAAAATAAGTTGGGCGTTGAATCTGATGTCAAATTTAAAAATAAAACTCAGGTTTGTTCCTAGAGGAAATTGGAGAAATTCATTGGTGTGGTTTTATTACCTTGTGGTTTTGTGGATGTATCTTTCATAGAGCGTGTTATGCATAACCAGCTTTGATCTCTCTCTGTATCATGTTCCCTAGCGAACGGGATGTGCCAATTTCCGTCCTCTGACTCCTGCAGTTCAAAGAGATGAGAAAAGGAAAAGCATGAGAATATTCCTTCAAGATAATTAACTCTGTGTCTCTCTGTCCATATATTGCAAGAAAAACATGTGCATACATGTGCATCCAAGAGCTGGAGAGACAGACGGACAGAAGCGTATCATTAACAGAGAGAGTACAATCCAAGATCTGTGTATTTTGTGTGTATGTGAGTGAGGGAGAGAGAGAGTAGCATCTCATTAACACCTTAAACTTCAAAATAGTTTTCATTTTCTATTGGAGAGAGAGAGAGAGAGAGAGAAACATATCATTAACAGAAGACACTTCAAAACCTCTCATTCTGTGTGTTTGTCTGCACGTGTGCATGTCTGTGTTTATGTGTTGTGTGTGTGTGTGAGAGAGAGAGAGAGAGAGAGGCATATCAATAACTAAAGGACACGGTTTCTATGAGTCCATGAACTCGCATGTAGAAATGCAGGACCCTTGGTAATTTATTTTTTGAAATAGAATTTAATCCTAATTTTTAGGAAATATATAATCTTTAACATGTAGACTATTAATATGTAAAAATAAATAAACTTTAAAAACTAGAAATGATATTTTTTGGAGGAAATATTTAAACGACTGATTTTACTTTTTCTTTGGATGACTATTATTTATGGTGTGGATCTACACTTTCTTTGGTGGATGTTGTAGATATCCAAGCCCGCATAGTAACAAGTGCATGCTTGGACGCACCAAACAATTCTCCATAACAAAAGTACTCATCAACAAATCTACTACTAGAGTGAGTGTAATGAAAAGCACTCCTAAAAAAACCCTCCGACTTCTGTGAGTGGATGTTGAAGGAATTGCAGACCTGAATGACCACAGAGCAAGGTGGGGGCATTTGAAACACAGGGCCACTGGCTTGGAAAGTGAAATGGACCTTCACAAGCAGCAAACGAATTTCAGAGTTAGTAGCCGGATAAAAATGTTAAGAAAATAAACTAATTCTCAGCTTAACCTGCAATAGCCATTAAAGAAAAAAGCTCAGGCATAGTATCCCCAACTTAAAAGCCAATAGCTCCAGTTGAAATATCTGTATCCTTCCAAATGATTTCAAGCAAATTTACAACCCAAGACAAAAACTTGCCGAAAAATATTGTGATTCGCGAAATTCAGCAAACAATTCCCTGGCTAGGTGACCTCAAATTTCTTTTGAAACTGGAGTCATATGCTAAAGCTTGGCCTATAGCGATCCCTTGATCACATCAGCGGTCACCTCCGACCCCAGGGTCATTGAGTTGAATTCTGATGGGTGTTCCCTTGGTACCTGGGGCCAGCGAGCATGGGTGGTACCTTAGGTCTCACGAATCCACAAAGCTCTATCCCTGTCAGGGTCCATTTGCGTGGCTGAGGCCAAGCTGCAGCTGGAAGGCCTTATGTTGTTCGACCATTATTGGGGTTCTGCCTTTGTAGAAGAAAGTGACTCCATTAATTTCATTTGGTGGGCCTTTGCCCCTGGTATCCCCAACAAGTTTTTGATGAAGCATTTGATATATGCAATTCCGTACAGATGACTTTCGAGCATGTTTGAAGAGTCAAACTCTGTTGCGAATACAGTAACAAAGAATGAAGCAGGTACCATCGGTATCCATGTAACTAGATTTCAGTCCTGTTTAGGAGCCTTTGGTGAAGCATGTTGTACATGTTCTGTTTTGGTCTGGTGGCCAATTTTGTATAGTTCAAGATTTGTTTCCTCTAACTATTTACGGTATAATATACAATCAACTTTTTTTAGGGAAAAAAAAAGAAAGTTAGATATAGGATTCCAATTGCTGAATAATCATTAATGAATAAAACTAAAAAATAAAATATTTATTGACTAAATGACTAATAATCCACCTGATGTCTTTCTTTCCATTTGGGGAAGAAATCATTCCCCAACAATTGAAATATGTGATCCCGCATCTCATCGTTGGTCACAATCAAGCACTTGTACTTGATAGCTGCATACAACCAGTACCTGAAGCATAGGTCAATACCTATAATGGCTTTATTTAACTGTACAAAAACATGAAACAAGTAACCAGTATATACTTCTTGGGATTGTATATTATAAGACCATCTACTCTCAGACTTTTGATTTCAAATCTAACATTCACAAATGACTGTGACCTCATTATACAAAAGATAAATGGTCTTATTGCATGACAATTAAGTTACAGATATCCCAAAGCATCATACTTATCAAAACATACACACATAAACATGGATACGTAGTTTATATCTATATTCGTAATTCGGTATTTGGATTTGTTTTTGTTCTTTTCACCATATGAGAAGGATATACATGTCTAAAAATTGTAATGACATTATTTTTAAAATATTTTGTTTTCTACGATACTTTTTCTACAGACTGAAAATTTCTTTTCTGGACATTTTTGTTATGCATTTTGTCGAAACATGTGAGTAAACTTGTTAAAAAAAGGGATATTATACTGTACACGGCCTTTGTATGATATACGATACAGTAATAGGGTCTAGTTTCTGTTCTCAACAATGCAGGAGGAGATTAATTTGTACTAGGATGAATGTCTGGAATCGGGAACTACGATCATTTCACCATTCATCGTGGAGAATTGATGGCAATTCCCTCTGTTGTTTACCATATACTATACACAAGCTTAGCATGACATATTGTCTTCATGGAAAAACTGCATTGGCTTACCAATCATCATTTGAACCAGTCGGGGTGGCATAAAGTGCATCAGCATTTTTCCATTTTTCTATCACTTTTCTATCAGCTGGCTCATCTGCCTTCCCTCCTTGTATACGCCTATGGTGCACAATGATCAGCGGCCATTTCTTTGATGGGAGCTTCTGTCTAATGCCATTAACAACAGCATTGACCTATGTATTTGACAAGAAATGGTGAATTACTCGAAAGAAAACTCAAAATCAATTTGGGGTTAAATTTTTTTGTGTAGATAGGTATAATAAGCTGAAACCTTTTAGGCCTGGGAGAGGCCCAATAACTTGCCTTGGACACCAAGAAGCGTTTTTGGTTCATAAGGCCCACATTAGCAGCATCCACGACGGCTTCAAATGGTCCATAGTAGTCCAGCCATTTCTGTACTACCAAAACAACTCTACCTTATTAAGCATACAACAATAACAATTCACAAGACTCTCTTTCTCGCTCATACTCTCTCTCTCTCTCTCTCTCACACACACACATACACACACGCACACACAAAAACACACACAACATGCATGCATACGCAGTTTGATTGCTTTTTAAGTTTCAAAGGGAAATACTCCCTGATCTTGGGTAGGTTAGCCATATAAGTCTTACTTAATCAAAGTAATGAAAATGGAAAAGATAAGCTAGATAAGACATGAAAATCCAAGAGAGAAAAATGCTCTGAAACCTAAATGGAGGGTACAAAATTGAAAGAGACCTAAGTCTAAGAATTACATGCCTTGAGCTTTCCATCGAATATGACCAGACAGCATAAATAATTTCATCAACACAGGTATCAAAACTTAAGCCTCGCATATAAAGAAAGAAGTGAAAATGGGTTCTATATTATAAAAAATAAAAGAAAGTTGCAATGGGTTATATGCCAAAATTTATAGTGCAGCATTATACAAGTGAATGGAGTTAGACTTTGTCAAGTGACATAACTTTATTTTGTGGGGGAGTATACCATACTCGAATAAGGTATGATATGCCCTATTATAAAGGGGTATCCACTGCTAGCTTCCAATGAGAGACGGTGGAGATTAATCATGCCTGAGCGAATGTCCCGCAAGGACATCTTTCAAAAAGCATTAATTATCTTGCAGGATGCCATTGTAGCTAATCTCCATTCTCCACTGTCCATCACCAGGAACAGATGGAGGATACCTCTTTTGAATACCATATGCAGAACTCCATCGGATTATGGTACACCCTCCGCAATTGGATGTAGCACACATACTTCACAAGTTACTCTTTTAGTACATAAACACAATCGTTAGAACAATAATGTCCTTTATTGTCGAAGAAATAAAGACTTCAGTAAAATGTTTATTGTATGATGTTGGATGAACATCCAAATGAGAAATTGCAATTATCATGGAAAAATTAACAGGCATTCTTTTTTATTCAATTTCTTCTAATCAATAGCAATCTACATAGTTCACTTTGGAACTTCTAGGGCTCAATTGTTTTACACACAAGCACATACAAGAAGCTAGTGTTGATAGAATACAATATAGCTATATTTTATATTTGCATGAGAATTGCCATATTTCAAACTCATGTATACCGAAGTAAATTAATTTATGGGAGTATTACAAACTTAGATCATCCTTAGAAATGGAGTCCACTCTTTCATGCACAAAATCTTGCGATATCAAACATATGATCATGATTTATACCTGGAAATTTTGGAAACTCGAATTCCTCTCTCTATTTGCAGCTATGGATGCAACCGATTTAGCAAAGTTCTCTGTCTCAATTGGATCAATATCAATTGTCACCAACTTGTGTCCGCAAGATCCACAAACACCATCATGCCGAACACTTGTTCTCTCAGCTTTCCATTTGCCCGTACCTAACCAACCTTGACCATGCCAACCTCCTCCACCATTAACCATAGCCTGAACTATTCTCTCTCTATTCCACTGTCTCTTTCCTACCCTTGAAGCTGCTCTCCCCTTAAACCATTGTTCAATGAGCTCTGCTACAGATGAAGAGACCTGTCTCACACTAGTTCTAAGTTTATGTAAAATATAGTATACCTTCTCTCCTCTACCTTCTAAGACACTCAGCTTTAGAAGTGCCTCTAATTCTGGCTCTTCAGGGAATACCACACAATCCAACATGTGGGTTTCGACCTCGAATGCTTTATCAATTTCCCTATTCTTGCAAAATGTGAAGAGTGCAGGGCCATAGGATCTTAACCTTGGGGTTATAGCCAATTCCTTCATTTTCTTCACCATTTCAAATGCCAAATCCCCATTGTTAACAGACATAGCCATTCGAGCCACTGCAGTTAAAGCAGCTTCACTCAAAGGGACTTTCTCTAACTTCATCTTATCGAATATCTCGAGTCCTCTAGAGAGAGCATACCTTTTCACTTCATCAGGAACACGTATACCTTCTTCCTCCAAATTCTCTTTCATTTTCTCAGACTCATTTCTACCCATTTTTTCAGAAAACCCATTTGAAGATTGTGAGTTTGAATCCAAATCTTTGGAGAAACTACCTAAAAACTGAGAACTTGATTCTGATTTATGAAAACCCTCAAAATCCTCTGTATCACTAATATCAGATTCTATAGGGAACTGACTAGAAAACTGAGAATTTATGTCTGAATTGTCAAATTTGGAGAGAGAAACAGCTCCATTCTTATCCATATCTAGAGAAGAATCACCTAAAATCAAAGAACTAGGAAGCAATTTATCCTGAGCCTTATTACTCCCACTCTTCGCAGGAGTAACCAAACCCATTGCAGCAGATGAGCATAGATAGAGAAGCACATTATAGTGATACTGCTTCAACTCTGCACCTTCTTTCAAGGCCGAATCATAAAGCGATAGAGCTCTCAAGACATTCCCTTTCTTAGAACACATATCCAACCCAACTCTAAATTCCACTGAACCATCTTTGTCTCTCTCAGATTTTTTAGCTCCTGTCTTTCTCTCTCTACTACTGGAACTAGACAATTGCAAGGTTATCTCTCTCTTACTTTTCTTAGTGCTCTCGCCTCCCTTAGCCTGCTCTGAGAAACCCAATTCAGAAAGCCCCAAGTTTTTCTCTCTCTGTTTTTTCTTTGAATTCTTGTTGATTGTATCAAATCTAGCTCTCAAATGTACTGAACCATCCTCATTTTTCAAGGATTTCTTATCCCTTGTTTTTCCCTCTCTAAAACCCAAAGTAGACAACCCCAAAGTCTTATCTCTCTTATTATCTTTGGAGTTATCTCTGTGTATGCTCTTCTCTGCAAAACCCAATTCAGCAAACTCCAAGTTTTTCCCTCCTTGCTTCCCATGCTTGCTAGAGTTCTCATTGCTTATATTCTTCTCTGCAATACCCAACTCAGAAAATCTCAAGCTTTTCTCTCTCTTGTTCTCCCCAATGTTCTTACTGCCTGTGTTATCATCTGCAAAACCCAAGTTTTTCTCTCTCAAGTATTTATTTGTCTGAGCTTTAAAATCGAGTTTGGTTTTGCATTCATCACTATCAATGGAAAGATTTCCAGACAAAGTTTTTGCATAAATTCTAGAGAGAGAAAACATAGAAGAGTTGCCTGTTAATACTCTAGATGAAGCATGCATAAGACAAGGAAAATGTTGGGTTTTGTGGATAAGTGCTTTTGGGTACTTACAAAGAAGGAGAGAAGCGTGAAAAGGTTGCTTGAGTTCCAGAGGACTGAAACTTGAAGCCATTTTTTATGCTTTTGAGAAGCCTCACATATGGTCTTTTTACTCTTCATTTAAAGGAGTTGCCAGACAGAGAAAGAGAGCGGCATATGAACAAAAGCGTAAGAGAGAGAGTAGTCAGTGGATAAAAATACGAATCATAGGGATTCGAGAGAGAGAGAGGAGAGATTTTTAGAGACAGACAGAAGCTATAGTTTCAATGGATAAAGACTATGAATTCAGACAGATTTATAGGAGAGAGAGAGAGAGAGAAAGAGAGAGAGATTTAGGGGCTATAGTTTCAGTGGATAGAGAGATTTATAGGGGGAGAGAGAGACAGAGAGAAAGAGAGAGAGAGAGAGAGAGAGAGAGAGAGAATATGGTTTCAGTGGAGGGAGGATTAAGACGCTGCTTGTTTATAGGAGGCATAGCAGATGTCTCTCCTTTAAATATGAGAGAGAGGGAGAGAGGTATAGTTTCAATGGAGGGAAAATTCAGACACTGCTTGTTTACAGGAGGCACAGGAGATGTTTCTGCCTTAAATATAGGGGGGAATCAAGAAACGGCCCCTAAATGCATGATTACATTTCTGAAATGCCACTCATCAAATTTAAAAAAAGTTGGCAAAAACTCTGTCTCTGTCTCTGCTATGCTTTGTTTTTTTGGCTACATAATGGAACAAAACAATGTAATTTAAAATCATTAAGACAAGGATTTTGCTTATTTAAAATAAGATCAGAAGGGACCATTGTTTAGAGAGAGATATAGAGAGAGCTTTTTATTCATTTTACAAAGGAGAATTGTATCTTTTTATGGCGAAACTTTTATCCTTGTTCTCCTGTTGGATTCCCAAGAAGCACAATACTACTCACTCCCTCTCTCATGCTCCAATTCTCCTTTGTAAAGGAACAGGTCTCTCTCTCTCTCTCTCTCTCTCTCTCTCTCTCTCTCAAGTCTCCTTTCTAAATGAACAGATCTCTCTCTCTCTCTCTCTCTCTCAATACTTTTTACTTCTGTTCTCTTTAGATGCCCAATAAACATCTTGCCTCTCTCTCTCTATGTGCCCATGCACTCTCTCTCTAGATACCCATACTCTCTCTCACACACAAAACACACTCTTTAGATGCCCATGGGAACATGTTTCTCTCTCTCTCTCCTATTTACACGCCCAATAAGTGGAATGCTACTCTCTCTCTCTCTCTAAGCAAAGATTCTCCGTAATTAGAATGCAACCCATTTCTGAATCATCCTTGCCCTTTTCTACGTTGGCCTAATGCTTTCTTTCCCTCTCTAAACTCTTGTTCCTTAAGATGGCAAAGAATAGTATGCTATGCTCTCTCACTCAGTTCCTTCTTGTTATGCTTTTTATCTTACTTTACTAAATGAAATATTATAGAACATTGTACAATAACACCTTAGTCGCACATCGTGCTCTCCAATCTCATTGACAATTTTAAAAATCCAACCATTTAAAAAACGGGTAGGGTCAGTTATTCCCCACTGAATTTCGTCCCTCACAAAAACAAATCATGTTTTCTTTTTTTTTTTGTAAATTTCCCTCTGCTGTTGTGGTGGTTTCCTTTCATTAGATAGGTATATGCGTTTTATTAGCTCGCTCTCTCTCTCTCTCTCTCTCTCTGACCAAACAGTGCATCAACCATCTCAGAGCATGGATGGTCATGTAACTATAAATAGTCAAAACCTGAACTTCATATGTTGAATTGCATACAAATGCCAGTTGCTGTTGCAAATCAACTCTCTCTCTCTCTCTCTCTCTCACACACACACACACACACACACACACACAATTGACAGGGAAAACACATACATTAAGACACAATTATCAGAATCAACTGAAACTGAAGTTACTCGCCAACAACTTCAGAGATTGAATCTTTGATCTTCGTCAACAGCTCTTCACTGAAACAACACACGAATATAATGATTTAACCTTCTTAATCTCATATGAGAAAGAAACCAACTAGATTCATGACGACTATCACCAACATGGAAGTATAATTGAAACAATAGACTAATAGGGTTCAATTTGTTGGCAATAAGCAAAGGCAGAAAATCTTTATCAGTATCTTCAAACACACAGCAAAGAATAAGTCCCTAAAACTACATATATACATACATATGTATACATGCATGCAATGCATAACATCTTAGCTTCCCTGCTTAAGGACAATAAGTGTTATGAGAGTATAAAGGGTCTCCCCGTATGAGTACAAACATACATATGAACATACATAATATCTTATGAACATTAAAGTAATACACAGAAAACATTTAGCTTCCTCTTGAAAACCCATATTAATCCAAGACCAAGATCAAGT
Source organism: Amborella trichopoda (assembly GCF_054954075.1). Taxonomy (NCBI): domain Eukaryota; kingdom Viridiplantae; phylum Streptophyta; class Magnoliopsida; order Amborellales; family Amborellaceae; genus Amborella; species Amborella trichopoda. Next base: position 1,110,234 of record NC_142340.1, read on the forward strand.
GTTTGTCCAAGAGTAAGAATGAAACTACATAAGGATAATTACTAATGAAAATCCATACGTATAATCTCCAAGTACTTGACATAAGAGCAAAGAATACAGGGCCACAACCGTTCATCCAGATCATGCACTAGTGAGCGCATAGTGGAATCTGATATCTCCTATGGAAGAATCAATAGACTAACAGACCTTTTTTTTTGTGTTTGTGTGGGGGGAGGGGGGAAAAGAGAGAGTGTGTGTAACAAATGCTCTCAAGTTCTAACTATAGTTTTAGGCCAAAAGATTATATGCTCCTGAAGGAGACTTATCAGTCATTCAGTCCCTCAGGTATACCCCTATCTAGGAGTGTTAAGGAACCCGGATTTTCAGAGATGTAACGTCCTCTACCTAGTGACTAACCTCAAAAGATAACTAAAAAAAAAGAGATGTTTTTACGCATTCTATATGTGCCTGAAAGGAAAAAGTCTTAAGACTGAGACCATCCTAATGGATGGTCATATCTGTGTTTTTTTTTAGAGAAAATAACTTGTATATAGAGTAATGAATGAGTATACAAACAGTACCCTAATTACAGGGTCAGATGGGCACATGAAAGGAAATTAGATATGAAATTCTGTGCAAGATTCTGTGCATACTAGATCTGAGAAATCAAAACTAAAACAGTCATATCTAAGTGTTTAGAAACAGAAAATCCTTTTTATGGGAAATACTCATCCCAAGATTCTAAAGTAAATTTCAAATTTTCAAATCAGAAGAATCCTCCTGACTAGCTCTTTTGTCAGAGGGAGTAAGTTTATTAGCACTCCAGTTTTATTCTTGCTAAGCTTATGGTGATGAGGCATGCTATACCTCGGATTATACAAGCTAGGGATCTCATCAAATATGATTTGATAACAGTTTCCAATAAGTTCGCCATGAAATCGATAAATTAAAACAAAATTAGTTAATGTTTAGAGAGCATAACACACAAGTAAGAGAGGTCTTCAAGATGATATATAGCAGACACTTCTTACCGGTCAGGCTTTAATAGAAGATAGCGGTATATGAACCACTGCAGAGAGAGGGAAAAGGAAAAGGAGAGACAAAATGCAAACGTAAGTATGAATTCAGCTAAGAGAGAAATAAAAACTGAAAGCAATAAGCATGCCCAAGTTTTTACTGCAAAAGATGGGTTTGAGAATAAGCTACTTACCCAAGAAAATAAAATCCCAATAAATTCTAATGCACTAGGAATCAAAGGAAGGCTGTCAATTATCTGAAAATGGACAACCCCTGAAATTAGGACTTAAACCACAGTCTTAGATAATAAGTAAGCCAAAATAACCAAACGACAAACTAATTTGTGAATTGCACACACACACAAAAAGAGAGATCATATTCCCATTAACATTTTTAATCTAAACATTCCCCCCAAGAGAGAGGAGAGAGAGAGAGAGAGAGAGAGAGAGAGATCACATCCTCATTAACATTCTAATCTGAAACTTCACTCTATCCCCCACCCCCTCAAAGAGAGAGTAAGAGAGATTAATCCCCATTGAAATTTTAATCTGAAACCCCCTCTCACCCTCCCATCCTCTCTCTCTCTCTCTCTCTCTCTCTCTCTCTCTCTAGCACATAAACAGACATGCATTTTTTGTATGCAAAGAAGTTATTACCCGAATAATATTACTGGATGCCCATACTGCAATCACACCAGCAAATCCGAAACCGATGATGGCAAGTCGGTCTTCAAACCTGTTCCACTGTTTCAAAAGTAACATAAACAAACATACTAATACTCAGTTTTTTCTCTTCCAGAAAAAATCAACAGCTACAAATGAAGCATACCATATCAAATTTGTTTTCTTTCTTTTCTTTTATTTTCTTTCTTTCTTTTCTTTTATTTTCTTTCTTTTTTTCCTTTTACCACTAGATTAGCATTGGTTTGTACGGGAACCCCACCTGTTGTATTAATATTTAAAAGTGTTTATATTAGGCTCAAGACTAAAATCAAATTATAGTTATATAAACCAGTTAAGCAAGAGTTGCATGCAATCATCTAGTAATTCCTAAAGCTAATCTAACTAGATATGAAGTTCAGATATAAATGTAGCACACTAAGCTTTCGAATATAAATGCAAGAAATTTGTAGGTTAGGAGTTGTTGGGCTTTCATGGGTTTCTCCATATTTTTGTCCCACACCATAGTTCACAAAAGCATCCAATCTTTTATTTACCAAACTGTTCATTTTTCTAAATGAGCAAACTACCCTTTAAAGTGACCTTTTTTTTAAGGAAAAAGTTTATATAAGGTGTCAACCTTATACTGTAGAAGTAAGGTGCACCTCAAAAACCCATTGAAGAATGTTGTTTCGTCACTAGAAAATTCTCCAATCGATCATCTTGACCTCCATATGGATATGAAAGAAAAAATGAATTGAGTCTAAGAAATAGTGTATTTTGTACCACATTATCTGGACCATCCATTTTTAAGATTTTCAAGTGTTCATAGATCTGCTAGATTTGCACCATTTTTGGACCTTTCAATTTCATAATAGAGGTGGAAAATAGACTCTTAGGCCATGATGACAATTTTGGCACCAAAAATACATCTTTTAACGAGATTTTGGGGTGCACCTTACCGTGATTGTTTAAGGTTGAGACCTTATACAAACCTCACCCTTTTTTTAAAGTCCAATTTTGTCATCTTTTCATTCTCTAAGTTGGGAAGTGTCTCTACCTCCTTCGCTACCCCTTACTACCAAGGCAGCTCTCTTTGATGGAAGCATGGATGAGGTTTAGAGCAGTACTGTGCAGTCTCTCTCTCTCTCTCTCTCTCTCTCTCTCTCTCTCTCTCTCTCTCCCTCCCTCCCTCTCTTCAATGAAAAAATCACTAGGAAAGAAAGTCAAATAAGTTATTGAATGGAACTTTTCTTCTGTCTCTTTCAGAGGTGGCTACTGATGCCCTTGCAAGAATACTCCAATACAAGGACTCTAACACTCATCGTAGCTACTTGATTTATTTACAATTTCACTCTCTAACCTGCTGTGTAAAGCAAGCGCTTAATGTAAATTCAGAAAGGGCTACTACCACCATTTAGGTGAGCTCTTCAGACATTGCTCATGCATACCTCTTCAGCTTTTGATTGGGAGTGGTGTCGTTCTTTAGTGAGATCGTTCCCTTTCAATTTCATGTTATTTGTGTTCAGTGTTTAAAAAGTTGCTAGCTTCACTCGAGGCTCTCCCGAGTTAGACCAGATCAGGAGCCAGTTGATTTCGGGCCGAAAGGCCCCTGAATCTCTCCAGTCTCCTGGTTTTTCATAATTTCAAATTATTAATATTAAAGTTTCCCCAGTCCACTCCTCGAACTGGGGAAATCGGGATCAGGACCCTAGCAAGTCCCTAATGAAGTCTGACTTTTTTGCCTCTGTTTGTGTCATGTAACTTGGGAGAAAACATGAAAAAGTGGATGGGTAATTTGTCCATTTGCATTCATAGTTAGAGTGCACATACTCCTTGATAATTTTCTGATGAACGATTGTTGCATGCTTTGGGCTTTGAAATTTGAAAATTAAGCTCAAGTTTGCAACCCAAACTGCTTCCATTGCCTTGGCCATATTCAACAAGAGTCACATGAACCAGTAAAAATTCAATCACATTTAATCATCTACTAATCCCAAAAGGTAACTAACAAATGAAATTCAAGGGCCAATTCAGCATTATCTATTGAATAAAGATATCAAGAATATAGATTGAATAAAGATGTCAAGAAAACACAAAAATACATGAGGATCCCTAGGATTCTTAACCTTAAAAAGTGTGTACACAAAACATGCATTTCAAGAGGGGGAGAGAGAGAGAGAGAGCGAGAGAGAGAGAGAGAGAGAGAGTACATTAGAATGAAACATAAATGAAGAGTAGAAAACAAGCTTACAGAATTTTGGACAGATTTTATAATACTCGAAGATGAAGAATCAGACTTATCGCCTGCGGCCATTGCAACTACAGTCCTGCCCCTTTGGATTCCTGAAACAAAAAGTAATAATTTAAAAAGAGAGTACGAAAACAGATTTTCAAAATGATAAGAGTTCAAGGAATAATTCAGAAGTTTTTAGAGAGAGAGAGACTTATTATTTAGGCCACCAAAGCTTGAATTCAGTAAATAATAGACAAATAGCCAGGAATTTCATAATGAATTAACATGAGAGTGAGAAAAGTTTTATTCTTTATATGGAATCATAAAGTAAAATGCTCAAACCCAAATTCAAATGAGAAAAAGTTGAACACTACAGAGAGAGAGAGAGAGAGAGAGAGATTCTCACATTGAGTGGACAAAATCCCCAAAATTTCTAAAGTGAGAAAACAAATCAAGCTCATAAAACAACAAAGCAAAACATGGTGAACATTCTATCCTACTGTAATTTCCAGCAAAAACAACAATAAACTCCCCCAAAAATAACCCAACAAAATAAACAAGACATAGCTCCATCTCTCTCTACAAGTATGCAACTCTATCTTATATTCATTCATAGGAAACATGAAAAAGACTCATCTTTTCATTCTTATTTTTATCAATACATGAATAGAAAGATAAAATTAGCAACAAAAAAGTTCAAATTTTGAAGTACATAACTTACTTCCAAGATTCAAAGATGGGCTCTGAGGAAATGACCCATTGACTCTAATGGGTACTCTTCTATTGCAGAGGATAGCAGGAAATGCGGTCGCAAAAATGGAGGCCATTGTTTCCTTGAACTGCCAGAAATTCTAGAGAGAGCCTGGGCTATAAAAACAAAGACATAATAATAATATGAAAAAGTTTATATAGAGCCTAGGCTCTAAACAATCAAATTAGAGCCAACCTAAAAATTTTATTAGAAGAGGCTCTTTTGATGTTCAAATACTTTCAAATTGATCATCTCGATATCAAGATACATGGACATTAGAAAAAAATAGATTTCAAGTTTTGAAAATAATGCAACTTGTAACACATTTTTAGACCGTCAATTTTTAAAATTTTCAAGTTTTTATAGATATGCTCGATGTTCTATATTTTTTAAGCTTTAAATTTTATAATTAAAGATAAAAATATATTTTAAGGCTAATACAAAAATTTTTAGTTTTATATTTTTTAAGCTTTACATTTTATAATTAAAAATAAAAATTTATTTTAAGGCTAATACAAAAATTTTATGTGTTGAAACCACATTTTTCGACACTATTTGAAAGTGTGCTTTACTTTGATGGTTTAGAGTCTCGACTTTATACAAACTGCGCCTATAATAATAATTATGTGGTCATTTTTCATACGTCGGAATAGTGGCTTGCTGGTGAAAGAGGGAGGGAGGGTGGAAAGGGTGAAAATAAACATAAATAAACAGCCGAAATTAGTTAGGGTTTCATATAGCACAATAATATCATATCGAAATCAAAATTACATAGAAAAAGTTATTTTTATACCTCAGTTTTGTATATATATGAGAGAGAGAGGTACTACTTTCAATTGGGTTGCTTTGATTACTCAGTTTTATTGAGAGAGAGGGAGAGAGATTTTTTTTAGTTGGGTCTTTTTGATACCTCAATTTGTTTAGAGAGAGAGAGTAGTGTTGGGTTAAGGAAAGATGAGAGAGAGACGTCTTATTACAGTTGAGTTGTTTTGATACCTCAATTTGTTTAGAGAGAGTATAGTGTTTGCGTAAGGAAAGATGAGAGAGAGAGAGGTCTTATTTTCAGTTGAGTTGTTTTTATACCTCAGTTTTGTTAAGAGAGAGAGGGAGATATATTTTTTTTTTTGTTTTTTTTTAATGTTAGGGAGAGACATATTTTTTAGTTGGGTTTTTTTTTTATACCTTAATTTTTTAGAGAGAAAGAGAGGGGTTTTTTTATACCTCAATTTGTTTAGAGAGAGAGAGGGAGTAAGGTCTGGGGAAGTGAAGAAAATGACATAGAAATTATTAGAGGGGACAAAGCTCCAATGATTCTCCACCACAAAACTGATAATATGTTAGAAGTCTTTTTATTTCCTTTTCCTGTTTTTCTCTTAAACCTTTTTATTTCCTTTTCCTATTTTTCTCTTAAACCTTTTTATTTATTGAGAAAGGTGAAGGCCTCCTCTCTGGTCAACTAGTAACAGTCCTCTATGTGAATCCCAAAATTGCTAAACCAGTATTTTTAAATCTGGAAATTTCTTGTTCGTATTGTTGATTTCGATGGGAATTAGGTAAGACTAAATCGGTTCAAAAATGGTAAGATTCATGGTGAGATTTCTGTCTACATTCCTTTTTTTTTTTCTTTTAAGCTTATTTAGTTTTTTTTAGATTTATTGTGAATTCCCACCACATAAATCTCTATTTTGATTTTTATATTTTTTTTATTTTTTTAATATTTTAATAAATCACCAATTCGAATCCATCCAGACCCAATCCGGATCGTCTATCCAATGATTTGACACGGATCCATAGGTGAACAATGCGCCCCACCAATCCCAATTTTCAAACAACTATCTATTAATGTTTTGAAATTTTGATTAAAACATTTAGGGACATTCTTAAAAGGTCAAGTATATTCTTCATTGAAGAATAGTGTTTCCAAGATAAGAAACACTATATTATAAAAATGAAATGTATACAAAAAGGAGTTCTCTATTGGAAACTCAATAGAGGCGTCCTATACATTTCTAGAAATATTGATGCAACGGAGCTGTTTTAAAATGGTACTAAAACCATTTATTTTTGATACAGGGATAATAATCATTATTAACCATTAAATATGATATTCAATAGATTAAAGTGTCACAATATTCGAAAATTTTTATTATGAATATTGTGCCTACTCAACGATACATCCCCCGATTTTACATCAATAATATTTGTAACCTTCTTGTACTAAAAATAAATGTTCTCGTGATATATATTTCCAATTGTTTTAAGTTATTTATTTGAATGAGCCAGCAATGAAGCTGCAAAAATACTTTAGATAAGAGTTTATATAAGCGTGGAACTAATGGAAAATGAGAGAAGGCGGGATTCCCCTACACTCTATTTTAGCTAAAATTTATTCTTGTTCTTATATGGTTCAAACTATCTACAGGGTCTTAGGGATCAAATTTAGATATTTTTAGATGATGAATAAAAAGTCCTTTCTATTTCACAGATAGAGAAAAAACGAAAAACTGTTTCACTCTTTTCCCTTCATTAAAAAATGATGAATTCAATTCTACATGGTTGAATAAAGATTTGATTACCCATTTGGTTTGATAGAGCTGCAGCACTATCAAAATAAACAAATCCTCACCTCATTACTCATCAAAAATTACAAATCCAGACCTTTACATCGATCGTCTCAACTTAAACATTATGGTAGTAAAAAAAAAAAAATTAAGCTCTAAAAAAAATATATTTTTATGATAGATTTTTTTGGTGTACCTTAATTCTAACCTAATATAAACTTTTTCCTTAAAGTGGGATTCAGGTATAAAATAAGAGTGCAGGAGTATAGTGTACACAGACTGTTGAAAATATATGGGTGGAATGAGGGCTAAGAAATATTGCTCTCTCTCTCTCTGTGCGTCCTACCCCACCCCCACCACCAAAAATAAAAATAAAAACATAAATTTTTTCTTCCCACAACGACATACTTAACCATTCTCTCTCTCTCCACAAGCATGGATAGGATCCACTTGAAAATTGACATAATTCTTCAGTGTCCACTCTCTCTCACACACACACACACCACAAGCATGCCTAGGCTCCATATGACATTGACACCACATAATTCTTCATTGTTACCCAATTCTCTCTCTCTCTCTCTCTCTCTCTCTCTCTCTCTCATACACATCAGATCCACATGGCTCCAATAAATCTGGTTATGAAGGAATGAGATAGGAGAAAACAAGGAATAAGCAAATCCAATGCAGTTTTCTCATCAAAATCAAGGCACAGTTCCCCTGTTGCTCTAAAGTTGTAACAAAGTTAACTCCACCATCCACTAAATTACTTGAAAGTATGAGAAAAAAAGAAAATACCACCTTCCGTATTTCCTTATAATTTCTTGTCATAAAGGCATTGAAATACCTACAAAAAGATAAAGAAAGAAGAAATCGATAAAATGGAGTTTTAAGACCATGAAAGCATGGCTGATAATTTCTTGTCAAAGAGGCATTGAAATACCTACAAAAAGATAACAAAAGAACAAATAGATAAAAAGGAGTTTAAGAACATGAAAGCATGATTAGCCATGATACATAAAGCAAAAGCTTGTGTGTGTATTGTGGCCATACATTTGTGTGTGGGTATAATACACACGCACACAAAATAGAAAGCTAGATGCATACACACACAACATACACATGAACACGTGCGTGCACACACAACAACACATATAGACCAACTACAATATCAGTTGATCCCCAAAATACATGAAGGGATTCTTTTGGGCTGAAACTTTGCACATTTTGATTTGAAGAATAAACAATTAAACAAACATATTTTATTCATTTTGTATTGTTGACATCTCAAAAAAAAAAAATCACCTTTTCCCTTCTTTTATACAAATTCAATATTTTCCTTTTTTTTTCTTTTATTCATTTGTTCGCCTAGTTGAGGTCTACATGTGTGTAAAATCTGGGGTCGAACTAATCCCTACTTTTCAAAGTGGCTTACGCTGTCATATAAGCTGGTTGACTTGTATAATCTTTTTCCAATCTCTTTTCCCTATACATGAGAGAGAGACCCTGAAGATCTCTAAAATACTAATCAAGCACTAAGCTTTCATCCAGACTGTCTATGATACTTCACCTATGAGAAACATACATCAGACATCCACATCCAGAGTGTCTATAATACTTCAATTGCTGTTTCAAAAGACTAAATGCTAGAACCTTTTCGGAACCTCCATTAGGTTCGGTAGTCAGCAATGATTTTCCGAAACCGGAATAAAAGATATGTCCCAATTATTTCCATTTTCTTCTTCATGTAAGTTATGCAAATAGAGATAGAAATTTCACTTGAAACTTGAAAGAAAACGTAAAAATGGAGTCGGAAACAAACCCCATATAAGATTTATTTTATTACTTACAATTGAAGAATGAAAACCCAGTTAAGCATTGAGGGGATGGGAAGCCAAAAGTTAGTCCCTCATGTACCAGAAACCTCATCATTCTCATAGATAAATTTCGTGTTAATTATTCCGCTGATATTTGGAAACAATATCCATTTACTGTGACTGCAATTTTCAATCCAGGTTCTAACCTAAACAAAGATAAGGGAAAATTTCGTATAGAACCCTAATTCCTCATATTATTTCATGGTAGACCCTCTTTCCGTTTTTCTTTCAAATGGCATAAGAAAATCCCTAAAGGATTTCACCTTACCCCCTCATCTCTTATCTCCGTCTTTTATCGACTTTTGACCATAAAAATTAGCCTCAACAAATCTTTTTATATCATTTCATCTCAAAAACTTTTTTAACTCTCTTTTTTCATTTCCTATTACAAAAGTTTTTAGGCTGAAATGGTATAAAAAGATTTGTTGGGGCTAATTTTAATGATCAAAAGTCAATAAAAGGCCGAGACAAGAGATGAGGGGGTATGGTGAAATCTTTAGAGGTTTTCTTATGTCGCTTGAAAGAAAAACGGAAAGGGGGTCTACCATGAAATAATACGAGGAATTAGGATTCTATACGAAATTTTCCCAAAAGATAACTATCTTAGAAGGAGCCATAACCATCCATAGTTTGATTGGTTCAAACGTTATATAGAGCACCATTCAGTCATATAAGTCTGAGGAAAACACAGTGCAGAAATTAACAATAGTTCTATTAGAGCTCAAGGACTTGGTAAATCAGTAAATGTCAACTTTATTTGAAAAAAATAGGACTTGATTGTGAACCAAGAAGCTGATTTAATATGTTCCCATTATGACCTTAAAATCCATTTCTCCAATCTTTGAGGGTCCTCCAAGAAGAAACTTCTAAGGTACAACTTGTTAAGGCTTTTTCATTGAAGAACATGTTATGAAATCATTGAGCCCCAAATATTCAAATAACAGCACCCTATACTTATGATGATTTAAAAAAAAAATAAAAAGAAGAACAATCCTTCTCCCAATGATGCAGTTTGTACAATCATTTAGCAAAAAAGAATCAAAAGTTCAAAAAAAAAAACTCGAAGGTTCTACAAGATAATGCCTTGTTTCCGAGATAAGGTCATAGTAGCACTAAGAGTTGTGGATTGTCAAGCCTCGATATCGGATAGGAAATTTCATCACTTGCGATAACTCATGTTCAAGTCGCTTACATAATCATAATGGAAATGAGGAAAACCATGGCTCCTAAAGACCACCAGACACCCATCATTTGAGGAAGCCAATGGAATAGACAAACTCCCTATGTCCCATCCAAATGGAATAGTCCATTCCATATCAATAAACAATGAAGTCATGCTTGAACCTTCCACAGCTTCCCTTCCTCGAATTAAGTCAAAGTGATTAAGTTTGATAGCAGCAAAAGGCTTAGATCATTCTGCCACTCTGATAAGCCTTTTGAGACTTATTTAGGAAAAGGAGCCACTAGACACTAGCCCCTTCAAGTAATGCTGCAGCATCAGCTCGAACAGTGGGGTAATGTACCAGAGCTGGGAGAAAAGGGTATTCTCAAGGTCGTTAGAATTCAAGGGAAGGAAAACAGAAAAGAGATCGCACCAGAGAAGTGTGATCCTGTTTGATCACTGATACAATCAACTGTACAGGTTGGAGAAAGAAAATAAGGAGAAACTTTTTGCTTAACCCGGTGCATCTAATCAACGAATGTGAGATAATCTAGGATTATTGGAAACCTAAATCACCATATGTTTGTGAGCCCCAAAAAAGTGTTATTATAAAAAGTAAAAACTCAAGCTGTATATGTTCATACTCAAGTATACCCCTATCAAAAGAAGCTCATGGAAGATTTCAAGTCTCTGGTGTTCAAAGGCAGGAACAGGATCATATGCAAATTTGGGTCTTGGAGGCTAGGATGCAGGGTAGTTCTCATATCTTGGCACTTGGTCAGTAATTTCAAATCATTTGTAGTATCATTATGAGTGCTTGAGGGTATTCAAACTAAATAAGTCAAGCTTTAAAGAGCCTTGACTAGTGGACTTTCATCACTTAGAGAACTTCCATAAGGGGTCCAAAGGCTATCAATCTAATTCTCATCTTGAGCAAGAGGTAGTGTTTGTCCCACCTCCCACAAGCTGTCAAAAAGTGCCCATGACTGTAGGTTCTAGGTTTCAGCATCTAGAAAGGTGATGCCAAACAAAGGTCCCCAACAAAAGCTGTGCCACAAATTCCTTGGAAAGCTGAGATCTGTTAAGACTGAAGAGAGTTGAAATACGATCTAAAGGCAGCATTACATTTATAAGAAGAAAATAACAATGATTTTACATGAGCTCAAGAGGGAGACTCACAAGTCACAATTAAGGAAGTCCTAATATATTCGTTCAACAAATATTAATGATATTACGGCTAGGAAAGGGAAGATCAAAGTAACACATTTTCCCTCAGGGATATGGGGGCTAGATTAAGCAAGGGTTACCAATTTCTTTCCTGGAGATATTCGCAAACTTTTATATGGTTTTCCCGAGGTCATATTGCACAACAGGCTTCTTGATTTGCCTAAGAGTTCATCTCACAGTACCCATAAGGTCCAAACTCCAAAGGAAGTAGCCTTAATACTTTTTCATGAGGAAGATCTCATTTCTCAACAAAGTAAGATTTAGTCTGCATGAAGATAAGGTGTTAGGGATATGCAGCTTTTTCTGGCTCTCACACATAAGTATCTTGGAAATTTGTTGACTCAGCGAATGGAGTTTGGATGATTTCGCATGAGGGATGGGATCCTTGAGCGGGGCCCTCTTCTTAGGTTTAGAAGAAGAAGAGATAGTGGTGGTATCTGGTGGAAGAAACCAGGAGTTTCATTACATTAGTGAATTTGGAAGAAACATAGATACAATGTGATAGATGTTAGGACAAGTACAGGGTAATCATTCAAAGAGTAGTTTGATATAGCCAAAGGGTTTGCCCCAATGTCCTTAGAACCAAAAATTCCTATAGAAAACTAACAGTAACAGAAATTATTCTTGCATTCAATAAAATTTTGATGGGTGCAGCTAGATAGAGCTTATGCCTAACGATAGATTGGGCAATGGACTCTGGCTTATGTCTTATCGACCCCCGAGAGGTTCATGCACAACCATGCCAAGAATACAAACTCTAGGACCAGGAATCAATAAATTATTCACAGAAATTAGAAGCCTTTAGTGATTAAGTCCAATATTCACGTGAGGAAACACCATATATTCTACATTTTTGCTATGCGTTCATCTAGAAGGATTGACATGATAGTTTTTGGAACCGAAAAAATAGCATGAGAAATATAAGTGTGAGACAATTCAGTTGATGTCGCATCTCTCAGTAATTAGGATTGAGTAACTTCAGCTCGTAGAAATAATAAAGACTGGACATGAACATGCAAGGCTTTCATGTGTTTCACTGCATGTTATTTGGGTGATTTTGCATCTCAAGTGAATCAAGTGTGACCCAAGCCTCCTAGTGATGTTACTAACATCATAAATATTTTATGTATAAAGCCTACAACATTGCATGCTTCTTTTCCAGTTCAATGTATCAAGAAACTAAAAATTAACATATCTACAAGCCAATGATGTGAACCTTAAACAAATGGAATTTGACCAATGACCCAATAATTTTCTTCCATTAATTAATCAATATCACTAAAGTATGCAGTATATAAAATTAAATGAGCATCCCATACTCTGTAAAAAATAGCTCTACTATATATTTCTTGGAGGCCTCCATTTCGTTTCTTATTTTATGGTGTTTCATGAAGTTTCTTTTGTGTCCAATGCTCAAAGAAAAAAAAATCACATTGTCCAATATCCCTTTCTCCAGTTTGTCAACGTCCAGTGCCTATAACAGTTTTCAATACAACGCATAATTTTTTAACGAAAACGATAATAATAACAGATTAACACATAATCGTATTAAAAAAAAAAACAGGTTAACACTTAACAGTGTTATCCACTACAGTACATTCAGTTATTTTTTCATTAATTTACACAGTATTTTCTATACCATACAAGCCCATACAAGCAAATTGTTGGGTTTGGTGATAGCTAAATCACCATACCCATATTTTCTTCTAAAGATTAGGGTATTATGGAAAATAAAAAATTGATTTTCTTGGTAAACAAGAAAGTGATATCTTTATAAGAGAGTGAAAGATGACATAATACCCATCCTTTGAGGGTCACCCCTTTAGGGGTATGGGAATGGATCTCCAATATGGAGATGGGTCTCCAAGAGAGAAAGACACATGGCCTCCAAGAAAGAGGCGGTATTCCCATGAATTTTGGATTGATTAACTTCCACTTCTAGAGAAGGTATTTCCATGAGTTTTGAGTTGGTTAACTTCCACTTTTAGAGAGAGAAATCTCTATGTTGCTCTCGAAGTTATATTTCCAATAGCGGTATTACAGAGGCAAAGAAGGCGGTATTGCAGAGAAAGAAGGTGGTATTGCAGAGGGAAAAACGGTATTGATCGATGGTGTTGCTTGATCGGGAGAGCAGGTTTAGAAGGGAAGATCAGTAATGGTTTTTTACTGATGTTTTGAGAGAGGTATATCTCTTGTAACCCAAAACGGTAATTTTCATTGTGATAGTGGATTTCTAGTTGCCGAGGCCGTGGATGTAGGCCTATGGGGTGAACCACGTAAATCGTGTGTTGTTGTAGTGTGTTTTTTATGTTTTCTTTGTTTCTTGCACTCGATTTATAGTTGTATTCATCTACTTCGCATTTGGTCAATCATGTACACGATCATGGGTGGGATCCCGGTGTTTGGGATTCCGGGTTCCGCAAGCTACAAGGTTCACAAGAACCCTACACAAATAATTCAGCACTTTAGCTATTGATAGGAGAAATTTGGTACCTTGAGGAAGCAATCCCTGGTTATGAAACTCAGCGGAGAGTATCGATTGCAATCGAGCAGAAGCGATTGCACTGTGCAGTGGCAATGATCCAAAACAGCTAAGCTCCACCGGTAATCTAATATTCACAACTCCACATTGTAAAGTCCAAATAGATAGAGAGAGATACAAAAGCAATGTAGGCATGTAGCACTTCTAAACATTGAATGAAGAACCCAAATATATATCCCCAATACACTGAACCAGGGTGTTCTTTTGGTTTTTTTTTTTTTTGGAGGGGGGAGGGGGAAGAGAGAGAGAGAGTAAAGGCAGTGTAAAGGTCTAAGACTTTAATGGAAAACCCAAATACTAAAACCCCGAGAGAGAGAGACAGAGAGAGAGAGAGAGAGAGAGAGAGAGAGAGAGAGCAGCGGGGAGTGGGGGACAGCAGTTGCAATCTCCGAATGAAGAACTCAAACGTAAAATCTCAATACATAAACAGGAGAGAGATATAGAGGCGGTGGGGAGACAAGTATAGAAAGCCATGTAAAGTTCTAATCTTTGATCAGAAAACCACCCCAGTTGCAAATCCCAATACACAATACACAACACACACACGCACGCGCGCTCACAGAGAGAGATGCCAATACAGCAATAGAGAGAGAAAGAGGATGAAAGTACAGCAAGAGACAGAGAGAGAGAGAGAGAGAGATGGCAATACAGCACTAGAAACAGAGAAAGAGAGGTGGCAACACAGCAATAAGGCCAAACACATCAAACACTCAAAAACCGAAATTTACTGCACCCCAATTCCCGAAACCCTAAAATCCAATCACCCAACAAGTATCAACACCGAAGAACCACAAGAACCAGAGATTAAACACTCACCTAGTAATAGAACGCCGCCTAACACAAGATCTGGTAGAGGAGGGCAACACAGAGGAAGCCATGTCACCTGAAACCATGGGTTTGTTACGGGCCATTAACCTCATAAATGAAGAATAAACCCTAGACCCTGTAACAACAATGGCGGATTTGCTCATGTTGAGCACTGGTTTTTTCACTGCAAACGTTTTTGCCACGTTTGCTGCATATATTTGGTGATGGGGTTGTGTATGGATTTGCTCACTTATTAAAAAACAGAAAATAATGACTTTTTTAATTTTTTTTGGGTGGTAAAAAATGAGATTATTTATCTTTGATAGAAAGAGGTGACAACTATTTACAACCATCCATACGAAATATCCTGGGCCATAACAAAATTTGAAAAAAAAATATAAAGATTGAGCTTAGTCAATAGAATAAATGTAACAATCTAATTTCACATTTAACGGCCAAAATTAATTGGGACCACCTCGATGATAAATGATCTCGTAGGCTACTTTTTCTTTTATCTTTTTTTGTGTGGTAGTTTCACATTATAAATCGAATTTGACATGTAATGAAAAATGAAGATTATTGAGTGCAGCTAACCATCCACACAATGTGATTGCGGCTTTCGGTTGTTATCAGATCTTGATTGTATGATTGTCATAGTATTAAATTATTTAAATTTTATTACTTCAAAAACTCATTAGAGAAAGTAAGGGACATGAGTTTCAATATGATATCCTAGGCTCCTCTCTCGTAGATAATAATTCACCAAAAAAATGGAGTTGTTCCACCACAAAAATTAACCAATTAATCATGCTGACTTTGAGATGTGGATATGAAGAAAAGGATTTTGAGTCTTACAAATAGTGATTTTGGAACACATTATTTGGACCATCTAATTTTAAGATTTTTTAAGCTCCAAATAGTTGGATTAAGCTCGGATGAAAAGGATTAGAAATAGATGTTGAAACCATAATACATGTTTTCGACAAATAAACTTCAAAATCCAATAAGGTTTGGAAATATGCTTTACTTTCATTGTAAGGTGGGCATCTTATACAAACCTCACCCTTACATTACTTATTTTAAAGAGGGGTAGTTTGTATAGAGCCTAGGCTCTAAACAATCAAATTAGAGCCTACCTTCAAATAGTATTGAGAAATGTGGTTTCAATATTGGAAATCTTTGTGATAGCTTTAAAATATATTTTTATATTTATTTATAAAGTTTAAAGTTTCAAAAATAATGTAGATTGATATATCTAAGAAAAACTTGAAAATTGACAGTTTAAAAATGCGTCACAAAATAAACTATTTTCAAAACTTGCGATCCATTTTTTTTTCATGTCCATGTATCTTGATGTCGAGATGATCAATTTGAAGATATTTGGGCATCAAAACAACCTCTTCTAATGAAATTTTGAGGTAAGCTCAAATTTGATTGTTTAGAGCCTCGACTCTATATAAACTTTTCCCTTTTAAAAGTATTATCAATACAAGATTCTTAGGGTGTGTACAAATCATTACTCTACAAATGTATGAAAATATTTATCATGAGATCATTTACTTTTGATACAAGAAGGTCGTAGTCATTATTGATCGTTTATATATTTTTACATGTATATAATGGTGAAAGTATGGATACCTAAGATTTGAGCTTGATCTTATTAAAATACTTAGAGATGCTCTCAATCAACCGGTCTAGGTCACAACAGCTACAAGCAAAAGCTATCCATTTCGATAATTATATCCAATGGTTGGGAAACATCAATCAGATGTCTTTTATATGTGGGTAAGTGGGTGACACCACATAGAAAGTTGGGAAAATATCGTACAGAGCTCTAATCTCCATTTTATTTCACTGTAGACCCTCATTTCATTTTTTTTTCAAGCGGTATAAATAAATCCCCAAATATTTCACCTAACCCCCTCGTCCCTTATTTCCCGTTTATTCACTTTTGGTCATAAGAAAAGACCCCAACAAACTAATCTCAATCCAATATCATTTTTAACCCTCATTTTCTATGTTTTTATTTTTACTATGATAATCTCTCTCTACTATGGCAAGGGCTCTATTTCTCCATTCGGCAAAGTCTGCTCACCTCTCATGGTAAGTTTCTATCTTTCTCTCTCCTCTCTCTCTCTCCCCCTGCCTTCAAACATCTATTACTCTCACCGTTTGATACTCTCTCTCTTTGTCTCTCTCTCTCTTCGAAACCTCTATTCCTCCCATTTTTTGGTACTGTTGTCGTATCAATCTTTTGTTTTTCGTCTCTCTCTACCCCTTGGGTCATTGTTCTCTTTTTCACTGTGTCTCTCTCATTGTTATCTGTGATCTTATTTTTCACTTCCTCTCTCTTTGATCTCTATTAATTTTGATCTTTCCTCTTTTTCGCTGCATTTATTGTATGTTCTTTGTATAAAAATCAAGGTTTCTTGGTGTCTTGATGTATAGAGAGAGAGAATATCGTAGTGTAAATGAAAACTGGGGAAATGAGGATTAAAAAGGATTTTGGATTGAAATAGAATAAAATAATTTGTTGGGATCCGTTTTTATTGCCAAAAGTGAATAAATAGGGAAATAAGGGATGAGGTGGTTAGGTGAAATATTTGAGGGTTTATTTATGCTGCTTGAAAGAAAAATAGAAATAGAATCTACGGTGAAATAAAATGGAGAATTAGAGTTCTGTACGATATTTTTCCTAAAAAGTTTACCTAGTGCCAAAAATAGTATTACGATTCGTCTATTCACTCCACTCGGTAAAATATGATTAGTTCCATTTAAATTTAGGTTAATTATGGATTTTCAATCCATTGTAAAAGTTTATGCACCAAAATTACATATTCTAGCAATTTTTAGAGGCGGGCTTTATTTTGTACAGTATAAGGTTGACATCTTGCACAAATCCCACCCTTTCAATTTTCCCCATTACACTTTTACACCTTTGAATTTCTAGGCCAAAGTCGTGATTCAGGTTGGTTTGGAAATTCGTCACCTGCAACTACAATTTAATATCAAGGGGTATTTGATTTCCAAATTTGAATTGATTCTAATTGATTTTAAATTATTTTATTTTATTTTTTTGCAAATTTACTCGAAATTGTTTTATAAAAAATCAAATTGGCTATCTCATTTTCTCTCTTCCTTCACCACGGCTACCATCACCGTTGCCACCACCGCTAGTACTTGCGACTAGTACCACCACCACCTAGCCACTAGTACTCCCTCGCTCGCCCCACCGCCACGTCGACTTTCACTGACTAGCCACCACCATCTCCCCCGCCGCTGCCAAGCCATCACCGCCACCACCACCAACACTGGCCACAACCACTACCTCAACCACTACTCCGTCCCCATCTCCACTACCTCGTAGTCACCACTACTACCACCATCATTGCATTGCCACCGCCACCATCACCACCACTATCGCACCACACAACAAAATATTGTAAATTCAAATTAATACAATCAAAGATCCCTAAATAGCAAATGACAGTTGACCAAATTACCATTTAAACATTTTTATATACAAAAAAAAAACTATTTTTATAAAAATAAAAACAACAGCAATCACTCTACTCCCACACGTGTCGGCATCCAACACGAATCAATCTTAAAGACGAAATACTAAGCAGATAACTATACTTTGTCACTTTAAAAATGACTATTAATTCTCAACTTTTCACATAGCAAAAAATGGGCAAGTTCTCATGTCTTCAAGCAAATCAAAAGCAGAGTAAGAGAGAGGAAATTACAAAATACTTTTATAGTGAGAGAAAACACCAATCATGGTGGCCACAACCACAAAATTGACCAGTATTGAGCTACCCATTGCTCTAAAGAGTGGGTTGTTGGTGTCTAGATTGGGCACATATATGTAGAAAGAGAGCCTCAATGCCATTGCTAGGAAGAGTTGTGTGTTGCACAAAACATAGGAGCAGTAGAAAATCTTGAACTCTACAGGGCTTTGCTCATGAGCTGGAGTGATCAATCCCCATTTCAATGTCATACCAATGAAAATAGGCAGGAGAATGGGCCCAAGGATGCCCACCACTCTGAGTTCAACTATAGTTTTTAAAACAATAAATAAAAAAATAAAACCACCATTAGAGAGACTGAACTTTATAATTTCCAAAGCAATCAAAAGGAAAATTCCTCATGGGTTAAGAAACAATCTAAACAAAAACCCCACCATATATATATCTATATAGAGTCCACTATATTTTCCAAAGAAATAGAAAGAAAAACTCCACATGGTCAAGAGAGAGATTCACTATAATTTACAGAGAGAGACCACTATAATTTCCAAAGAAATCAAAAGGAAAAATTCCACATGGGTTAAAAACACCAACATTAGAGAGAGAGGCCCCTATATTTTTCAAAGAAATAAGAAGGAAAACTCCACATGGTTGAGAGAGAGAGAGATTCACTATGATTTCCAGAGAAATTAAAGGAAAAAGTGATGGGTAAGAGAGAGAGAGAGAGAGTAATTACCAGGCATTGATGGGTCATCTGCTGGTGGTGTGGGACGCCTACCAACTCTACGGCTGTTAAAAGTCAGGGGAAAAAGTGAGAGAGAGAGAGAGAGAGAGAGAGAGAGAGAGGGCCTCATATTTAGAGAGAGGGAAATCATCATGTTTTTGTGTGCATGAGAGAGGAGAGAGGGAAACCTCCTATTTTGTTTTTTGTTTTTTTGTTTTTTTGTTTTTTTTTTTAGAATTTTTTTAATAGAATCCTAATTCTTTGTATTATTTCATGGTAGACTTTTTTTTCATTTTTTTTCAAACGGCATAAGGAAATAAGGATTTCACTATACCTCCTCATTTCTTATATCCCTATTTTATTGGCTTTTCACCATAAAAATTAGCCCCAACATATCATTTTATATCATTTCATCCCAAAAAAATTTAACCTATCTTTTTCTCTTTGCACACATTAAAAGAGATTTTTATACCATTTCATCCCAAAAGCTATTTTAACCCTCGTTGTCCTTTTTCACGCATTAAAAAAAAATTTGGGTTGAAATAATATAAAAAGATTTATTGGGGTTAATTTTTATAATCAAAAGTCAATAAAAAAAGAAGATAAGAGATGATGGGGTATAGTGAAATCTTTAAGGGGTTTTTTTATATCGCTTGAAATAAAAAAGGAAAGAGGGTCTCCCATGAAATAATACGAAGAATTAGGGTTCTATACAAAAATTTCCCATTTTCTTTGTGTATGTGTGTGTATATGTGTGTCCGAGTGAGAGAGAGAGAGAGAGTGAGTGTGTATTTGTGTATGTGTGTGAGAGAAAGATGATGTGCAAAATCCTAACTAGATCGGGTTGATGACAATGTGAAAAATAAGAAATCAAACAACAATACGAAGCAAATAGAATGAAACATAATAAGAACACCAAGATTTACATTTCTGCAATAATAACACCAAGATTTACATGCTTCTGCAATAATGTAACTATATCTATGGGGGGAGGACGATCAATGGCTTCATTATCATAGTGTAGCCTTACCAAAAGGTACAAGGCAGCCCTCTCATAAGAAATCTTGATTACAAAACCAAAAAACATATATAGAAGTATATTTATATGTTGGAAATACCCCATGATAATCCCAAATTTCTTAGTCATGGGCTCTTGCCACAAACCCCCACCGCGGGGGGGGGGATGACCCTAGAGGTCGGCCAATTACGGCTAGAGAGCAAGAATGACCCTCTAGAGGCCGGCCAATTACAGCTAGACAGCAAGAATGACCCTCTAGAGGCCGGCCAATTACGGCTAGAAAGCAAGAGGAGGCCGGAGAGAAAGAGGGACTAGGGTTAACATAGGATAGAAATTAGGTTACAATAGAATTTAAGACACAACTACACTGTAATAACCTTTGAGAAGGAAAAACTCATATTGCATGTGTATGTTAAAGAGCTAAGAGATAGAGAGAGAAATTTTAAAAGAGAGGGTGAATCTCATATTCAGTTTTTGTGTGTGTCTGTATGTGAGAGAGAGAGTGGAAGAACCTTAGTCTAGGATGTAATACTTTTTTGGAAGACATTTTCGACCACTAATGATGGATGGAGATTATCAGCGTTAGGCCGGATAGATATAGAAGCCCTGTGATTGATGCCACAACTAGGGCTTATGCCTTAAGAATGCCGCTCAGGAAAGAGAGAGAGAGAGAGGTGCATATAAATTTATATAGGAGAGAGAGAAAGAGAGAGATGCATATAGCTATATACAGCAGAGACAGATGTAGCTATATATAGCAGAGAGAGGTCCATGTAGATATATGTGGTAGAGAGACATATATATATATATATAGTGTATGTAGACATATAGAAACAAAGTGTGAAAAATTCAAAACAAAAAATAAACAAACTTTTTCTATAATGGGATTTATGGCTTTTCAGGAAGAGATGGAAATGGAATGGAATTAAATGAAGACCCACCATTTATAGGAGTTAATAGATAAAAGCTCACCAACCACTTGTGTCCTTATAGTATTTGATGTCTCTATTTCATAAACTCACCCACATTTATATTAATGAGTAATGATATGTGAACTAAAAACTATATATATATATATATATATATATATATATATATATATATATATATATATATATATATATATATATATATATATATATATATATGTTATTTATGGTCAGGAATTCTTTACTCAACATTAAAAAAAAATTGCATATATGCTCATATTTACATTAAGGGAAAATACATAATGAGACAATTTACCTTTGATACTAGGTGGTCATCATTAATCTTGACTATCGACCAACCTCAAGTTCAAAAGAAATTTTTTCGAACTTTGTGATATACCCAAGCTATTGGATTTCACATCAGATTGTTATAAGTAATTGTGACCACCCTGCACCAAAGCTAAATGACCTCATTGTATACTATCCCTTACATTAATGATATATGAGTAGCACATTTCGATTTAGGTGTGGGAGGTCAAGGGCGGGAACCCTTTAAGTTTATCCCATGAAGCACATCACTAACTTTGAATCGAGTAAGGGTAGATGTACATTAGGGTTACATCATAAACTTCAAATCCAACTAATAAGATTTAGGAAAAGTATACAAAGGGATCATTTATCTTTAGCACAAGAATGTCAAAATTACTTTTATCCATCATATTTTAAATTGGGTGGTTGTCAATGTGTCATTGACTAGACTCAAAGTTCAAATTTTTTTTTTTCGATCTTTGTGATAGATCCCAAGTCATCCAATTTGACATCTAATAGTTATGAATGATTGTGACCTCTTTATAACAATAGTAAATGGCATCATAATAGACACTCCCATACATACATCTAGAGGTACATCAGGGTTATATATGAATGACATTGGGGGCATGTCTAGGGAGTATTTGGATTACTTAGGGTTACTTCTAAGTCATGGATAGTGCGACTTTTTACATAAATGTTGTTTGGTGGCAGGCCGATGTCCAGGGTACATTGGCCCATTTAATTGCCACTTAGTAGCTGCAAATTAAAGGAAAAGTTTTATATAAAGTATCAAACTTATATCATAGAAGTTCGATGCACCTCAAAAATCCACCAATTTTTTTTGTTATTATATCAAAGAACCCTGCATTTGATAATCTTGACTTTAATATATATGGATATGGGAGGATTTCTAGTCCTAAAAATAATGTATGTTCTATCATATTATTTAGATTATCCATATCTAAAATTTTGAAGTGTTTATAGATCTGCTCAATCTGCACTGTTTTGGTTTATTAAAATTTAAAATTAGATGGGAAAGTGGATATTTAGGTCAATGCAAGAGTTTTCATCACTGAAACTACATTTTTAGCAAGATTTAGAGGTTTCATATTCACGTAAGAAGAGCAATTTGGAGTGGCAACTTCTATGTTGCACATGAGTCACGGCCTTGATGTTTATCTAGATTTCTTGATGAATAAGGATTTTACTAGTAAACTCTAGTGACAATTAGGGCTTAAGGCTAGCTGGTCAACAAAGTGCCACAACATGAAGTCACAAGGTCCATTTCTACCATGTGTAGGGCAATCATTTTTTTAATTTTTTTTATCATTTATTTTTAATATTTAAAATAATTTATTTTTGAGGTTTAATTCTTGTGCTTAATTTTCTTAGATTCAAAATTGTTCGGGTCCACACTATGAAAATTATAGATCCAAGAAGTCATCACTAATATATATTTTTGGAAGGGAACACAAAAGAATATGGATGCATCAAAATATTTTCCATTATATTAAAAGAGAGGCTTTTCTCTTCCCTCTCTCTCTCTCTATCGGTAGATGCCTCTTTTATTGGTTTTCACTAATAACAACTCACCGTTTTCCCCCTCTTTTCCATACACCATCCACACACACACACACACTCTCTCTCTCTCTCTCTCTCTAAACACTACTCTCCACATTATTATAGAGGATAAAAATTAATGTTTGAGAAAAATAAAAGGAAAAAATGTAAAAAAATAAAAGGAAAAAATAAAAAAAAATAAAAAAGCACAACGCCAAGATTTACATAATTCAAAAAATTGCCTACATCTACATGGTAACAAAACTCTCTTCTTACAATTAAAAAAAATACCATAAAAGAATGGATAATATAAGAGTTTAGAAGCTCTCTATCAAATACTTTAAAACAAGGTCTTTCTATGTCTAGAACACTCACATGTGAAGATCCGCATTCTTTAGGTATTAACAAATTTATCTTTACATAGGTCCACGTAATTCCTTCCCAATATTAAGGGATCACTAACTGAACGTCTAAATATTAGGATTTCCATATTATATGAAAGAGTATTGTCCATCTCTTACCTTCTATCTCTCAATTGTTGGATGAGGCTTGACTTAACCATAAAAACCATTTGATAACCACAAAATGCTTATGCTGCCTTCAAGTTCATATGAAAAATAAATAGGTCTAATTTTTATGTATTAGAGTATGTCGTTATTGACTGTGCTCCCTAAGATATCCATTGTCCACTTACAATGACTAATGGAGATTGTATCAAAAAATTGAGATTTGGACACAATCTCTATCATCTATCATATGTAAATCGTGGATGTATGAGGGGATATAGTAAAAAATTGTGTCTCTTGATGCACCGAGGACTTTTTCAAAAACATATAAGCAAAAACCAGAGAAGGGGAGAATGCCAAGTCTTGATTTTCTCAATGGTTAGCTAATGATCTCTTGATTTCCATCCTTTGCATTCTCCTTCTCTGTCTTTCTTTAGCCTATGTAAAACTTGGCTATCCCTTGGCCTCTCTCTCTCTCTCTCTCTCTCTCTCTCTAACCTCAGCTCTCTATCCAATATTTTCTCTCTTCCTCTTCTCTCCCTTCAAATCTCTCTCCCCTTCAATTCTTATCTTAAAACCTTAGAGTGAGCGATAGAGAGAAAGGGTGGAAGATAACACCTCAATCCATTCATCCAACACACCATTCATGCTACACATTAGTGTGTGTGTGTATATGGAATAGATCATGTCAACCCATGGGCTGAAAACTACAATGTCAACAAAGGTCCAGAGTGAATCTGGCCCAATTTGACGGTCATGACCTTATTTACATTATTTGACATGAAATATGTACAACCACATTATTTGGCATGGCATTATTTGTGTTAGTTTGGGAACACTAGTCCTTGAAATAAAACCTAGTTTCATCAAATGTTATATGTATTGCAATAAAAAAATGCATCAACACTTTGTCATAACATCCATAACTTTTATGTTCTAAGTTCGATCTAACAAATCCACACCTATAAACCTTAGGAGAAAATGTATTTCTTTGAGAAGAATAAATATGTGGGAAACATATTCAACCAAAGACATAGAGGAATGAATAATGTAGTTTAATACAAATAAGCTTTTAAAAGCGAGATATGAAAGATAATGCAGAGCTTAGCAATCTGTTAATGAGATGCACAGTAGTAGCAAAGGCTTTTGGTCAAAGAAATTGTGGTAGACAGCTTGATCATGGAAAGACTGCTATCAACAATGTGACGAGGCTTGCGCTCAACACCACCATTTTGTGTTAGAGTGCATGGACATGAATATTGATGATAAATTCCAACTTGGCTCAAATATTCTCTAAAAACTGGACCTCAAACATCACTATGGATTAGATCAAGATGATCATTAAACTTTTTATTAGTTGCATCAAGTGTAGACTTAGAATGTTTTCCTAATTGATAAGATGAACACAATGAACTAGAATGTAGGCCATCAACACAATTGGCAAGAGCTAATTCTCTTCCGAGACAACTAACAATAGTGAAATTAGGATGACTTATGTGCTCATGCCACAAAATAGAAGCTCATCATCTAGCTTTGGAGATAATCGTAGCAAGACTATAGAGTTGATCACTTTGAAGCATATATAAGTCTTCTTTCAGCAATCACCTTCCCACTTTGTAAATTATTCATGACACAAATACGATGAGTAAATTTAAAACAATACTTAAAGTCTTTAGCAAATTGATACACATATAGGATCTGTTTCTTTAGTTTAAGAACACGTAAAACATTGGGGATATTTAAAGAACCAAATATAGTGGAAATAATCACAGTTTAAATATGAATTATATGTGAGGAAGTACTATCTCCAGTGAATACCATGCAAAGACCATGGTAAGGAATTAGACCTCGAAATTGAAGCATTTTTTATGTCCCAGCAGTTTTTAGCAATGTGTTCATGTTGCCCACAATACTGGCAGGTTACACAAGGTGGCATACCCATTCTTGGTTGAGGAGGTTAATGGTAAGATGGGATAGCTCCAATAATGCCTTGTTGATTTTAGTTGCGACCTTTACGTCCTCTACCTCCATAACGGCCACATCCTCGACTATATCCACCTTTTGTGCCTTGATGATGTATTCACCAAAGCTTGAGGGTTACTCTCAACTACCGATGATGATACAAATCAAGCTCCAAATGTGAGGAGAGATGATCCAAGGTTTGAAAAGGACGAAAATTGAGGTTTGGTCACAAGGGAGGTCTCACATATAGTTTGAAGCTTATTTAGATATTCAGTCACTAATTGAGAGGCCTACTGTAAATTGATCAATTCAATTTGAAGTTGGACAATGCAAATGTTTCCTTTGATGTGTTGTAAAGTGTCTCCCACACTTCTTGAATTGTCTTTAAGTGCATCACTTCAGTGAGCAAGTCATCGGAAAGAGTAGAAATAACCAACTCAATAGTAGTTTATCCTTCATTTGCCATTCTAGAAATTTGGGGTTCTTTGATGATTTTGGATTGGCTCCTTGAATTTCTTTTGGTTCCTCATAAAGAAATTCATTTTATAGCCGACTAGACCCATCAAGATGATTTTCAAGATTCAAGCCTTCGATAAAATTTAAATGTGCATTCCTTTGAAGTAGTTGTCTCCATTGAGTTTGATAGAGATAAAGGATGGGAAACTTAGTGAGGTCATAGTTAAAAAGAACTACTTCAATTGAAGTCTTGGAAATAAAGTATTCATCGGAAGGAGAACAATTATGAGAAATGATAGTAATTGCTTCAGTACTCATCGGAAGGAGAACAATTCATTGTTACCGAAGGTTTTGGAGAGGCCAAAACCATCGGTAGATAGAGTGCCGAACCGTCAAAATGGACAATCTAGATAATTGGTTAAAATATAAATTATTTTTAGAGTTTGAAATCTTTTTTTTTCCACAACCATAATGTTCAAGTTGAGATGATCAATGTAAAGGTGTTTCAATGCTTGAATTACAATTTTCAATGAATTATTAGGTGATACTTTACTTATTTTGATACGGCTGGAGCCCTATCAAACCATTTTCCTTTATTTTATGTGAATTACCAATTTTAAAAATAATTTATGATTTTCTTCATAATATGTGTGTGAGAGAGAGAGAAGTGTCATGGGCGCCATCTTTTTTAGTGAGAATCAATTTAAAATATATTTTCATCTTTAATTATAAGATTTAAAGCTTGAAAAATAATGTAGAATGAGCAGAGCTATGAAGCCTGGAAAGTCTTGAAAATTGACAGTAAAAAAATACGTTACAAGATGCACTATTTCCAAAACTTGAAATCTATTTTTTTTTCATGTCCATGCATCTTGATGTCAAGATGATCAATTTGCAGATATTTGGGTATCAAAACAACCACTACTAGTGAAATTTTTGAAGTGGGCTCTAATTTGATTGTAGATCCTCAACATTATATAAACTTTTTCCGTTCATTATTACATGAAAATAGATGTCTAAACAATTAAAAGGATCTTTAACACACAAAACAACATCTTTTAGCATCATTTAGAGGTGCACCTTACTTTAATTGTTTAAGGCATCAAACCTTATACAAACCTCATCATTGATAAAATGGTCAAATTACTTAATGGATAAGCTTCTATAAGGCCTAGGCTCTATGGAAACAAACTAAAGCCTCACCGTGTAATCGTATTCTTGTTGGGGAAGGTCTTTGGCATCGAAATCTTTGTAATAGTTTTAAAGGGATTGTATACAATAAGATCATTTACCTTTGATACAGGGAGTTCACAATTACTTACAACCATCCGATGTGAAATCTTCTTGGATGTGTCACAAAGTTCGAAAAAATTTATTCTAAACTTTGAGCTTGGTCGATAAACTAAATGCAGCCACTCAATTTCTCTTTCAATAGTCAAGATTAATTGTGACCACTTTACAAGAAAGATAAATAATTTTATTATATATTTCTCAGTTTTAAAATTAATTTTCAACTCAAACTAAAAAACTTGAAGCTCAAAAAAGAATAAAAATCACGCGGATGTCAAAGAAACAAATATTCATAGCGGAAAAAAATGCAAGCTTTTCCACTTTACTTGGAAAATATTTTTGTCTTATTTTATTATGTTGATAGACTGTTTGGATAAAGTGTTTGGATGTCTAATTTCATTGATTCGACTTGGTTCCCTAAAAGTGATGTCAACCATTGCCCCATCTTCGCCACTTTGCCGGACCAAAAAAGGACCTAATCCCGTTATCATAACTTCCGACCAAATCTCGCTATTTTCAGGTGAGAAATCGCCGGAATTCATAGATCCTGAGAGAGAGACCCTGCAACATAGAAGCGAGGTCACCATTTCCAGTAAAACCATTCACATAAGAGTTCAAGGACTGAATTCCCATGCTTTGGAAAAAATTCATCACTAGAGATCCATGTTTGTTGAGTGATGGAAGCAGAGAAGGACAATATAGAGAGAAAGAAATTATGATTAAAGCCACGGGGATAACACCCAGGTGAAGAGACACTACAGTGGTTATGGTCCATGGGGGCTAATGGAGGAGTGAGAAACTTGGGTGAAGAGAGAGGGGTCTCAAATGGGGTTTCAACAGTGGCCAAAATCTCACTCAAGCTCTTGTTCCTAGATCCTTTTCTGCTCCTTCCAGCCCTAGATTTACCATCCTCTGACTCCAAATCTTCTCTGGACTCCTCTTTAATGCTGAACTTGGGGGTCCTGAAAGGTTGTGGATCCTCATAATCTCAATCTCAATACCATCTTCTCCATATGGTTTTAGCAACACATCCTTGCTCAAACCAGCCATGGCAGATTGTACCTGAATCTGGGTCTCTAGTTCAGGCCCAAGGCTCCTATTTTCTCTCACTACAGTGGAAGTCAGGCTCAGCCCAATGCCTAAACCACTTAGAGGGCTTTGTCACTGAGAGACGAGAGAAGAGAGAGAGAGAGGGCTTTGTCACTGAGAGAGGAGGGCTCTATTACTGAGCAGAAGGACGATAGGGAATTAGAGAGCAGAGAGGGTTGAGAGAGAGTGAGGCTAGAGAGAGCAGAAGAAGCGCGGAATGAGATAAGGGAAAAAGGCCGCAGTATCATCTAAAAAAATTATGGTGTAAGTCGAAATTTGTTGGATGGTGATTTTTGTTGGTTTTTTTTTTTTTCCTTACAATCTAAAAATATGACAAAATCGTGCATTTGTCCAAACAGTCAAACTTCGTTTCACAAATTTAACTATTTTAGCAAATAATTTAAATAAAAAAATAAAAAAAATAAAATGAATACCAAAATACCATTTGAAAAGTATGCGGTCCAGTACAGAATGGGGGTGGTCGGGCACTCTGCTTTTGGAAAGCATGTGGTTTGGCACAAAATACAGACAGTCCAGCACTTTGGGCATGCGGTCCGATACAAAATTGAGGCAGACTAGTATTTTGGGCTAGTGAAAAGCATGCGGTCCGATACAAAATAGGGGCGGTCCGGTACTTTGGACATGCAGTCCGGCATAAAATGAGGGTGGTCCAGCACTCTGGGCATTTTCATCAAAAAAAATATGACTTTTTGACTTGGGGATACTTGCGATAAAAGTTCAATTTGAGATAAAAGTTACTAAAAAAAGCTTGGTTGGGTCTAGAAAGCCTTCTTTTGGGGGGTTTTGTAATTTTCATGTCCTTGATGCAGTGCATCTTGTAATGTATTATTCCGAACGGTCCATTTTCAAGGTTTTTTAAGTGTTTGTAGATCGGAAAATGTTTCTATACGTCCCCTACAATATAGAAGTTCTATCCTCCCCCTACCATCCAGCAGTCTAATTTTCATCAAGAGAGCCACTCACCTTTTGATCTTAGATCCGACGTCTCAAAGTTTTATTCAAATTTTATGAATATAAAATTTGGTACGTGTCATCTTCTCATTGGATCTCACTATAAAAAATATTAAAAATAATTTTTTGATAAAATATAATGACCAAAATACCCTTGAAACTTTTAGGGGTATTTTGGTCATTTTATTTTATTGAAAATATTTTTTTTTTCTGTTTTTTGCTAGTGCGAGTTTAATAGAGGAATGGACATATAAAATTTGGTATCAAAATAGTTTATAAAAAAAATTAAAAATAAAATAGTGTAGGGATGTAACATTGTGATTGGGGCAATCTTAGCCCTCCATTCAGAATGGACGTTTGGATTAGGGGGAGGATAGAACTTCTATGCTGTAAGGAAAGCATATAAAGCTTGCCCTTATAGATATGCTGCTTATACATTATTTTTGAAGTTTTAAATTCCATAATTATAAATGAAAAAAAAATTCCAAACAATTAATAAGTTCTTGGCACTTAAATAACATCTTTTAGCATATTTTATATAAGGCTAAGGCCCTAAACAATCAATGTAAGGCGCACTGAAAATCTTTGTAATGGCTTCAAAGTTTATTTTCATCTCTAATTATAAAATTTTAAAGCTTCAAAAATTATATAGATGAAACAGATTTATAAACACTTGAAAATTGACGGTCTAGATATGCATGCGATATTCCCAATACTTGAAATACTTTTTCTGATATCCATACATCTTGAAGTTGAGATGATCAATTTGGGAATTTTGGGCATCAAAACATCTCTCTTTTAATGGATTTTTTAGGTCCAACTTAATTTGATTATTTAGGGCTTCACCCTTATAAATTTGTTTTCCAAAATGTAGTTTATAGGGGAAATTACAAAAAAACCGCAAGATCACCCCTTTTATGAAACTTACCCAACCAACATTTTTCTCGCACTTTTTTTCCCAAAACAAACTTTCTATGCAAAACCCCTGATGGGAAAAAAATCATTTTCTAGACGGAAATGCCCTCCCATATACAAAAATCATTTTGGCCAGATTTGACGTTGACTTTTGGACCCAGTAGCACATGGTCGGAGCACACTATCACATTGCTGAAGCGCACAAGTGACGGACTGCCCTAAGAGAACTATCGGACTGAAACTTAATATTGCGATACCACCTTTTCCATAGTGCCGGAGCCTTGGAATCCAGTAACATCTATTGCCAGATCGCCCTTTGCAACTACCGGACTGCTCTTTTCAATTGCAGGACCGCACTTTACATAGTGCCGAAGCGCTACTGCCGAACCGCATTTACACAATGTCAGAGCCCCTATTTCGGTGGGATAGAGGAGAGAGAGGCGCGGGTAAGGTAAAAAGTAAGGGAGGGTAGTTTAGGCTTTTTTCATTTTCTTTTTTTTGGTTGGGGATATTTGCATGGAAAGTGTTTTTTAGGGAAAAAAGTGAGAGAAAAAGTTAAAGTGGGGTAAGTTGCATGGAGAATGTAGTCTGTTTGTTTTTGGCTTTTTTTATTTATTTATTTATTTATTTATTTATTTATGTTTATTGTAATTTTCCCTAGTTTCTATAAGACCTAGGCTCTCTATAATAAACTAAAGCCCCAGGCTTAAATCCTTGTTCTGAAAGCACTTTAGGCATGGCTTAATCCTTGTTTTGAAAGCACTTTAGGCATAGAATCTATATAATAGCTTTAAAATCAATTTCTAATACAAACTATGAAATTTGAAGCTAAAAAATTACTAAAAATATTACAGATCCACTTGGTTTTAGGGTGAAAAAGCTATCTAAAAAATGTTTTATATAACATTAAATGAAGGAAAAAGTTTATATAGAGCCGAGGCTCTAAACAATCAAATTTCAGCCTACCAAAAAAATTTCACTAGAAGATGTTGTTTTGATGCTCAAATATCTTCAAATTGATCATCTCGACATCACGATGCATGGACATGAAAAAAATATGGATTTCAAGTTTTAAAAATAGTATATTTTGTAACGCAATTTTGGATCGTCAATTTTCAAGATTTTCATAGATCTGTCGATGTACACAAATTTTGAGGCTTTAAACTTTATAAATAAGTATGAAAATATATTTTAGAGGTATCGCAAAGATTTCCAATATTTAAACAACATTTCTCGACACCATTTGAAGGTAGGCTCTAATTTGATTGCTTGGAGCCCGGGCTCTATATAAACCGCACCCTTAAATAAAATAAGAAGTTTATATAAGGTTGCAACCTTAAAAATGTAGAATTACATATGCACATCTAAAATCCATCGGAAAAGGTTGTTTTGATGTTGAAAAACCCTTTAATTGATCATATTGACATCAAAATGTATGAATATGAAAAAAAAGAAAGAAAAGAAGGAGTTTGAGTCCCATAAATAGTGCATCTTGCAACATATTATGTAGACCGTCCATTTTCAAGATTTTCATATATTTATATATCTACTTGATTTTAACTATTTTTGGAATTTAAAATTTAATTTTAGATATAAAAATATATTTTGAGATAATTGTAAGAATTTTTTATTCCAAAATTACATGGTTTGGTCAAATTCAAGGCATGCCTTAATTGGATTATTTAAGGTTTCAACCTTATAAAAACCACACCTTTAAATAAAACGACATGGTTTCTATGCATCCAATGGCTCACATGTACAAATACGGGCCCCCTTAATAATTTATTTTTGAAATAAAATTTTTGACCATAATTTTTAAATAATATATAGAGTAATGATCCTCTGAGACCCTCCCACATCTATGTGTGTAAGACCTCAAATGATCACCATTAAAATTTACATAGATCTCTAGAAAAGTATCATATGGGTATGTGACTTGATTTTTTCAGAGATTTTTGCCAAATTTAAAAGTGATTCTTTGGGGTCCTACACACATGAATGTTGGAAGGTCTCGTAGGATCATTACTCTAATATATAATCTTTAACCTGGATAATATTAATCCATAAAAATAAATAAATTTTAAAAACTAGAAATGATATTTTTTAGAAAAATCATTTGAACAGTTGACTTCACTTTTTTCTTTGGAAGACTCTTATTTTCGTGTGGTGTAGATCTGCAAGCCCATGTAGTAACTCATGCGAACTTCCTAAATAAAAGCATTATCCTTTTAGGCCCCGTTTCGATAAGAGGAAATTAAGAATCATAGATATTTGAAATCAAGGGAAATATATGGATTTTCAATATTAAGGATTTTTGTCATGAATTCCTCAAATCTCTTGTTTGGATAAACTGTATAAATTCATGGATTATTTGCAATCACTTCTATGTCTATTGTTTGGTAACAAAACTTGATACACTTTCTCTCTTTAAAATTTTTATACACTTTCTCTCTCTAAAACTCAAAAAATTTGGCATAGCGTATTTATAAAAATTTTGAGATAGTTTCTCTCTCTAAAATTTGATATAGTTTGTCTCTCTAAAATTTAATATACTTTCTATCCAAAATTTAAAATTTGAAATTGTCTATCTAAAATTTTTTAGATTATTTCTCTCTCTAAAATTTTTAGGTGTTTTACTCTTTCTAAAATTCAATATAGTTTCTTTTTCTAAAATTTTAAGATACTTTCTATCTAAAACTTAAAACTTGAGATAGTTCTCCTCTTCAATAATCTTGAGATAGTTTCTCTCTCTAAATATTTTTAAGTAGTTTATTTCTCTAAAATATGATATATTTTTTTTTTCAAATTTTAAGATACTTTTTCTTTCTAAAAGCTAAAATTTGAGATAATTTCTCTCTAAAATTTTTGTACTTGTTTTTTTTTCTAAATTTTGTATGTACTTTCTCTCTCTAAAATTTGATATAGTTACTCTCTTAAATTTCAAGATACTTTCTCCCTCTCTAAAACTTCAAAGTTTGAGATAGTTTCTCTCTCTAAAATTTTGAAATAATTTATTTCTTTAAAATTTGATATAGTGTCCTCTAAACTTTGATATATTTTCTCTCTCTAAAGTTTAGAATTTGAGATATATGTTATCTCTCTAAAACTTAAATTTTGAGATAATTTCTCTCACTAAATTTTTTTGAGATGGTTTATCGCTCTAAAAATTTCATGTACTTTTTCTATTTAAAATTTGATATAGTTTATCCCTTGAAAATTTTAATATACTTTTTCTCTCTAAAACATAAATTTTGCGATAGTTTCTCTCCAAAAAATTTGAAATAGTTCATCTCTCTAAAAATTTTTAGGTAGTTTCTCTCTCTAAAATTTGTTATAATTTCTATTTTAAAAATTTTAATACATTTTCTCTTTCTAAAATTCAAAATTCAAGATAGTTTCTCTCTAAACCTCAAAATTTGAGATAGTTTCTCTCTAAAACTCGAGATATTTCTAGCTAAAATTTTTTTGGCCGTTCTCTTGCTAAAATTTATAATAGTTTCCCTCTAAAAGTTTAAGAATACTTTCTCTCTCTACAATTTTAATAATACTTTATCTCTCTAAAACTTAAGATTTGATATAGTTTTTCTCTGTAATTTTTTTTGAAAGTTTCTATTTTTAAAACTTTTTAGGTACTCTCTAAAATTTGATATGGTTTCTCTCTCTAAAAATTAAAATATGAGATTGTTTCTCTCTTCAAAATTTTTGAAGTAGTTTCTTTCTAAAAAATTGAGATAATTTCTCTCTCCAAAAATTTGCATATACTTTATCTATCTAAAATATGACAATTTCTCTCTAAAGCTTAAAATTTGAGATAGTTTCATTATCTAAAATTTTGAGATAGTTTATCTCTCTAAAAAAATTTGGTACTTTTTCTCTCTAAAATTTTAACCTATTTTCTTCTTTTAAAATTTTAACATACTTTCTCTTTGTAAAAGTTAAAATTTGAGATAGTTTTTCTCTCTAAAATTTTGAGATAGTAAATCTATTTAACAAAATTTGATAATTTCTCTCTCTAAAATTTTAACTTGCTTTATCTCTCTAAAAATTTAACGTACATTCTCTCTCTAAAAGTTAAAATTTCAAATAGTTTTTCTCTTTAAAAATTTTAGATTAGTTTCTATCTTTAAAAAATTTAGGTACATTCTCTTTTCAAAATTTTCATACCTACCAATTGCTCTTTATGTTTCGGGTCGGGGGAGCCATTGAGTGAAATCCATGAGACTTGGAAATGTTTCGGGTCGGGGGAGCCATTGAGTGAAATCCATTAACCTTGTAAATGAAAAAAACAGGTTTAGGTGTGAAAATGAAATCATGGAATAATAGGTCTTTTTCTCATTATTTTGATTTTTTTGATTTTAAGTATTTGAACAATCCAAGCGATGGATTTTGACAATATCCAAGATGTTAGAATCCATGATTTACAATCCATGTACCGAAACAGGCCCTTATAGTATACAGTTATCCATTACAAACATAAACCTTTCCATATTTCTCCACGTTAAAAACGAAATTTTTCATTAACAACGAAATCATTCGTACTAATCAGAAAAAAAAACCTAGAAATTTCGCCTTTAATATCACATTCTCTCTCGATAAAACCCAATTATTCACATTTTGTATTCTCAGTGGGATCACTGGTTCTTTGCGTCCCCTTTCCGTGAAAGCCCGGAAAAAGGGTGTGTAGGATTTGAAAACCCTAGAATTTGCAGAGAATCAAGTTAGAGGTGCTGTATCGTTGGTAGCCATGAGTCTTTTGATGGATGTCGGCGCTGATGGAGTTGCAGTGATGACGATCTCCAATCCACCTGTTAATTCATTGGCTACTACAAGTGAGCTGAATTCCTTCTTATGAAGTGAATAATTTTTTGCTATTCTCTGTAATTTTGTTAATGGATTCTATAACAGTAATGAACATTCGAAACTGAATTGTGTTAGCTAAGAAAACCTAAATTTTGTATGAGACCATTAGAGATTAAGTCGATCTGTTTTTTAAATTTTGGAAATAACTCAATTGAATCATGTCCTGCTTTATTTTTGCCTGGAAACAGTTGGAACAATTTTTGGCATCTGGATTCACACTGCTGTCCTTTTTGAACTTTGGCCATGAAGGACTATACCTATTTATGAAAACTGGTCTTAGACAATGTTATCTAGTTGTTGATCCTTGTGAAAAGTTATTGGGAATTCTTCAACGTTATTCTGCATTATTTGTACTTAATCACATACATTATGTTTTCCATGGCACTTAAAATGTTAATTCTAGGAGTTATTTAGGAGTTTCTGTATTTTTTAGGTGAATGTAGCTGTCAGCTAGTGGGGCTGCCAAAAAGCTCTTGTCAGCCCATGGGCTAATAGAACAGTATAAGCTAATGGCCCAGATTGAATATGGGTCGATCCAATGATCACAGTTGTATTTCGTAATTGAATTTTTTTTTTTCTACAAATCCAAATCATTTCACATTTGTATCGTCTACTGGAATCTAATAAAAATATCAAAAAAAATACTTCGCATAAAATAAATTGATTAAAATACCCTTGATAGGTCAATTTATTTTATGCGAATTATTTTTTTAATATTTTTATTAGGTGCGCCTTGATGAGAAGAGTTGACGCTCCAAATTTCATGTTATTTGGATTTATATAAAATATTAAATTATATTATCGAAATATAGTCCTGACTATCAGATCGGCCCAGATTGAATCTTGGCCATTGGGCTTATATTATTTCATCAGCTGGTGAGCTGACCTTAGCATTTTCCCATATATATATATATATATATATATATATATATATCAAAGAGCCTACCTAAAAAATTTCATTAGAAGAGATTGTTTTGATGCCCAAATATCCTCAAATTAATCATCTTAACATCAAGATGCATGGACATGAGAAAAAAATGGATTTCAAGTTTTGAAAATAGTACATTTGTAACGCATTTTTGGACCGTCAATTTTCAAGATTTTCAAATTTTCATAGATATGTTGATCTACACTATTTTTGAAGCTTTAAACTTTATAAATAAAGATGAAAATATATTTTAAGACCGTCACAAAGATTTCCAGTATTGAAATCACATTTTTCGACACTATTTGAAGGTAGGTTCTAATTTGATTATTTAGAGCCTAGGCTCTATACAAACGGCACCCTATAATATATATATATATATATATATATATATATATATATATATATATATATATATATATATATATATAATAAAACGATTTTCAAAAGCCGTGTTAGGGCTATTTATCTGACTTCAGTTTTTAAATATGCACTTTTTAAATTCCAATGAACGATCATAAAAAATAAAAAATTGAAAACATGCTCTCAAATGTATTTTATTTAACCCAATCAATATAGGTTGTCCATTTTAGTGAGATGCTGAGATCTAAGTCTTAAAAGGATTTTTTTTCTTCCAAACTTTTTAGATAGTTTTCTTGTCATTAGACCATTTATCTTTTGTACAAAGTGGTCACAACTAATCTTTACCTTTAGATGTGAAATTGGGTGGTCACATTTATTCCATTGACCAAGCACAAAGTTCAAAAGAAATTTTCTCGAACTTTGTGATACACTCAAGCTACAAAATTTCATATCGGATGGTTATAAGCAATTGTGACTTCCTTGTACAATAGGTAAATGGTTTCATTGTATACAATCCCATATATATATATATAGGAAAAGTTTATATAGAGCCTAGGCTCTAAACAATCAAATTGGAGCCGACCTTAAAATTTTCATTAGAAGAGGTTGTTTTGATGCCCAAATATCATCAAATTGATGATCTCGACATCAAGATGCATGGATATGAGAAAAAAAAGGATTTCAAGTTTTGGCAATAGTGCATCTTGTAACGCATTTTTGGACCGTCAATTTTCAAGATTATCAAGTTTTCATAGATCTGCTTGATCTAC
Source organism: Amborella trichopoda (assembly GCF_054954075.1). NCBI lineage: Eukaryota > Viridiplantae > Streptophyta > Magnoliopsida > Amborellales > Amborellaceae > Amborella > Amborella trichopoda. The sequence goes on from NC_142340.1 coordinate 1,147,452, forward strand.
ACTATTTTTGAAGTTTTAAATTTTATAACTAAATATGAAAATATAATTTAAGGCTATCACAAAACTTTCTAGTATTGAAACCATTTTTCTCGACACTATTTGAAGGTGGGCTTTAATTTGATTGTTTAGAGCCTTGGCTCTATACAACCTCACCCTATATATATATGGGTGTGGTTTCTATAAGGCTGCAACCTTAAACAATCCAATTAAGGCGCACCTTAAAATTTTATCATAAAATGTAATTTTGTTATAAAAAATTCTTAATATTATCTTAAAATATATTTTCGTACCTAATTAAAAAATTTTAAATTCCAAAAATGGTTAAAATCAAGTAGATCTATACATATATGAAAATCTTGAAAATGGACGGTCTAGATAATGTGTTGCAAGATGCACTATTTCCGGGACTCAAAACTATTTTTTTTTCTTGATATACATACATCTCGATGTCGAGATGATCGATTAGAGGGTTTTTTCAACATTAAAACAACATTTCCGATAGATTTTTTAGGTGCATCTGTGATTCTACATTTTAAGGTTGCAACTTTATAGAAAAATTTCCCTATATATATATATGTGGAAAAACCTAAAAAACGCCTATAGCAAGTCCGTGGCGGTTTATTGAACGAACTTGCAATGGACGGCGCGATGTTCGTTGCGCCTCGTGATTGTTTGACCGCCACAGACCTAACATGTTCCTGGCAGCCACGAACATGCTAGGTCCGTGGCGGTCAAAAAATGCATGGCGTCCTATTTTTTCAGACGGCGATGGGCCTATGGGCAAAATCACTGTATGATTTCGCGTATAGGCGTTGCGTAGATGCTTCCTATATATATATATATATATATATATATATATATATATATATATATATATATATATATATATATATATATATATATATATATATATATATATATATATATGGAAAAAGCTAGCCCACTAGCTCATATGAACATATGAGCCCATATATATATATATATATATATGGAAAAAGCTAGCCCACTAGCTCATATGAACATATGAGCCCAACGGCCCAGATTGAATCTGGGCCAATCTGACAGTCACAACCTCATTTCGTGTTTGAATTTTAATTTTTTTCTAGAAATCCAAATCACTTGAAATTTTAGATGTGTGTTCTTCTCATCAAGGCACACCTAATAAAAATATAAAAGAAATTATTTGCGAAAAAAATAATAACCAAAATACCTTGAAGCATTTTGGGGGTATTTTGGTAAATTTATTTCATGTAAAATATTTTTTTGATATTTTTCGAAGATTCAACCATTTTTGATGAACACACTCCTAAAATTTCAAGTGATTTTGTAAAAAAAAAATTGAAATTCAAACACTACCGGACATCCGTGTTCATCAGATCGGCTCAGATTCAATCTGGGCCGTTGGGCTCATATGTTCATATGAGCTAGTAGGCTAATCCCCGCGCATTTTCCTATATCTATATATATATATATATATATATATGGGAAAAGTTTTAATAAGGTTGCAACCTTAAAATGTAGAATCACAGATGCACCTCAAAATCTATCGGAAATGTTGTTTTAATGTTGAAAAAACCCTCTAATCGATCATCTCGACATCAAGATGTATGAATATGAAAAAAAAAGTTTTTGAGTCCCGGAAATTGTGCATCTTGCAACACATTATCTAGACCGTTCATTTTCAAGATTTTCATATATTTATAGATCTACTTGATTTTAACCATTTTTGGATTTTAAAATTTTCTAATTAGGTATGAAAATAGATTTTAAGATAATACTAAGAATTTTTTACAACAAAATTATATGTTATGATAAAATTTTAAGGTGTGCCTTAATTGCATTGTTTAAGGTTGCAACCTTATAGAAACCGCACCCTATATATATACATATATGGCTAATACTATACAAGTTCCCCACTGCCCATGTTTTTGATTTTAGGTCTCCTTTATTAGGGCCATTTTTTTGCACAGACATCCTTTGGACCCCAGCAAATGTCCCCATGAAAAAATTTGACAAACATGAAAAAATGGTTTTAGGAAGAGAGTGACTATTTTTCATTGTCAGCCATTTGTTTTGGTACATGTTAGATATACCATTACATTGGTTCGAAATCACCTTATTTCTTCTTTTTGAAATTGATCCTCTAATGTTCTTAGGATCATCCCCAAAAAGTGGCCCTCAAATGATACACTTAACCCCAAAAAAAGGGGTTGTAGCAAACTTCTACAATGACTTTATTAGAGGAGCTGTTTTTTAGTCCTTTGGATGTTTAATGGCTTTGTTGCTGCTTTTCATCGCTTTGAACTCCTTTTGTCCTTTATAGGAAAAGGGGGGAAGCAATTAATTGGTTTCTTGGCTTGCACTACCGATACTTTGGGCAAGCGCTTGTGGTTTTTCTCGGAGAGTCTTTACTTACGAAGTCAACTCCTGAAGTTACATCTAGCCTATAGCTAACCGAAGTGTTTCCCATATGTATGTGGGAGCACGCTACAGGAGCATGCTGGATGCTTACTTCCTCGGGCAAAAGTGCTACTTGAATGTATTTTTTCAATATGGAGTTTGGGATCTCCCAAGAAGTACCAGATGACTATTTTCAAGAAAAAAAGAAGGATTTTGAGTTCTTAAACACATTTAGTTTTGACAGTCCATACTCGAGGAACTGATTGGAGAAAATGCTCCCACAGGAGTGTGACTTCATATTTAATTTGCTTTAGAAGGCTGCATTCTTTGCTCAGGATTTATCTTATGCTTATATTTTCTGATTGTTTAGACACTGAATTATGGTAATCTCTCCAGTGCATGATTTATTAATGTTATTTGGATGCATCTGACCACTGTAAATCTTAATTGCAGTAATTGCTGGATTGAAGGAGAAATATGATGAGGCAATTCGAAGAGATGATGTCAAGGCCATTGTCCTTGTTGGTATGATGTATGAGTTACTATTTATCATGCTCAAAATGATGGTTCACCCAGGATTTTTACTTGTAGCTGGCATGCTAGAAATACACAAATTTCAATGTTCTAAGAATGCTTTGGTATATTATGTTTTTTGATATTACTCTGCATATAAAAAACATGGTGTTTTTTTTTCTTTTTTCTTTTTCTAGTGGTATGGGATTTGAACTGTTACAATGTGTGACTGCTTATAAGTAAAGGAACTAAAATGATAAATAATGTATTTTTCCTCTTCTTTTGAAGGTGAGGGTGGTAAGTTTTGTGGTGGATTCGACATAAATGTAATGCAACGGGTCCAAAAGACTGGTGAGATATCGCTAGTCTGAGTGCTTGACTGATTGATCAGGAAAAAGAATTGAGTTCTTGTATGATTTTTTTTACTGTTACATGTTTTTGGACCTAAGGATGCATGTGAGTCACGATTTTTATGTCTTACAGGAGAAAGATCAACTCCACCTGGCATCTCTGTTGTACTTCTCAATGACACTATTGAAGGTTTATCTCTGATTCTCCCTTTGCATGTTAGTTGACTCTGTAATCATTTTATTTATTTGTATTTGTCATACACTGAGTTTGATGGTTATTGGATAAGTGTGTTTTTCTCTTTGGATAGTCAACTTTATTCAGATTCCATGCTTTTTGCTAGTAGTTTGTTTATGCCTAATATTCTCTTCAGCTGCTAGAAAGCCCTCCGTAGCAGCTATTCAAGGTCTTGCACTTGGCGGTGGCCTGGAGTTAGCAATGGTTTGTCTCTTATTCCTTTTTTTTTCTGCTTGTTTTCTGTTTTGTCTTAGTTTGATGGTTCTGTGTATAACATCATCCACTGTGTAATTATTATTTGCAGGCATGCAATGCAAGGATATCCACTCCAAAAGCTCAACTTGGCCTTCCAGAACTGACACTTGGAATAATTCCTGGGTTGGGAGGTAACCATCATGTTCCTTTCTTTTACTTTTTGAAGTTCATTAATCATCAAATATTCATTTGTTTCCTGGTTTTATGGTATTTGGTTGGCGCTTTATTTACGATTAATTTAATGTTGGCTGTCTTAAATGTCGTCAAATTCATTGCTGGTTTCATTAAAAAACTCATGAATTCTTAAAAGGTACACAACGCCTTCCAAGACTCGTAGGATTGTCAAAGGCTATCGAAATGATGCTGGTGAGTCTTCCATATCCATCTTTACATTGAAACGATTCAGTACTCCATTACATTCAGTATTTTTAATTGATTTCGAATTCCTTGACCTATATACCTTTGGATATGATAATTACTAAAGGGCAAACAATCTCATGTAGGTATCGTGGGGATATTCAGTTCTTTAACACATCTATGGCCTTGTCTGGAAATTCATGTGTAGTTTTTTGTGGATGTTGTTTGGCTTTATACTTCTTAAAATGGATGATTGTTAATGGTTTCTGATCATGTTGTTTGGTCCTGACTATTAGTCCATATAATTAAGCAAACCCAATTTATCCCTTTGCGAGACATCAAATCTAGGTTGATGATAATGAAATTTATCTTGATGGAGAGCTGATATGAGTACATTATGTTTGATAAGCTATGCGTGGCATTATGTAGCAACTTTGTGATGTTTTTAATTTGAAAGTATGAATTTCAGACCATTTTTGTGCCATCAACCAGGCTTCATTGAACTTCTGGTGTCAAACATTCATGTTATGTTATTTTTTACTCTTGGGTATCGATGCATTTTTTTCACATGCTATGCTTTTAAGGTGTTGAATGGTATCTCTTATTTCCTTTCAGTTATCCAAATCGATAACATCTGATGAGGGCAAGAAGCTTGGGTTGATTGATGAAATTGTACCTGCTGATGAGTTGTTGAGAATATCAAGAAAGTGGGCTTTGGATATCTCTGAGAGGCGCAAGCCTTGGCTAATCTCCCTTCATCGGACTGATAAACTTGGCTCTCTTTCTGAAGCTCGTGAGACATTGAAAATCGCTAGGCAGCAAGCAGCAAGAATTGCTCCAAATATGCCACAACACCAAGTTTGTCTTGACGTGATTGAAGAAGGAATTGTATCAGGAGGATATGCAGGCGTCGTAAAAGTACGTGAGGTTTCAATGTTCTCCAAATAATAGAGTTTTTCTGCTGGATCTGTCTTTTAGGCGATGGTTTTCGGTTGATAAGAATGGCTTATCTATAAACAATCAATTTGGTTTCCATGTCCTTCATGATATTGCACACTGTTTTTCGTTGTTTCCATGTGGTCATGCTTATTAAGATAGAATTGTTTGTGTTTATGAAGCATGATATCTAAACAAGGCTTTTGCCTCAGGAAGCAGAACTTTCCAAAGAGTTAGTTGTATCTGATATCGCAAGAGGTCTTATGCATGCATTCTTTGCTCAACGGGCAACTTCAAAGGTACATCTCTAACTTACTATGATTGTCTTATGGTGCTATGTCTGGATTGATTATAATATTTGTCACTTCTATCCTATGTTAAAATTTCATGGGTGATGCATTCTCCTTCTTCTGTACGTAAGGATTCAATACTGGTTCCTGCAGTACGTCTTGGTAGTACTCTGGGCTTTCTTTGCTAGGTTTCTGAATCTGGCTTATATGATTGAAACGAGAAGCTGTCCATTATAGAACTATTGCTTCTCAACTTTCTTAGCATCCAAGAAAAATCAACATGGGGAACCCTATTCAACTGTTGCTGGTCCTTGGTTGTTTTTGCTAGTATTATTAAAATTGATATTAAACTTTAATAAAGTAATGGGAAGACACTGTGGTCGTTTCTCCTGGGTTACAGGTGATAAACCTCCACAATCGGCCTCAAGTCTGTTTTCTTTTGATAGCTTAGCTGGGTTTAAACCTCCCCAATACTCTTGCCAAGACACTAACCTGAATTCTCAGGTATAAGCAGCCATTCACATTAATTATAATAAAATAAGTATCTGCGTACTCAGTCATGTTTATTTGTGGCTCCTCCCTTCCCGTCACCTTCAGAAGACCATATATTTGCTGTATTTCCAGTTTCCCCAACTTCTCAAATCCTGAGAAGTAAAGAGCCCAAAAAGATTCCCGTCTTTTCTAATTTTGAAATTCGAACCCAGCTCAATAGTACACCAGTAGATGAGGAATTCAGTCTTCTAGTACGCAAAAGTAGAGACCTATGTTCCTGAGATGCCTACAGGTCTCCAATCAACCTGTCTGGTGGGTTCTAACCTCAAAAAGTGGGACACAGGAATCTAACTCCTAATCGGCTCCATTGGAAAGGACTATGTTCTTCATCCTCTAGAAAAGAAGAAAATAATAATAACACACATTTGATAACTTCTTTGTTGTCGCATGCCCCGTCAAAATTCTGCACTTTTGGAAATCAAACTTGAAGGAAATTTTATAATCAATAGTTTGAGAAGTTCAAAGAATATGGTAAAAATATCTGGCTTGTGATACATGTTATATATTGCTTGAAGGAAGTGCTTCTCTACTACCTTACTTTTTCTCAAAATATCCTAAACTTATGGATTGTGCAGATACCCGGTGTAACTGATATTGGACTAAGACCCAGGCCAATCAAGAAAGTTGCAGTTATTGGTGGGGGTTTGATGGGGTCTGGCATTGCTACGGCTCTTATCCTAAGCAATACTCGTGTCATTCTCAAGGAAGTCAATTCTAACTATCTACAACAAGGAATTGACAGAATTTCTGGTAAAACCATTCAATTGATGTTAGCTGCGTTTCTGTTTTCTCATAATCCTAAGTGTTGAATGGCTGGTTTCATACAAAATAGATAGGGGCTTGCCTCGTGTTTCATGGGAGACACTTCCATAAATGCTATTTATTATGCTCATGCTTGTATATTATGAAAATTACTTCACGAAATGCTAATCTATTGGAAAATCATATATGTTCTATATTTCAATGTTTCATGAAACAACAAGGAGTAATGTGCCTTTCAACTTTTTTTTTTGGGTGGAAACAAAGCATTTGGGGGGATCACTTTTTACGGAATGATGAAATATGCATATGCAGAAGAATTCTCTGACGATATTCTTGATAGATTCGGCAGCGATTCAGTAGTGTACAGGTTGGCCATTGTGAAGAACAATGGACCTAATTTAAGTGAATAGATGAATTAATTTTGTTTAGGGCACCAATTTACAAAACCAACTCTCCCAATAAGACTGCGGTGTTCATTACATGCCTGGTTTCTAATAGGGAATCTTAATGCTTCCAGTTCTTCTTTGGGAAGAATGGAGAATCCAAAAATCCTTGAGAGGTCAACACTTGCACCAATTCATTGGCAATTGTTTTTATTCGTCGCTTAAATCTCATGGTTGGAGTTCCCGTTTCTTTTTCGATTTAATGTGTCCTCTCATCATCTCTTTGGTTGATGTCGATTTTTCATCTTTTTCTTATGTTCTATTGTGATGAACTTAGATTTCGTAATGAATAAGTTCTATTAGGGTCCTAAATGTATAAAAATATATCCTATCATTCTGGGCACTCGAGTCAGGTCTTGTTTCAAAAACTTTGATGTTTTTCATTGTCTTTACTTATGGTTGTAATGAAAGTACAAAATTTTTTTGCATGCATTTATTTGGAATTGGTTGCTCTTCTTGTTGGGGTTGGCTTGGTATCACCTCATTAAGCATCATTTTTTTTGCATCTTTTATGGGAGACTGATTTCTGTGCCCTTATATCAGCAAATCTAAAGGGTCTAGTTGAAAAAGGAACTATGTCAAAAGATAAGTTCGACAAGTCCATGTCTCTTGTCAAAGGTGTCCTGGATTACTCAGAGTTTAGTACAGTGGATATGGTCATCGAGGTAAGATTTGGAACAGGTTTGCAGTTTTTATAAGGTATCTGTTTGGGGTTTAGATCTTTATCTATGCATGTACCTGATCTGGAATGTATTCACTGCCCTGGCTTGGTTCAAACTTAGGTATTCTAGTATATAATAGGCACTCTTTGTGATGCTCAAAATTGTTCACTTTGTGGATAAGAGACCAAAAGTGCCAATATTGCATTGTGTATTTTTCCAGCTAATGTGAAAGGAACAAACATGGGTGTCTAACACGGGCACAATTGTCAGAAACGATAACTTCAAATATAGCCTTCAGAAACAAAACGTTTGTATTATGTTTGAATTATAAAATTTTCATATATTGGACAAGTCCTTGAGATCTAAAAATTAGGACTAGATATACAAATATTTTACATTAAAATTTAGAGATATTTTTAATTGTTCCTTCTTAAAAAGAGGTGTACATATAGTGATGTGCCTGGTGAAATATCCACCCCACCTTTTGTGTGGAACTAGTAAGACAAGTGGAGTAAGTTTCAAGGAGGGGGAAGAACAACTTGTCTTTTGTTATAAGTCAACTCCTTTTAAAAGTACATGGCCTCATGTAAACCTTATTATGTGTGATAAGTAAATAATAAAATACTGTTTAATATGCAGAAGTAAAGAGCATGTTATTTTTCTATTTTATTTGGTATTTCACCTCCTGTAGAGCATGTATCTAAAAAACATGCACGATACATTTCCATACATTTCATTTATGTGTGTCAAAATGTGTCCAAGTACACTGCATTTTGTGAAGGGTGAAGCTTGGAATTATTTTGTTGAGTTACATAGGTTTCTGGACATCTAGGGACAATTTTTTGCGTACGAAAAAATAACCAATATACAATGGTCGAACATGGTTGTACATGATGTGAGATACCTTGCATCCTAAGCTATTTTTCCTTGATTGATCCCTTTAAGTTGCTTGAAGTGTTCAACTTATTTAAATGATTGCTATCAGAATTTCCTATTGTTAGACAATGCTTGGACTTTATGAATATCAGTGTGACTTTTGTGTTTTTCCTGATGCAACTCTCTAGGCTGTTGTTGAAAACGTTTCTTTGAAGCAGTCACTATTTAATACGTTTGAGAAGGAGTGTCCTCCTCATTGTATTTTGGCAACAAACACATCTACTATTGATCTCAATTTGGTTGGAGCAAGGACAAATTCCCACAGTCGCATAGTCGGGGCACACTTCTTCAGGTTTGTGATTCTTTTTCTTGTTAGTTTATGTACTACTCCTTTGACACTAGCTGCATGTATCAAGCATGTGACTAAGTATGTCTCACCATTCTTCAGAGAGCCATTGTGGTGCTTAACTTCAAACAGGCAGACTCTTGTTTTACCAGAGAAAAGATTTTTTAACCTGTCATAATAAGGGGGAAAAAATTAAAAAGAAAATAATGAGTTTGTGAAAATAGAATTTTAGGATGATATTCAACATAATGATTTAGCTTTTTTTCTTTTTTTCTTTTTTTCTTTTTTTCTTTTATTTGTAGATTTGGTATTTCCAATCTTGTGTATTTTAGCAATGAAAAGTGTATATGCATTGATCAAGAAAAACTAGAAAATAATATATATGTCCTAATGTCCATTTTTCTGAAAAATTTCTTGGCATGCTAACAATTTTTCAACACCCTTTGATTTTTTTGCATTATATCTTAGATGACACTGGTGCTTCTCAAAATTCTCTAAGGGATAGCCATGCCACCTACTTCCCACCATGGGGAAAACATGCAGAATATCCTTACATATTGCATATTACTTAAAGTCTTAAAAAAGTGCTTTTCTTTCGTTTTATACAGATTCACAGATTATCTTACTCCTCCATTATTTCTTGGAGTCTATCATTGCTCCCATTGTTCCAATTACTCAACCGTAGTTCAACAATGAATGGTAGTGTCGAGAAATAGCATAGCACAATGAGGATCTCATAAACTGTAATTGTTGTATACCTTTACCTCAGGGTGCGTACATATGTCAATAGGTTTCATCGGTGGAGTTGAAAACCGGAGGTTCTTGAGAGTATTAAATGTTTGGTATTAACGTTTTTGTACCTTGAATGATGCATAAGGGATTCTTGTGATCCAGCTTGCTTGAAGGATGGGCATTTGAGATAAGTCGGTCCCTTGGGAAAGATTTGAAGTGGGAGCATGGATGTTCCTTTGAACACAATAGCAGTAATTTTCAAATAGCTATTTGCCTAGGGACCATAATATCTGGATATTCGTATCTAACCTACTTAGCCGACCCCAATTAGCTGAGAAAAGGCTTTGATGATGAATTTTATATAACCTGCTTCTGTCGACATGATGTGACACCGATACTAATACCCAATACGCCAGGATACTCCTATATATATATTCATCTAAATATGTAAATACAATGAGAATAAAACATAATATTCATTATGATGTGTTTGTACATATATGTATATGTGAGAAGTACATATGCATGCTCACATGTATATATTAACATATCACATACATGTGGCATTTTATAAACTGTAACATATAATTCTTTACATATAAATCTTTTTGTCAGATATCCTTATGTATCCTGAATTTTATGAAATTCTGAATCTTAAGTGCTCCTGCCTGTGTACATTTCCTTATCCAAATCTAGACATCCTAACTTACCCAAAAAAAAAAATCTACTCATTCTAGGGAAAGAGGCTGAGGTCGTGGTGTTTTATAAGTTGTAACATATAAATCTTTCTATCATATATCCTCATGTATCCTGAATTTTATGAAATTCATCATCATCATCATCATCATTTTAGCCTTTTCCCAATTAATTGAGGTCAGCTACATGAATCCTGGTTCTATTCCTGATGGGTTTTGGCAAAATTTTACGTTGGCTGCCTACCTAACACAACCATGCCCATTTACCCGGGCATGAGATGGGTTAAGGGAAAGTTTAAGGTCATCAACCCTCTTAGACCAAAGTTTAAGGTCATCATCCTGAACTTTATGAAATTCTGAATCGTAAATGCTCTTGTCTGTGTACATTTCCTTATCCAAATCCACACATTCTAGGGAAAGGGGCTGAGGTCGTGGTGGTAGCACCCCACACCCTAGTCACTACATTGTGGTTTCCATTTCCACCACTAAAACCACCCTACTAATACCTTAAAAAAGTGAACTCTTAATCTACTTGACAAAACGGGTAGGGGCCTGTCTTCCCCACTGAATTACCCAAAAACAAAAAAACACATCTACACATTCTAGCCTGGGGATCACCCCACAAGCACTATCTAGAGCAAAGATGTTACTTTGGAAGGCTGCAACTCTGAGGTACTTTTAAATCCTTGACACATGCAGTAGCTGCCTCCTTTCAATTGTAGCTGTTTATTTTTACTTTTTAGATTTGACCAATCAAAAAAAAAAAAAACTCTTTTGATTGGATATGTATCTTGAAAAAAATCCTGGTAAAGGTTATCTTGGTCCAATTACTATTTGAATTGATTATACGAATGGTGGGTCCTTTTATTAGCATACATTTATTTGCTTTTGTCTGTGTGCTCTCTACTGAATTGTTTTGTTGTGGTGCACTTTCATGAACAGCCCTGCACATGTGATGCCCCTGCTAGAAATTGTTCGGTCAGAGAAGACTTCCTCACAAGTGATTCTCGATCTGATGACTGTTGGAAAGGCCATAAAAAAAGTCCCTGTTGTAGTAGGAAACTGTACGGGATTTGCTGTTAATCGAACCTTCTTCCCTTATGGTCAAAGCGCAAATTTGTTGGTGCACCTAGGCGTCGATTTGTTCAGAGTTGACAGAGTAATCAGCAGTTTTGGAATGCCGATGGGACCTTTCCAGTAATTATTCTCTCCATGATGAGAGAGAGAGAGAGAGAGAGAGAGAGAGAGAGAGAGAGAGATTCTCATTTCGAATTGGTTTTTGCTGGGGCTGGAATGAGAGAGATTCACATTCCAAAATGGCTGGGGTTGAAATGAGAGATTCATATTTCACATGTTCTTTGCTGGAACCAAATTTTGGATTTTGGACCATAATCAATCCCACACAATTTCTGAACCAATTACACTTATTTGAGAACCAGGAAACGTGACCGTGATTCAGAATTTCGATAAAATGGGAGTACCATTTATAGAAGAAATATCTTGAAAGAAGGCAAAAAATACTGCATAAACCATTGGACTATGGAAAACTATTGTTGGGTCATGCTGAGCCATTTAACATATGGAGGGTATTGGAACGTGTGATCCACCATAAGAGATCATTAACCCAATGGTTTTCAAAGGATTGTGATAAATCTAATGGTTTTCCTATGGTCTATCGTATTATACTGTAGTTTCACTTGAATTTATAATTCTAAGATATTCATTATATGGGCTCTGGTTTCCATGAGGGTTGACTGTGATTAAGTTTAACTTACGAACCAAAAGAAAGGAAAATTGGTGTTGGGGGAAGGGGTTTGTTTTTGGAGAGGGGGGGGATGGTGGGGATGATGATTCTGATTTTTCAGCCAAAAATTAGCCCCAGGTTTAAAGAAATGAATTTTCTGTTGCTGTCTATGATGAAAATTGGGCTTGAATATTTATACCCCCCTTGACCACCTTCACAGGCTCCAAGATTTGGGTGGATATTATGTTGCGGTAGCAACATCAAAAGAGATTGCTTCAGCCTTTGAAGGTCGCACTTTCATCTTTCCATTAGTTCAAATCATGATGGAAAAGGGGCGATCAGGTACTCAGTCATTTCGTTGCCAACTTGAAGTTTTAAGTGCCTTTCTGGTGCTATTTCATGTCTTTCTCTAGCTTAGTTATAATGCTTTAACTGTCCAAGTATGTAGGATTTCCATCAATAGATGTACTTTTGGTTGCAGGGAAGAAGAATGGGAAGGGATACTATCTGTATGAGAAGGGGAGTAAACCAAAAGTTGATCCCAATGTGCTACCCATCATTGAGGAGTCCAGGAAGCGAGTGAACATATTGCCTGGAGGAAAGGTCTCTCTCTCTCTCTCTCTGTCTCCATGCACTCATTTATATGTATGTGTTGTGGGCGTCTCAGTGTCCCATTACATTCATACATACATGCGTCTATGAATATGTTTAAACCATTGATTTACTAATTAACAGGATGGATGTGTGTGTAGTTTCATACTACGTGAATCTTTTGTTGAAATTAGCATTTTCTCTTAGTTCACGCGCTTATGATAAATTATAGAAGATAACCCTCAATTTAGCAAGTGTGGCATTTGAGGGGCAAATGTTTAACTTCTCCCTCGTAAGTTCTTCTCAGCCTTCTTCTAAGCCTCTTACTTCTCTACTTCTGGGAAACTCTCTCTCTCTCTCTCTCTCTCTCTCTCTCTCTCTCCTACACATCTTTCTTCTTGATACTCAAGTTTGTTGATGCAACTTCATGTTGTGCAGCCAATAACGGTGAGTGACTGTGAAATATTGGAGATGATCCTTTTTCCAGTTGTAAACGAGGCTTGCCGGGTTCTGAGTGAAGGAATTGTTCTTAGAGCATCTGACCTCGACATTTCATCCATTCTTGGAATGGGTTTCCCCAAGTACAGGTAAGCATTGTTCTCCATGTTTCCTGCAAGTACTTTTTGCCCCTTCGCCTTTTCTTTAAGGTGAATTACCACAAGAAATTCATTGAGGAAATTTGGTAAGATAAACCTATGGGATTAACTATTTAGCTTTTTACTTATATGTTTTTAATTAATTTCATAATTCCCATCAAAATACACATGATTTTAATTTTGAACAGTAAGAAAATGGTAAAATGTTAAACAGTTGAAATGTGAGGTGTATTTTGATAAATTTCCTAATTCGTTTTCCCATAATCATCATCATATTATTATCATCAAAATCAGTGACAGTATTATTAATTTATTTTGATAATCAATGGCTGCATTATTATTGTTTTTCTATCATAAGTATTCGAAAATGTGGCTCGGCATCGGAACTCGGACCTGGGAGGTCAGAGTGAACGGATGAGTCTGAGTCGACTCACCCAAGTCAGTGCCAAGCTGTCCAAAGAGGGAAAAGCTTTAAAAAAAAAAGAAGGGGAGAAATCTTGAAAATTCAGTAAAAATAGGAGCGAAGAAAGCAAAAATAAAAATGATAACATAAAAAGATTAAAAAATAGAAAACTCATTAAAGATCATTTTCTCATAAAAATCATTATAAATCATAAGAACATGAAAAGTATGCACCTAATTAGTTATCAATCAATTATAGTTGATTTAGTCAAATATTAAATCAATTACAGTTAGGGGTGTTCTGGGCTTGGCAGCCTGCCAAATTGAGTGGCTAGGGTGAGTTTGAGGCAAGTCACCCGTGTGGGCTATCACTGTTTATCACCAGGGACTGCATTTTTTGGGAAAGCATGGTTGTTTCCATTACTAGCATATTTGTGTGTAATTTTTTGGGGCTGTTGAATTCCTTTTGTTATTCTCAATATTGTTTATTATATATTGGAACTCTAAATTTAAGTGGGAGCTTACCATATTCATTTGTTTTAATGTTGTTCATGTGTTAGGGGAGGGATTGTGTTTTGGGCAGATTTAGTTGGACCTGCACACATATATTCCAGTCTCAAGAAGTGGGCTGAGGTATATGGTGGCTTTTATGAACCATGCTTATTTTTGGAGGAAAGGGCTAAGAAAGGCATTCCTTTGGTGAGCACTCCCACTATTGGTTTTGTTTCAACTGTCAATAATCAGTTCGATCCTTTCTCTCTCTGAGCAACCTGCAGAAAGCACTCATCTCATCATGCATGTCATGCTGTCTCTCTCTCACACACACATGCACACAAAAAACTAAAGAAAGTAGAAAGTGTTCATCTGATCGTTCATGGCATGCTCATGGCATGCTCTCTCTCTGTGAGTCAGAAAACTAGAGAAAGTAGATAGCTCCCATCATGGACGTGATGCTCTCTCTCTCATCTCATCATGCATGTCATGCTCTCTCTCTCTCTCACACACACAAACATACACACAACAAACTAAAAAAAGTAGAAAGTGCTCATCTGATCGTTCATGGCATGCTCTCTCTCTCTCTCTGAGTCAGCAAACTAGAGAAAGTAGATAGCACCCATCATGCTCGTCATGCTCTCTCTCTCTCAGCAAACTAGAGAAATTAGAAAGCACTCATCGTGCATGTCATGCTCTCTTTCTCTCTCTCATGTACTTGCATGTTACTTGTAGAGTGATCCGGTTTCTCTCTGTCTCTCTCATGTACTTGCATGGTACTTGCAGAGTGATCCGGTTGCGTCAAGTGGTGATGCAATGTCACGCCTCTGACTCACTGCTTGTTTGTGAATCCACTCGTAAATGTGGCGATGCGGTTACTTCATTTACTATTTTCAACAGGTGGCTGGACAGGTGGCTTTTGGTAGCTTCTGTCGTGTTTCTGGACTCCCTTTTACTCGTGCTATTTCTATCGTATTAAGATACATTTTACAATTGTCGAGTCTTTCTTACCAATCCTGTGGTATTAATGGAGTCCAATTTGAGGGAATAACTATAGTAACTCTTTTATGATGAAAGATATTCCAAGTTTCATCATAAGAATGAGCCAATATAATTTCAAAAATATTTTTAAGTCCTCCAGCTCTTTCTTCTTAGACATTTTTCTTTTCATAAAATAATCCTTTTGAGTTTGGAAATGGTAACACTCCTTGTTTTCAAATATGAATTGTGAAAATGTAATGATTGCATATAATTGTTTTTGATTAATTTTTGGAATAGCACTGAAACAACAAATAAAAATAGGCATTGGTAGAATTTTTAGGAAACACAGCAGGGATTCATTTTTTATCTTCAAATTTTAGATAAAAGCTTGTCACAAATCTTGCTATCATTAACAATTTTTCCACTTCTTCATCCTGAAGATGTATTCTTGGAAGACTTTTTTTCCAGCAAATTCTTTTTTCTTTATAATAAGTGAAATCTTGGAAATAGTTCTAGATTTCTGTGAGATATTCTTTTTGAGATTTTCTGCTAATTTCTTTTGATATTTTGTAAGGCATAAAGACAAAGAACAACGGATCTGATTTACTTCTGGAATATGGAATAATACTCAACAAAATTATTCTATAATATGGTTTAACCAGTTTTTCTTTTACTGTAGAACATATTGCAAAGAATTGGCTACTAACTAGAGAATTGTCTATGATGCAGGAAAACTCCATGGATTCTCAAGGGTTATCGCGACAACAGAAGATAAATTATTTGAAAAGCTTGGCTAATGATTCTCTTAAGTCAGAGCATTGTGAGTTAATTGAAAAATTAATTATAGTTATTCAGAAATGTTCTCAAAGGGATCTCTGTGAGAATACCGAAAAAATAATTAACAAATTATCCAAGTATAAGGATATCTCTTTACTTGGAAAAATAAATAGATTTATTGAGGAATTAGCTAAAGTTATTCTCTCAGACGAATTCCAAAAAAGCCACGGCTATGTCATGCTAACAAGAATATTTTCTGTACAAGATTCTTTAGATCATCTTGTAGATTCACTAGGGTGACCACTAGGAGAGAAGATAAAGAAGCCGAAGGAAAAAAAATGAAGAAGAGCTAATACAAGCTGCTTCAAAAAATAGAGAAAAGGGGGAAACCTCCAGAAAAATACAAGAATTGCCTTATGAAATATTTAAAAAAATTAGCAGAAAATCTCAAGAAGAATATCTTACAGAAATATGAAACTATTCCCAAGATTTCACTTATTATAAAGAAAAAAAAAATTTGCTGGAAAGAGGGTCTTCTAGAAATATAGGATGAAGAAGAGCAATTGTTTGTTAATGACAACAGGATTGGTAACAAGCTTATGTCTATAATCTGAGGATAAAAAAGGAATCTCTAAAATGCTGTCGTGCTTTTTAATTTTTTTACCGAGATGTATTTTTGTTTGTTATTTCAGTGTTATTCCAAAAATTCATCAAGCATAGTTATATGCAGCTCATTATGTTTTCATAATTATTTTTGGAGAACAAAGAGTGTTTTACCATTTTCAAACTCAAAAAGATTATTTTGTGAAAAGAAAAGTTACGAAGAAGGGAAAGCTGAATGATTTAAAAAAAAATTCTGAAGTTATATTGACTCATTCTTATTCTTATGATGAGAGTTGGAACATCTTTCATGATGAAAGAGTTGTTATAATTCTTCTCTCAAATTGGATTCCAATAGTACTATGATTCCAATTGTACTTCAGGATCGATACGAAAGACTGAAATGTATCTCAATACAATAGAGACAGCACGGATAAAATGAAGCCTCGAAACACGACATAGGCTACCAAAGAAATATATGCTCAGCCATACTATCAAGTTTCAGAAGATTTAAGGAGCAGATTTTTATGATAGCTTAAATGATGAGGGATTAGCAAATCTCGACAGCATAATGGAATCATAAGATCGAATGATATACGAAAACCCCCACTTACAATCACATTTTAGTTGCCAAAAGATGCCCATTCGGAGACATCAAAGTCTCTCTCGCTCTCTTTCGATGGACTCAAGTTTCGTCTCTTTCTCTCTCTTGCTGACATCGAAGTTTGAGAAGGAGATTAGATCTCAATCTCTTTCTCTAAGCTCTCTCTCGTCTCTTATTCCCACCTCTCAATCTTTTTCCATGACCCTTCGATCGCTCTAAAAATTATATTTGTGTTTTGTGAAGTCTGTTCTCTCTCTCTCTGTGTCAAAATCTAGATGGTGCACTGATTTTGATGGTGCACTGGGGATGGAATTCCCAACTCCTTGACTATCACTTGATTTTGGGGCTTACGAGGAAGCTTTCCAAGTATCTGCTTAATCATGATTACTGAATTTTCTAGACCTCATATTATTACAATTCAACGACTATAAATCAGTACCATGATCATGTGAGGAACCCAAATGCCAATTTCACATTCAATGATGTCAAATAGGATTGAGATGCCAAACACAGTCCCTATCAAATAACATATGTCAATTATGCATCATATTTAAAAATGCATAATCTAAATTGGGGATCAGCATCCCATCTAAAACAAGATGGAAAAAAAAAACATGGTTTTCAAATCTACTTTTTTATACTTCTCTCTTTCATGTTCTAAACTCATAAAGTTAACATCTTTCTTTCCATGACCCAATTCCAATTCCAACAATAGGGAGACAAAAGCATATTTTATCCCGAACGTAGATTTTGTCAGTGTGTGAGAGAGGGGAGAATACAAAGAGAGAGACGGGGTTTGGGGAGAGTCAGAGAGAGAAGTTTGAGGTGATGCACGGGAAGAATCAAATGATTGGATTTAAAAACGGGCATCTCTTTCTAAGATTTGTTCGGGCTAAAAAAATAAGTTTAAAGTGGATAAAGTTACTCTATGAGATTAAAAAGTCTATGAATTTAGAAGATATAAAACCTTAAAATAAAGGATACATAGATATTTTTCAAAACACTATTCATTTATTTTTAATGGAAAAAGTTTATATAAGGATGCAACCTTATAATGTAGAACTATAGATGCACCTCAAAAATCCATCGGATAAGGTAGTTTTAATGTTGAAAAACCCTTTGATTGATCATCTCGACATCGAGATGTATGACCATGAAAAATAAAAAGATTTTAAGTCTCAGAAATAGTGTTTTTTATAACATATTATCCAAACCGTCCATTTTCATTATTTTCATATGTTTATAGATCTACTTGATTTTAAACACTTTTGAAATTTAAAATTTTATAATTAGATATAAAATCAGATTTTGAGATAATCCTAAGAACATTTTACATCAGAATTATATACCATGATAAAATTTGAAAGGGCACCTTACCTCGACAGCTACAGATACCTCGACAGCTACGGATGCATCTGTATGCCGACTGCACCCATTTTTAATATGGTACAACTGCACCCATTTTTATTATGGTACAGTAACAAAACAAATAGATGGAAAAATTACCAAAAAAAAGAAGTAAGGAGTGATCCCTGTACACCATATCTAAAAGATCTCACTATTCAACAAGGACCTTCTCTCTAAAACTCACCTCAATAAGGTTCATATATTGCAATCTAATGTACAACTATTACCTAAGTGGCCTTCAGTATTTATCATTGCTGTTGGTAAATACTGAGCTAGCCAAAAATTGTTCAATAAATTTGTGAATCATGCGCATTTTCTTGAGGAATCAAACATGAAATAGTAGGGCTAATAGCCTTAGAATCCATGGCCACTTGAGTGAAAAACATGATTTTCTATTACAATTATGAAAATAAAAGCATGGCATTCTGTTGTTGCTGATATTTATCGTTGATTCCCTATGTTATTGCTGAAATTCAGATTCCAATTAACTGAATGGTTCAGTGCCTTCTTTCCGTGACTTATTTCTCATTAAATCTTTTATGCCTTATATTCCGTGCTTCAGAAATTGCTAATTTGGATTTAGAATTGCAGGGAATTGGTGAGTAACGACCTAGGTCTTAGTTGTCAATGGGAATGAAAACCACAATGTGTAATTGTAAATGGGAATGCAAGCTACAACATGCAAATGATGTGTTACCACCACGTCCTCGCCCCTTTCCCAATCTCTCTCTCATATCACTATGTACATTATGAGGATAAAAATTAATGCTTGAGAAAAAATAAAACGAAAAGAAAAATAATGGGAAAAAATAAAAGAGAGACTTATGTATGCCTTTACTCCTTTCCAGATCTCTCTCATATCACTCTCTACATTATGAGGATAAAAACTAATGCTTGAGAAAAAATAAACAAAAAGAAAAATAATGGAAAAAAAAAAAGAGAGACTTACGTGATTTGACAAATTGCTTATATCCACGTGACAATAGAATTCCTTTCCATGAAACAAAAAAACATCATAAAAGCATGGAAAAGAGAAAAGTTTAGAAGCTCTCTCTCGGAAACCCTCAAATAGGCTTTCATTTTTCTTAGAACACCCACATGATGCTTCCTAAATATCCCCATTTTTTAGGTGTTAACAAGCCCTCAAGTTCATATGAAAAATATGTAGGTCTGATTTTTATGTATTAGAGGATATTGTTATTGGCTGCGCTCCTTAATACATTCATTGTCCATTTACGTGAAAAATAGAGATTGTATATGAAAAATGAGACCAGGATACAATCTCTATCATCTATTGTAAATAGACGGTGGATATATAAGGGGACACAGTATAAATTGCATCTCTTGATGCACCAAGAACTTTTCCAACAACATACAAGCCAAAACCAAAGAAGGCCAACTAGAGCAAGTGTCGAGAAAAATGGGCAGAAAAAGGGTTTTATTATTTTGCATCTTTAGTAAAAAATCGAACAAAAGGTAAGGGCCTGTCGGTCGGCATTTCATCTGAGTCGGGCAAAAAGATCAATGGTTATCCAAAGATCTCTTAATTTCCATTTTCTGCAGTGCTCTTCTTCTCTGTCTTTCTTTAGCCTATGAAAAACTTGGCTCTCCCATGGCTTCTCTATCTTTTTCTCTAACCTTGACTCTTTACCCGGAATTTTCTGTCATGCTTGTCTCCTCCAAATATCTCGTCTTCTCTCCCCCTCAATTTTTATCATACAAAAAAAATATTGACATTGTCTTAAAAAATGAGCCAAATTTTTACCATCCAACTAAAATAAATAGTTTAAGTATTTGTAATAAAATAATGAAAGAGATATAAATGTGAAATGATTTTCTAAAAGCATTTGCTTTGTTAATACATTAGTTGGTAACCATCTTAGGTGATTTGACAATTTTAACAATATTTCTCAAAATTTTTATTTGGATATTGAAACTTAAAGCTTGTAAGGAATATAATGCACATAAAGAAAGTGAATTGAACATTCATGGAAATAATATGTAGGCTACTTAGAATTCTAAAAGTGTATGTCCTTTGATTCCTTTTTTCCACAAGAGAGGATCCAGTCAATTAGAAAAAAGTCTTATATGTAAACCAATGGCTAAAGCTTTTATATTATTGAAGTGTAAGCTACCTAGAAATGTCCATTTCTCTTCCAATCCTTGAAGAGAAACTACTTTCCACCTTCTACAAGTCAATCCAAGTCAAGGGAACCATTTTTGTTTTAGGATGAAGTTTGTAAGGCCTAGGTTTTATGAAGACCAAATAAAGCCTCACATCAAATCCTTGTTTGTAAAGCACTTTCGGCAAAAGAATGCTCCAAAATAAAATTCCAACACCGACAATAAAATTTAAAACTCAAAAAGTCCTATAGATGTTGTGGATCTTTGAACACTTATTTTTAGGGTAAAATAGATGGTCTAGATAATTTGTTAAAATATAAACTACTTTTTAGGGTTTGAAATCTTTTTTTTTTCACAACCATAATGTTCAAGTTGTGATGACTTATGTAAAAGCTTTCGAATGCTTGAATTACAATTTTCAATGAGTTATTAGATGAGGCTTTACTTATTTTTATAGGGCTGCAACCCTAGCAAACCGTTTTTCTTTATTTTAAATGTGAATCACCAATTTTAAAATAATTTATGATTTTCCTCGTAATATATGTGTAGGTGAGAGAGAGAGAGGACGCATGGGTGCCATCTTTTTTAGTGGGAATCAATTTAAAATAGAGCTTATAAGTCTTGCTTTAAAATTAAAAATTTTAAAAAAGTTATGTTTCTTTTTAAGATGCGAGTTTTAAAACAACTCCAAGAAAACTTCATTTTATTGAAAGAAAAAAAATGGTATTTTTAATGTTATTATTAAAATAAATTTTGAAAATTTTCCTAAAATACATGTGAGGAATTTAGTGTTAGATCTAGTGGGACCAAATCCCATCTCTCTCTCTCTTCCCTTGTCTTGCATGCAATCTACCTAACTACCCCTATTATAGAATTTGGTTTACTATTTAAAACGTAAGTCAATTTTAGTATGAGAGAGGAGTTTTATTTACTAAAAAATGACAGGCTCTTGATGATGATGATTATTATATAAACTTAGTCAATTTTAGTTTTAGAGATGGTTTTTTTTTTTGCTAAAGATGACAGTGTCTTAATAATTATCTGGTATATAACCACTTACATTATTAGCATAATTTTTTATTTATTATATTGTAATTTACTATTTTTACTAACACTCTCTAAATAAATTCACCCAAACAACATGCCAAAGTTTGATATCTTTTTGGGCAAATCCAAAATAATCAAGTGTTTTTTACTTTTTTTCTATTTTTTTATTATTTTTTTTAAATTTTTTTTGCCTTTTTTTTTCCAATAAATCGCCATTAAATGATTTATTACCTATTAATAGCAAAACCGAATTAATAACATTATTGTCCTTGTCAGAGAAAGAAATTAGAGAGAGGAACAATGAAAATTAGATGGAGTAGAGAGAGAAAATGACAAACAATTCTCTCTCTCTCTTTGTAATTTTCTGTGAACTGCCAAAGCCATATGCCCTCTCTCTCTACAAGTCATGCCATGAGAGTTCTACTCTCTCTTTCTCTCTCCAAGTCATGCCATGAGATACTCGTACTCTCTTTCTCTCTCTAAGTCATGCTGCCCTCTCTCTCTCTAAGTCATCCCATGAGATACTCGTTTAGACAGGTCTCTCTCTCTAAGTCAACCCATGGGTGAAAGAGCCGCTAACTTTTGCTTTCGGAAGCAAAATTTTTTATTTCAATCTAAAATCTACTAAAATCTTATAGATTTTGTGGTTGTCGAAACGTTACAAATCTATTTCACAATTTTTTTAGACTGTAACTCAAAAACATTACAATTTTCGGTACATCCAAACTCTCACCAAACTGGCCTTAAATAATGTTTTACACAACATTAAACATAACATTAAATAAATAAAGGAAGAAGTTTATATGAGGCTGCAACCTTAGAATTACATATGCACCTCTAAACTCATTGGAAAAAGGTTGTTTTGATATTGAAAAACCCTCTAATTGATTATCTTGACATCGAGATGTACAAATATGAAAAAAAGAACACATAAATAGTGCATCTTGCAACACATTATCTAAATCATCCATTTTCAATATTTTCATATATTTATAGATCTTTCATATATTTATAGATCTACTTAATTTTAGCCATTTTTGAAATTTTATATTTTATATTTAGATATAAAAATAGATTTTGAAATAATCGTAAGAATTGTTTATTTCAAAATTACGTTCAAATTTGAAGGTACGCCTTAATTGGATCGTTTAAAGTTTATAGAAACCCCACCCTTGAATAGAACGACACGGTTTCCTCGAATGTAGAAATGCGGGCCCTTTTAATAATTTATTTTTGAAATAAAATATTTTATCTGAATTTTTAAATAATATATGATCTTTAACATGGATAATATTAATCGGTAAAAATAAATTTAAAAAACTAAAAATAATATCTTTTAAAAAAATTATTTGAACTACTAGACTTCACTTTTTTTTTTTTTGGAACGATCTTATTTATGGGAGGTGTAGATCTCCAAGCCCACGTAGTAGCTGGCGCGGGCTTCCTAAATAAAAGCATTATCTTTTTATAGGATACATTTATCCATTAAAAACATCAAGAACCGTTTTACGCGGGTTTATCACTGTTTTCCATATTTCTCCACGTTAAAAACGAAAATTTTCATTAACAACGAAATCATTCGTACAAATCAGAAAAAAAAACCTCGCAATTTCGCCTTTAATATCACATTCTCTCTCTATCAAACCCAATCATTCACATTTTGTATTCTCAGTGGGATCACTGGTTCTTTGCGTCCCCTTTCCGTGAAAGCCCGGAAAAAGGGTGTCTAGGATTTGAAAACCCTAGAATTTGCAGAGAATCAAGTTAGAAGTGCTGTTTCGTTGGTAGCCATGAGTCTTTTGATGGATGTCGGTGCTGATGGAGTTGCAGTGATCACGATCTCCAATCCACCTGTTAATTCATTGGCTACTACAAGTGAGCTGAATTCCTTCTTATGAAGTGGATAATTTTCTGCTATTCTCTGTAATTTGGTTAATGGATTCTATAACATTAATGAACATTCGAAACTGAATTGTGGAATTGTGTTAGCTAAGAAAATCTGAATTTTGCTTGAGATAATTAGAGATTAACTCGATCTGTTTTTTAAAATTTTGGAAATAACTCAGTTGAATCAGGGCCTGCTTTATTTTGGCTGGAATTAGCTCACAAATTTGGATAAAATCAGCGAGAACAAGTTTTGGCATCTGGATTCACACAGCTGCCCCTTTTTTAACTTTGGGCCATGAGGGACTATCATGAAAACTGGTCTTCGATAGACATTGTTATTTAGTAGTTAATCCTTGCAGAAAGTTATTGGGAATTCTTCAATGTTATTCTGCATTATTTGTACTAAATCACATACATTATGCCTTCCATGGCACTTAAAATGTTTATTCTACGAGTTATTGAAGAGTTTCTGTTTTGTATTCGTTATGGATTTCATTTTTACTTCAGTTTTTAAGGTTTTTTTTTGCTTTGAATTGATATTCATAAAACTGTGAAAGATTTGTTCATCCCCATGTGGAATTTCCAGCTATATATATATATATATATATATATATATATATAGAAAATGCTGAGAGTAGCTCACTAGCTCATATGAACATATGAGCCCAATGGAATCTGGGACCGATTTGACGTTCTCGACCTCATTTCGTATTTCAATTTTGTTTTTTTTTTTTACAAATCCAAATAAGTTGAAATTTTAGGTGCGTGTTCTTAAAAAATAGGAGAATCTAATAAAAATAACAAAAAAATAATTTGCAAGAAATAAATGGATCAAAATACCCCTGAAACGTTTCGGGGGTATTTTGGTCAATTTATTTCTTGTGGATTAGTTTTAAAATATTTTTATTAGGTGCGCCTTGATGAGAAGAATAAACGACTAAAATTTCAAGTTATTTGAATTCGTAAAAAAAAAATTAAAATTAAAATTAAAATACGATATGAGATCGTGGCCGTCAGATCGGCCTAGATTCAATATAAGCCGTTGGGCTCATATGAGTTAGTGGGCTAATCTCAGCATTTTCATATATATATATATATATATATATATATATATATATGGAAAAGATTACATTAGCCTATTGGCTAATACTATACAAGTTCCCCCCCCCCCCCCCCCCCCCCACCCCAATTTTTTGATACTAGTTCTCCTTTTTTAGGGCCATTTTTTGCGCACCTATCCTTTTAGCCCCAGCAAATGTCCCCATGAAAAAATTTGAAGAAAATTAGAAGTTATTTTTTGAAGTGAGGGAGTATTTTTCATTGTCGACCATTTGTTTTGGTGCATGTGAGCTATAAGATTACATTGGTCCGAAATCACCTTCTTTTTTCTTTTTGAAATTGCTCATCTAGTGTTCTTAGGATCATCCCAAAAAAATGGCCCTCAAATGATACACTTGACACCAAAGAAGGGAGTGTAGCATACTTGTACAATGACTTTATTAGAGGGGCTAATTTTTAATCCTGTATTGGCTTTGTTGCTGCTTTTCATTGCTTTGAACTCCTTTTGTTCTTATAGGGAAGGGGGGGAAATGATTAATTGATTTCTTGGCTTGCATTACCGATACTTTGGGCAAGTGCTAGTGGTTTTGCTCAAAGAGTCTTACCTTACGAAGTGAACTTCTGAAGTTACGTCTAGCCTATAGCTAACCTAAGGGTTTCCCATATGTGCGTGTGAGCACGCTACAAGAGCATGCTGTATGCTTACTTCCTTGGGTGAAAGTGCTTGGATGAATTTTTTCAATATGGAATTTTGGGATCTCCCAAGAAGAGTACCAGATGATTATTTTCAAAAAAAAAAGGAAGGATTTTGAGTTCTTAAACACACTTAGTTTTGACAGTCCATACCCGAGGAATTGATGGGAGAAAATGCTCCCACAGGAGTGTAACTTCATATTTAATTTGTTTTAGAAGGCTGTGTTATTTGCTCAGGATTTATCTTATACTCTATATTTTCTGATTGTTTAGACACTGGATTAAGTTAATCTCTCCAGTGCATGATTTATAAATTTTATTTGGATGCATCTGACCACTGTAAATCTTAATTGCAGTAATTGCTGGATTGAAGGAGAAATATGATGAGGCAATTCGAAGAGATGATGTCAAAGCCATTGTCCTTGTTGGTATGTTCTATAAGTTACTATTATCATGCTCAAAATATTGGTTCGGCCAGGACTTTTACTTGTAGCTCAATATTTTTTCAATTTTAATTTCAAGGGGTTAGTAGCATGCTAGAAATACACAAATTTCATGGATACTTGTAATGTTCTAAGAATGCTTTTGGTTTATTATGTTTTGGATATTACTCTACATGTGAAAAACATGGTCTTTTTTTTTTTCTTTTCTTTTTTTTAACGGTATGAGATTTGAACTGTTAAAATTTGTCACTGCTTATAAGTAAAGGAACTAAAATGATGATTAATGTATTTTTCCTCTTCTTTCAAAGGTGAGGGTGGTAAATTTTCTGGTGGATTCGACATAAATGTAATGAAACGGGTCCAAAAGACTGGTGAGATATCTCTAGTTTGAGTGCTTGACTGATTGATCAGGAAAAAAAACTGAGTGCTTGTATGAACTTTATTACATGTTTTTGGACCTAAGGATGCATGTGAGTCATGATTCTTATATCTTACAGGAGATAAATCAATTCTACCAGACGTCTCTGTTGCACTTCTCAATGACACTGTTGAAGGTTTATATCTGATTCTCCCTTTGCATGTTAGTTAACACTGTAATGATTTAATTTTGTATTTGTCATACACTGAGTTTGATGGTTATTGCATAAGTGTTTTTTTCTCTTTGGATAGTTAACTTTATTCAGATTCTATGTTTTTTGCTAGTAGTTTGCTTACGCCTTATATTTCTTCAGCTGCTAGGAAGCCCTCTGTAGCAGCTATTCAAGGTCTTGCACTTGGCGGTGGCCTGGAGTTAGCAATGGTTTGTCACATATTCCTTTTTTTTTCTTCTTGTTTTCTTTTTTGTCTTATGTATAACATTATGCACTGTGCAATTATTATTTGCAGGCATGCAACGCAAGGATATCCACTCCAAAAGCTCAACTTGGCCTTCCAGAACTGACCCTTGGAGTAATTCCTGGGTTTGGAGGTAGCCATCATGTTCCTTTATTTTACTTTTGAAGCTCGTTAATCATCAAATCTTCATTTGTTTCCTGGTTTTATGGTATATGTTAATGTTGGCTGTCTTAAATGTCCTCAAATTCATTGCTGGTTTCACTAAAAAAACTCATGAATTCTTGAAAGGTACACAACGCCTTCCAAGACTTGTAGGATTGTCAAAGGCTATCGAAATGATGCTGGTGAGTCTTCCATATCCATTGATACATTGAAACAGTTCACTACTTCATCGTGTTCATTATTTTTATTTGATTTCGAATTCCTTGACCTATATACTTTGGATATGATAATTACTAAAAGGTAAAAATCTCATGTAGCTATTGTGGGGATATTCAGTTTTTTAAGATGTCTATGACCTTGTCTGGAAATTCATGTGTAGTTTGTTGTGCATGTTGTTTGGCTTTATACCTCTTAAATTGGATGATTGTTTGTTAATGGTTTCTGATCATGTTGTCTGTAGCAACCCCATTTTATCCCTTTGCCAGCCATCAAATCTAGGTTGATAATAATGAAACTTATCTTGATGTAGAGCTGATATGACTACATTATGTTTGATAAGCTATGCGTTAGCATTATGGAGCAACTTGGTGATGTTTTTAATTTGAAAGTATGAATTTCAGACCATTTTTGTGCAATCAACTAGCCTCATGGAACTTCTGGTGTCAAACATTCACGTTATGTTATTTTAATTCTTGGGCATCGATGCATTTCCTTCACATGCTATGCTTTTAAGGTGTTGAAATGGTATCTCTTATTTCCTTGCAGCTATCCAAACCGATAACATCTGATGAGGGTAGGAAACTTGGGCTGATTGATGAAATTGTACCAGCTGATGAGTTGTTGAGAGTATCAAGGAAGTGGGCTTTGGATATCGCTGAGAGGCGCAAACCTTGGCTAATCTCCCTTCATCTGACTGATAAACTTGGCTCTCTTTCTGAAGCTCGTGATACATTGAAAATTGCTAGGCAGCAAGCAGCAAGAATTGCTCCAAATATGCCACAACACCAAGTTTGTCTTGACGCGATTGAAGAAGGAATTGTATCAGGAGGATATGCAGGCGTCGTAAAAGTACGTGGGGTTTCAATGTTCTCCAAATAATAGAGTTTTTCTGGTGGATCTGTCTTTTATATGATGGTTTTCGGTTGATAAGAATGGCTTATCTACAAACAATCAATTTGGTTTCCACGTCCTTCATGATAGAGCACAGTGTTTTTCATTGTTTCCATATGGTCATGCTTATTAAGATAGAATTGTTTGTGTTTGTGAAGCCTGATATCTAAACAAGGTTTTTGCCTCAGGAAGCAAAAATTTTCAAGGAGTCAGTTGTATCTGATACTGCAAAAGGTCTTATTCATGCATTCTTTGCTCAACGGACAACTTCAAAGGTACATCTCCAACTTACTAGGATTGTCTTATGCTGCTATTTCTGGATTGATTATAATATTTGTCTCTTTTATCCTATGTTAAAATTTCACGGGTGATGCATTTTCTTCTTCTGTACTTAAGGATACAATCCTAGTTACTCAGTACATCTGTGGTAGTACTCTGGGCTTTCTTTGCTAGGTTTCTAAATTTGGCTTATATGATTGGAACAAGAAGCTGGCCATTATCCAACTATTGCTTCTTAACTTTATTAGCATCTGAGAAAAAGCAACATGGGGAACCCTATCCAACTGTGGCTGGACCTTGATCCTTTTTACTAGTATTATTAAAATCGATATTAAACTTTAATAAAGTAATGGGAAGACACTTTGGTTGTTTCTCCTGGGTTACAGGTGATGAACCTCCACATTTGGCCTCAAGTCTTTTTTCTTTTGATAGATTAGCTGGGTTTAAACTTCCCCAGTACTCTTGCCTAGACACTAACCTGAATTCTCAGGTATAAGAAGCCATTCACATTCATTATAATAAAATAAGTATCTGTGTACTCAATCATGTTTATTTGTGGCTTCTCCCTTCCCATCACCTTCAGAAAACCATATCGTTGCTGTATTTCCAGTTTCCCCAACTTCTCAAATCCTGAGAACTAAAGAGCCCAAAACGATTCCTGTCTTTTCTAGTTTTGAAATTCAAACCCAACTCAATAGTACACCAGATGAAGAAGTCAGTCCTCTAGTATGCGAAGGTAGAGACTAGAGATCTATGTTCCTGAGATGCCTACAGGTCTCCAATCAACCTGTCTGGTGGGTTCTGACTTCAAAATGTGCAACACAGGAATCGAGCTCCAAACTGGCTCCAGCAGCTATAGGTGCTATAGCTATTGGTGCTCTAGCTCAAGTAGCTGAGCTCAATCAACTCAAGAACGCAGAGTTGTATAGTTGGAAAGGACTATGCTCTTCATCCTCTTGAAAACGAAAACAAGAATAACACACATTTGATAACTTCTTTGTTGTCCCATGCCCCATCAAAATTCTGCACTTTTGGAAATCAAACTCGAAGGAAATTTTATACTTAATAGTATGAGAAGTTCAAAGAATATGGTAAAAATATCTGGCTTGTGATACATGTTATATATTGCTTGAAGGAAGTGTTTCTCTACTATGTTACTTTTTCTCAAAATATCCTAAACTTATGCATCGTGCAGATAACTGGTGTGACTGATATTGGACTAAGACCCAGGCCAATCAAGAAAGTTGCAGTTATTGGTGGGGGTTTGATGGGGTCTGGCATTGCTACAGCTCTTATCCTAAGCAATACTTGTGTCATTCTCAAGGAGGCCAATTCTAACTATCTGCAACAAGGAATTGACAGAATTTCTGGTAAGACTATTGAATTGATGTTATCTGTGTTTCTGTTTTCTCATAATCATAAATGTTCAATGGCTGCTTTCATACAAAATAGAAAGGGGCTTGCCTCATGTTCCATGGGACACACTTCCATAAGTACTATTTATAATGCTTATGCTTGCATATCATAAAAATTACTCACGAAATGCTAATTCAACGGGAAAATTATATATGTTATATTTTCAATGTTTCATGGAACAACAAGGAGTCATGTGTCTTACAACTTTTTTTTGGTGGAACACAACATTTGCGGGGTTTTCTTTGTACAAAATGATGAAATATTCATATGCAGGAGAATTCTCTGACGATATTGATTCAGTAGTGTACATGTTGGCCATTATGAAGAACTATGGACCTAATATAAGTGAATAGATGGGTTTATATTGTTTAGGGCACCTATGTACAAAACCAACTCACCCAATAAGACTGAGGTGTTCATTACATGCCTGGTTTCTAATAGGGCATCTTAATGCTTCCAGTTCTTCTTTGGCAAGAATGGAGGATCCAAAAATCCTTGGGAGGCCAACATGCCCACCAATTCATTGGCAGTGGATGTTATTTGTCACTTAAAGTCTCTTGGCTGGAACTCCTGTTTCTTTTTCGATTTAATGTGTTCCCCTCATCATCTCTTTGGTTGATGATGATTTTTCATCTTTTCCTTATGTTCTATTTCGATGAACGTAGATTTCTTAATGAATAAGTTCTATTAGGGTCCTAGAAGTATAAAAATCTCTCCTATCATGCTAGGCACTCGAGTCAGTTCTTGTTTCAAAAACTTTGATGTTTTTAATAGTCTTTACCTATGATTGTAATGAGAGTACAAATTTTTTTTGCTTGCATTTATTTGGAATTGATTGCTCTTCTTGTTGGGGTTGGTTTGGTATCACTTCATTAAGCATCATTTTTGGCATCTTTTATGGGAGACTGATTTCTGTGCCCTTATATCAGCAAATCTAAAGGGTCTAGTTGCAAAAGGAACTATATCAAATGATAAGTTCGACAAGACCATGTCCCTTGTCAAAGGTGCCCTGGATTACTCGGAGTTTAGTACAGTGGATATGGTCATCGAGGTAAGATTTTGAACAGGTTTGCAGTTTTTATGAGGTATCTGTCCAGGGCTTAGATCTTTATTCATGCATGTACCTGATCTGGAATATGTTCACTGCCCTGGCTTGGTTCAAACTTAGGTATTCTAGTATATGATTGGCACTCTTTGTGATGCTCAAAATTGTTCACTTTGTGAATAAGAGACCGAAAATGCCAATATTGCATTGTGTATTTTTCCAGCTAATGTAGAAAGGAACAGACATGAGTGTCTAACACTGGCACAAGTGTCAGAAACAACAACTTCAAATATGGCCTTTAGAAACAAAACGTATGTACTATGTTTGAGTTATAAAATTTTATATATTAGACATGTTCTTGAGATCTAAAAATTACGACTAGATATACAAATATTTTACATTAAAATTTAGAGAAAAACAGTGTTTGCTATTGCGTCATATTTTTAACTTTTCCCACTTAAAAAGGGGTGTGCATATAGTGATGTGCCTGGTAGAATATCCACCCGACCTTTTGGGTGGAACTAGTAAGACAAGTGGAGTAAGTTTCAGGGAGGAGGGGGAAGGGGGGGGGGGGGGAGGGGATATCTTGTCTTTTGTGATAAGTCAGCTCCTTTTAAAAGTACTTGGCCTCATGTAAAACCTTATTATATCTGAATTAAATAATAAAATGCTGTTTAACGTACAAAATTAAAGAGCATGTTATTTTGCTATTTTATTTGGTATTTCACCTCCTGTAGAGCATGGATCTAAAAAACATGCATAATGCATTTCCATACATTTCATTTCTGTGTGTCAAAATGCATGTCCGAGTACACTGCATTTTGTGAAGGGTGAAGCTCGGAAATATGTTGTTCAGTTACATAGGTTTCTGGACATCTAGGGACAATTTTTCGCGTACGAGAAAATAACCGATATACAATCGCGAACATGGTTGTACATGATGTGAGCTACCTTGCATCCTGAGCGAGTTTTCCTTGATTGATCCCTTTAAGTTGCTTGAAGTGTTCAACTTATTTAAACGAATTGCTATCAGAATTTCCTACTATTAGACAATGCTTGGACTTTTGAATATCAGTGTGACTTTTGTGTTTTCCTTATGCAACTTTCTAGGCTGTCATTGAAAATGTTTCTTTGAAGCAATCACTATTTAATACGTTTGAAAAGGAGTGTCCTCCTCATTGTATTTTGGCAACAAACACATCTACTATTGATCTCAATTTGGTTGGAGCAAGGACAAATTCCCACGATCGCATAGTGGGGGCACACTTCTTCAGGTTTGTGATTCTTTTTCTTGTTAGTTTATGTACTGCCATATTCATCACAAGTTTTTTGAAGATTGACAATTTTATTTGTTTAAGACTAAGGTGTATACATGGACAAAATTAGTAACCCTGTATTAGTAAAGTATGTAACTTGGACATCTTACAACATGCGAAGTCCACCTGATTCCTCTCAGGCACTAATACCCCTTGAACACTAGCTGCATGCATCAAGCATGTGACTAAGTATGTCTCACCATTCTTCAGAAACAACCATTGTGGTGCACAATTGTTGAACAGGCAGATTCTTGTTTTACCACAGAAAAGATTTTTGAACCTGTCATAATAAAGGGAAAAAAATTAAAAAGAAAATAATGAGTTTGTAAAAATAGAACTTTAGGATGATATTCAACATAATGGATTAGTTTTATTTTCTTATTTTCTTTTATTTGTAGATTTGGTATTTCCAAATCCTGTGTATTTTTACTATAAGAAGTGTATATACATTGATCAAGAAATGCTAGAAAAATAATATGTACATCCTAATGTCCATTTTTTTTGAAAAATTTCATGGCATGCTAACAAATTTTCAACACCCTTGCATTTTTGGCGAACATTGCTTTCTGCGCAATTGTCATGACATTTTTGCAATATTCTTTGATGACACTGGTGCTTCTCAAAATTCTCTAAGAGATAGCCATGCCACCTACTTCCCACCATGGGGAAAACATGCTGACCATCCTTACATTTTCCGTATTACATAAAACCTCAAAAAAGTGATTTTCTTTCCTTTTATACAGTTTCACAGATTATCTTGCTCCTCCATTGTTTCTTGGAATCTATCATTGCTCCCATTGTTCCCAATTACTCAACTGTAGTTCAAAAATTAATGGTAGTGTCGAGAAATGGCATAGCACAATGGGGTTCTCATTAACTGTGATTGTTGTATACCTTTGCCTCAGGGTGCGTTCATATGTCAATAGGTTTCATCGGTGGAGGTGAAAAGTGGATGTTCTTGAGAGTATTAAATGGTTGATATTATCCTTTTTGTACCTTGAATGATGTGCAAGGGATTCTTGTGATCCAGCTTGCTTGAAGGGTGGCCATTTGAAATAAGTCGGTCCCTTGGGAAAGTTTTGAAGTGGGAGAAGCTTACTTAATATTCATTATGATGTGTTTGTACGATGTATGTATGTGGGAGAAGTACATATGCATGCACACATGTATGTATTAACATATCATATACATGTGGTGTTCTATAAGCTGTAAGATATTAATCTTTCTGTCAGATATCCTTATGTATCCTGAATTTTGTGAAATTCTGAGTCGTAAATGCTCCTGTCTGTGTACATTTCCTTGTCCAAATCTACATACCAGGGATCACCCTACAAGCACAATCTAGAGCAAAGTTGTTACTTTGGAAGGGTGCAACTCTGAGGTACTTTTAAGTCCTTAATACGTGAAGTAGTTGCCTCCTTCCAATAGTAGCTGTTTGTTTTTACTTTTTTAGATTTGACCAATCAAATAAAAAAAAAATCTCTTGTTTGGATTTGCATCTTGAAAAAAACCTGGTAAAGGTTATCTTGGTCCAATTGCTATTTGAATTGACTATATGAATGGTGGGTCTTTTATTAGCATACATTTTTTTGCTTTTGTACATGTGCTCTCTAGTCTCTACTGAATTCTTTTGTTGTGGTGCACTTTCATGAACAGCCCTGCACATGTGATGCCCCTGCTAGAAATTGTTCGGTCAGAGAAGACTTCCCCACAAGTGATTCTCGATCTCATGACCATTGGAACGGCCATAAAAAAAGTCCCTGTTGTAGTAGGAAACTGCACAGGATTCGCTGTTAATCGAAACTTCTTCCCTTACACTCAAAGCGCACATTTGTTGGTACACCTTGGCGTCGATTTGTTCAGAGTTGACAGAGTAATCAGCAGTTTTGGAATGCCGATGGGACCTTTCCAGTAATTATTCTCGCCATGCTGGAAGAGAGAGAAAGAGAGAGAGAGAGAGAGAGAGAGAGAGAGAAAGATTCTCAAGTCGAAATGGTTTTAGCTGCTGCTGGAACGAGAGAGATTCACATTCCAAAATGGCTGGGGCTGGAATGAGAGAGATTCACATTTCACTTGTGTTTTAGCTGTAGGGCTGGAAACAAATTTTGGATTTTGGACCACATAATCAATCGCGCACTTTCTTAAACAATTACATTTATTTGAGAACCAGGAAATGTAACCGTGATTAAGAACTTCGATGTAATGGGAGTACCATTTATAAAAGAAATATCTTGAAAAAAGGCAAGAAATACTGCATAATCCATTGGAATATGGAAAACCATTGTTGGGTCCTAATGATCCATTTAACATATGGAGGGTATTGGAAAGTGTGATCCACCATAAGAGACCATGAACCCAACGGTTTTCAAAGGATTGTGATAAATCCAATGGTTTTCCCAGGGTCTCAGATTACACTGTAGTTTCACTTGATTTAATACATTCCAAACTCCTGATATTCATTATATGGGCTCTGGTTTCCATCTGGGTTGACGTTGATTAAGTTCAACTTACCAACCAAAAGAAAGGAAAATTGGTGTTGGGGGGCGGGGGTGGAGTTTTATTTTTGGAAAGGGGGGAAGGGGAGGAGGGTCGGGATGTTGATTCTGATTTTTCAGCCAAAAATTAGCCCCAAGTTTAAAGTATAGATTTGCTTTTACTTTCTATGATGAAAACTAGGCTTGATTATTTATATCCCCCTTGAACACCTTCACAGGCTCCAAGATTTGGCTGGATATGATCTTGCAGTAGCAGTATCAAAAGAGTTTGCTTCAGCCTTTGTAGGTCGCACTTTCACCTCTCCATTAGTTTCAATCATGATGGAAAAGGGGCGATCAGGTAATCAGTCGCTTTGTTACAAATTTGAAGTTTTAAGTGCCTTTTGGGTGCTATTTCATGTCATTCTCTAGCTTAGTTATAATGCTTTATCTGCTTCAAGTATGTAGGATTTCAATCATAGATTTGCTTTTGGTTGCAGGGAAGAAGAATGGGAAGGGATACTATCTTTATGAGAAGGGGAGTAAACCAAAAGCTGATCCCAATGTGCTACCCATCATTGAGGAGTCTAGGAGACAAGTGAACATATTGCCTGGAGGAAAGGTATCTCTCTCTCTCTCCATGCGCACATTTTCGATATCCCATTACATTCATACATATATGTGTCCATGCATGTTTTTGAACCATTGATTTGCTAATTAACAAGATGGATGCTTGTGTAGTTTCACACTACATGAATCTTTTGTTGAAATTAGCATCTTCGCTTAGTTCAAGTGCTTATAAGAAATTGTAGAAGATAACCCTCAATTTAGCAAGTGTGGCATTTGAGGGCAAATTATTAACTTCTCCCTCTAAATGTCATAATTTCTCCTCAGCGTTCTTCTAAGCCTCTTCTATGCTTCTAAGAAATTAAAAAACTCTCTCTCTCTCTCTCTCTCTCTCTCCACTACATCTCTCTCTCTCTCCCCACTACATGTCTTTCTTCTTGATACTCAAGTTCGTTGGTGCAACGTCATCTTGTGCAGCCAATAATGGTGAGTGACCGTGAAATTTTGGAGATGATCTTTTTTCCAGTTGTGAACGAGGCTTGCCGGGTGCTGAGTGAAGGAATTGTTGTTAGAGCATCTGACCTTGACATTTCATCTGTTCTTGGAATGGGTTTCCCCAAGTACAGGTAAGCATTGCATTTTCGATGTTCCCTTTTAAGTACTTTTTGCCCCTTTACCTTTTCTTTATGGTGAATGATTATTTAGCCTTTTAGTTATATGTTTTGAATTAGGGATTGTCTACAAAGAGACCATTTATCTTTTGTATATAGAGGTCACAATTATTCTTGTCCCTTAAATTTCAAAATGTGTGGTTGTAAGAATGTCATTGAATAGACAAAGTTCCAAAAAAAAATTTCTCAGACTTCGTGACTCACCCAAGCCACCCAATTTGATATCTAATGAGTGGGAATGATTGTGACCTCCATGTACAAAAGATAAATGGTATCTTGGTAGACAATCCTTTTGAATTAATTTCAAAGTTCTTATCAAAATGCACATGATTTTGATTTTGAACAGTACAAAAAGGGTAAAATGTTAAATAGATGTACTTTGATAAATTTTCCAATTCATTGTCCCCATCATCATCATCATCCTATCATTATCATCATCATCAGTGGCAGCATTATTAATTTATTTTGATAATCAATGGCTGCATTATTATTGTTTTTCTATCATCAGTGTTAAAAAATGCGGCTCGGCTTCGGAACTCGGGCCTGAGAGGTCTTAGTGAATGGGCGAATCTGAGTCGCCCGAGTCAGCACCAAGCTGTCCAAAGATGGAAAAGCTTAAAAAAAATTCTGAGAAATCCTGAAAATTCCCTAAAAATAGGGGAGAAGAAAGCAACAAAAAAAAAAGGTTGACATAAAAATGACGTAACAATTTAAAAAATAGAAAACTGATTAAAGATCATTTTCTCATAAAAATCATTATAAATCATAAGAACACGAAAAGATACAAATAATTAATTATAAATCAATTACTTGATTTAGTCAAATATTGAATCAATTGTAATTATCGAGTTTGTGGGTGTTCTGGGCTCGCCAGCCTGCCAAACTTGAGTGGCTAGGGTGAGTTTGACGCAACTCACCCTTGTGGGCTATCCTGTTCATCACCAGGGGCTGCATTTTTTGCCCAGGCATGGTTGTTTCCATTACTAGCATATTTGTGCGTATTTTTTTGGGGCTGTTGAATTCCTTTTGTTATTCTCAATTTTGTTAGTTGTATATTGGAACTATAAAATTTAAGTGGGAGCTTACCATGTTGATTTGTTTTGATGTTGTTCTTGTGTTAGGGGAGGGATTGTGTTTTGGGCAGATTCAGTTGGGCCTACGCACATATATTCCAGTCTGAAGAAGTGGGCTAAGGCATATGGTGCCTTTTATGAACCATGCTTATTTTTGGAGGAAAGGGCTAAGAAAGGCATTCCTTTGGTAAGCACTCCCGCTATTGGGTTTGTTCCAACTTTCAATAATCAGTACAGTCCTCTCTCTCTCTCACACACACATGAGAAACTAAAGAAAGTAGAAAGCGCTCATCCAATCATTCATGTCATGCTCTCTCACTCTCTCTCTCTCAGTCGAAAGCACCCATCATGCAAACGAGAGAAATTAGAAAGCACGCATCATTCATGTAATGCTCTCTCTCTCTCTCTCTCTCTCTCTCTCTCTCTCTAATGTACTTGCATGTTTCTTGCAGAGTGATCTGGTTGCATCAAGTGGTGGTGCAATGGCACGCCTCTGATTCGCAGCTTGTTTGTGAATCCACTCGTAAATGCGGCCATGCGGTTACAAGGAACCTTACTCTCTAAAACTCACCTCAATATAGGAATCTAACGTGTAGTTATTTCCTGATTTCTCTCATGTTTCTCTACCCGAGTAGTCTTCGGTATTTATCATTGTTGTTGGCAAGTATTGATCTAGCCAAAAATTGTTCGATAAGTTTGTAAGTCATTGGCATTTTATTGAGGCATCACACAGGAAATGGTAGGACGAATAGCCATAGAGTCCTTGGCCACTTGAGTAAATAGCATGGTTTTCTGTTACAATTATGAAAATAAAACTTTGGCATTCTGTTACTGTGATTTATCTTTGATTCTCTGGTTTATTGCTGAAATTTGGATTCCAATTAACTGAATGGTCCGGTGCCTTGTTTCCATGACTTATTTCTCAATCTAAAATTTAGCTTCTATCTATCCTTTGAAATATAGAAAAGGAGAAGATTTGTATAAGATGTGAACCTGATATTATAAATACTAGGACACCTATAATGCTTACTGGAAAAGGCTATTCTGATGTTGGATAACTTTCTAATTGATTATTTTGATCTCAAGATGTATGATTATGAAAGAAAAATTGATTTCTAATCCTAAAACCAGTGCTTCTTGCAATATAATACGTAGACTATTTATTTTCAAGATTTTTAAGTGTTTATAGATAAAGTCATTTAGTGTCATTTTTGGATTTATAAATTTCATAAGCAATAGACTACGAGGTCACTATAGGGCTTTCAAGCATTGGAATTGCATCTTTTGGCACAGTTGAGAAGTATATCTTACTTTGATTAGTT
Organism: Amborella trichopoda; assembly: GCF_054954075.1. Lineage (NCBI taxonomy): Eukaryota > Viridiplantae > Streptophyta > Magnoliopsida > Amborellales > Amborellaceae > Amborella > Amborella trichopoda. The sequence goes on from NC_142340.1 coordinate 1,185,572, forward strand.
AATATTGATATTTTATATAAACCACACCTAATATATCTACAATGTTTATGTGTGCCATTTTTTTTAAAGGGATTATCTATAAAGAGATTATTTATCTTTTGTACATAGAGATCACAATCTTTTTTTTGAATAATTATCATCACCAAGATATGCCCGTAAAAGGTGGGCTGTGCAAAAGAACATCTAAGATCCATGCTCCTTAAATATTTGGGGATTTTGGGGAAAACTATCCCCCTAGAAATGACAGTTTCTGCAATAATATTTCTCCTTTCAATGTTAAAGAAATAACAAAGCTATTCAAATGAAATATGGATAGTAGAAATAGTTGTATTTCATGATTTCAATTAAGAATACACTAGTAGAAATTTAGGTGGTTTGAGTACCTTTTCATAATCAACACTATCGATTAGATAGTTTTATCTAAGGATGAAACTTTACTTATAGAAGTAAGACATTAATCAACACTATCGATTTTTATTTGAGGGCATGTTTTTTATGCTTCCCTTATAGTATAAAACTTATATATTTCCCCTTATCCAACCCTCCATACTGAATGGAGGGTTAAGATTGTCCCAAACACAATGTCACATCTCTATACTATTTTATTTTTAACTTTTTTCTATAGACTATTTTGACTCCAAATTTTGGACGTCCAATCCTCTATTAAACTTGCACTAGCGAAAAATATCAAAAAAATATTTCCAATAAAAAATATAGCCAAAATACCCCTGAAAGTTTAAAGGGGTATTTTGGTCATTATATTTTATCGAAAATTTATTTTTAACAGGTGCGCCCCAATGAGAAAACGACATGTGCCAAATTTCATATTGATACATTTTGTATAAATAAAAATAAAAATAAAATACTCTAAGAGGTTGGATCTAAGATCAAATGGTGAGTGGCTCTCCTAATCATGGCTGGATGGTAGGGGAAGTATGGATCTTTTATGCTATAAGGGAAGTATAGAAACCTTTCCCTTTATTTGAATGGTGTAGACATGATATTATCTCAAAAGATACCACTTTTTTATATTATTTTAAAAGACGAGTCAACTCTATACCATTCAACTAAAATGGATCGTATAATGTTTAATACATACTATACCCGATGATGAAATACTGGTGACTTGTATTATAGTAGTTTTTACATTTAGATATTTTTGTGCTTAATAGAGGGAGATAAGCTTTGAGATGGAGAATTTCCTTCGTTTTAGCTACTCATAATCTAATCGAGATGTATATACAGTCGCTACAGAGGGTGCCTCGAATAATTCTTTAGTTTTAAATGGATTTTGATGTTCCTGGCTGTAATTTTCAACTGGGTACACTTTTTATAAATTTCTAGTATCGTAATGTAAACTGGATCTGTTATATTTCAGAGTAATGAAAACAAATCACATGATTGCTGAGAGAGAGGTTTTAACATATAGAAAACAGCTTTTAGAAAATGATTTCTGGGGATAGGCTTAAGGCTAGGTAGTTCGAGTGGCGGGATGCCACAACATACTGTATTAAGTTCTATTTCTACCATGGGTTTATACGACCCTTTTCCTCGTGAAATACCAAAAAAGAAAAAAATATCCGTTGTATATAATAGCTAGATGAGTGTATGTGAGCATTAGTGTATAGTTACTTCCTCAAACAGATCTGAAATTTTGAGAAAAAAAAATTAGATGATTACTTCCAAAAGAAAATAAGTTTGAATAAAGAAAATTTTGATTTTTGAATTGGATGGTCTCTCTTCAATTTTGAGACATCATTTTTTTAAGCACATAAAAAGTGCGATTTAGAAAAAATAATAATTATTGAGGCTAGTCTATGGGTTGAAGAGGTTACAATCTTAAAATTTTGGGGCCATAGTACTCCCAGAGTGAGTTCTACCTCGGGAGTAAATGGACAAAATGCTCCCACGGGAGCATGAAATCATTTGGTCAGAAAAGGAGACTTTTTACCTTCGTTTTGAAACGGTGATTTTACCCTGACTTGAAATGGGCACAATTTTTTTATCAAAATGTCAATTTCCAAATGTCCATCAATTTGAAAAAGCCATTTCAAATAGTTTTACTCTTAAGTCTTAACACAAAAATATAAAATTAGCATCAAGTCCAAAAACTATTGGACGAAATCCTCCTAGTTCAAGTATAGGGCCGTCAATGGGCCGGCTGGCTTGGCCTAGCTTGGCCCGCATAGGTTAACCTAGTCCTAAAGCCAGCCTAGCTTGGCCCGCATTGGTTAACCTGGTCCTAAGAAACTAGGACCTAGGCCCCAGAATGTGACTTGAGGATCGGGCCACCGTGGCCTGAGTACAAGGCTAAGCTAGGCTTGTGCTTAGGCAGCGATAGGGTATGTCCGGTTCCATATGCCCAACACTTTTTTGCCTTATTTTTTCCTTTTTTTGCTTTTCTTTTTAACGTGGTCCGGTCCAGTCCAGCCCGCTCCAAACAGGACCAAGGGCCTCTTCAGCCCATCCCAGTCTGTGCCAAGCCAGACTCGGGCCAACCATATAGATACTAGGGCCGGGCTAGGCCTGCTGCCATCCTAATGGCAACCATATGAAAGAGAAAACCTGTCATGTTCGGGCACATTTGAGGTGCATTTTGGCAATGGGAAGTAGACCATCGACTACTTTGCATGCTACACCATGAGAGCATCTACTATTTACTCACCTTGACGAGCGGTGAAGGTTCAGTTACATTGACAAACATTCATTCATGGATGGCTAATCTCCGGAGTCCATGACAAATGGTGTATGTTTTAAAACCATACACTAATGGTGTATGATATACTCACCCTTGAAGCAAAAGTTGGGCTTAACTCCACTGAAAATAAGTCATATATCATTAATAAATGCCCTTTTTTTTCAACTACCAAAAAAGTTATTGTAACTTTCATTTCTTAGAGGTGGACTTTGGATGTCAAATTTTTACTCGTCTATCATCTAGACTACCATAATCATGAATTGAATCTTAATTGCATTTTTGTATCGTTTTGAAAAGTTTACTTTAGTTCTTCAAAGATCATCAAAATTGTATCTTTACTAGATACATTTTGAATCTTTGAAATGTATCTCGGATCCTAAATCCCTTGAGAGCTAGAGTGAACAGGACGCATGAGTGGGCAATTCATCGGATCATCATCATCATTTGAGCTGTATCCCAACTATTTGGAGTTGACTGCGACTCACCAAATATTTTTCCCTTTTTTACAATGCCTTATATCTGGTCTAAACCAAATAAGTTGTCAGCTGCCTTCATTTGAAGGTGCAACCAATTCAATTCTCCCAAAATCTCCTCCATTTCAGGATGTGTAAAATCCCCCACAAAGAACCCATGGACCCTTCCTCGGATAATTACCCAACTACCACCGGGCTCTTTTTTCACACCCATAGCACCCATCTCTCTCCTCATTCTAAAAGCTTCCTCCCACCTCCCCGTTGCAGAGTATATATTACACAAGAGCACATAAGCTGAATGGTCGTGTGGGTCCCATTCAAGCACCTTCTTTGCAATTTTTTGGCCAATCTCTAACTCCCCAAAATTCCGGCAAGCTGCCAACAATGTTCGATACGCCGGAATCGCCTCTGGAAAAGGTATTTTGGTGACAATTTCATGAGCTTTTTCTAGCTCTCCAGCCCTTCCAAGAACATCAACTAAGCAAGAATAGTGCTGAAATTCAGGTGAGATTCCATAGTCTAATGACATGGAATTGAAGTAATTCAAGCTCGCTCTCACTAAACCTACATGGCTACAGGCATTTAGGACCCCAATGAAGGTAACACTGTTTGGGGCAATACCTAATTTGGGTAACTCATTGAAGATATTAATGGCTTCTTGAGCTCTTCCATTTTGCGCATAACCTGAAATTAGAGCATTGAAAGTCACTATATTGGGAGCCTGAACCTCATGGAATGCCACTATCGAGTCCTCAATGCTTCCACATTTTGCATACATGTCCAAAATTGAGCTCCCAACATAGACCTGTGAAGAAAAACCAGACTTGGTAATGGTCGCATGGAGTTGTCGGCCTAGTTCCATTGCTGCTAAGATTGCACAGGCCATTAAACAAGGGGCCAAGCTAAATTCAGTTAGCCTAAATCCTTCAATTTGCATTTGCTTGCATAGGAGAAGTGCTTCAAATCCATCGTCTTCCTGAGCATAGCTTGCTATGATTGAGCTCCATGAAATCTCATCTCTGCAACTCATGTTATCGAAAGCTCTTCGAGCTTCATCAATGGAGGTACAATTTGCGTACATCTCGATAACAGCATTTCCAATTGATATGTCAGAGCCCCAATTGGATTTTATTATGTGAGTGTGTATTTGAAAGCCCATGCTGGAATCTGACATATTCGAGCAGGCTTTTAGAACAGCAATGAAGGTGAAAACATCAGGAGAAAAGCCCATTTGCTGGAATTTGCAGTAGAGATTTATGGTTCCCAAAGCTGTTTCTTTTCTCTCTGCAAAAACCACCATCATAGAATTCCATGACACCCTGTCTCTCTCTTTAATTCCCCTGAAAACCTTCTCAGAATCACTCAAAAGGCTGGAATTTGCATAAAGAGAGAGAAGAACACTTGCCACGAAATTCTCTGTCTGATACCCCATTTTCACCACTTGGGCATGAAGCTGTTTCCCTTGTTCCAATAACCCACTTGTCTCTGCACAAGCCTTGAGGGCACTGGACAAAGCATGCTGATCAGGTTTCATGGCTTCCCTACACATCTCTCTAAAAAAAACCAGAGCTTCTTCTCCCTCACCAGATTTTGCATATCCTGAAATTGCAGAGCTCCAAGCAAACCTGTCTTTTCTAGCCATGGAGTCGAGAATTTTTCGACCAGAGCCCAGGCTTCCACACTTCGCATAAACATCTACAAGAACACTGCCTAAAACATTATCTCTCTCTACTCCACACTTTAATATCGAGCTATGGATTTGCTCAACTTCTTTCTCACTCTTACATGACTTCAGCAAACCGGAAAAGGTAAAATCATTGGGTTTTATACCTTCAATTTGCATTTCGTAAAAGAGCCTAAAAGCTTCCATATAATCTCCATTTTTTGCACAACCAGCAATCATGGAGTTCCAAGAAACACTATCTCTATGAAACAAGTTCTTAAACACTAAAAATGCACTATTCAAAAGACCCAATTTAGAGTACATATCAAGCAGAGAGCTCCCTGTAAAATCTTCCTGATCGAGGCCGCATTTGATAATTAGGCCATGGATTTGCACCCCAATATCTAGTGAGAGAACAGTGGTGCAAGCCTGCATAGTGAGAGAAAATGTGAATTGGTTTGGTCTCTCTCCAGCTTTCACCATCTCTCTGAAAACTTCCAAACCTGATTCATAGAGACCCAATCGAGAATAACCAGAGATCATTGAAGTCCATGAAACCACATTTCTCACTCTAACTGTGTCAAATACTTTATGGGCATTTTCCATATCTCCAAATTTGGCATAAAAGTTAGTGAGAGAATTGGCTAAGAAGAGATTCTCCATGAAACCAGAGGTTAAGATAGAGGCATGTATCTGTTTGCCTTTCTCCATGGACTCGGACTGTAAGCAAAGTTGGAGTAAGGAAGCATAGTAGGAAGGTGTTCTTGCTTCATGGGGCTTCAGAATATGATGCAGGGTAGGGCAGAAATGGGTGGCGCATAGCCGTTGCATTCCTGATCCAACGGTTGGAATTGCATCCCTGTCAAGGACGTAGTGACTGTTATCTTGCAGGATGGTATCATGCTCTTTGAGACAAAGCTAGCTTCACATTTGAAAGAGTAGCACAATGCGCTCTCTCTCTCTCTGGTTCCTTGAAACAATCTAAACTGCTTTCTTGAAACAATTTAAACTACTCTCTCCCTAGTAGGGAGCAGAGAAAAATGCCCATTCCTCTCTCTCTCTCTCTCTCTCTCTCTCTCCAATTTAAACTATTTCCTCTTATTAATCAATACAGAGTGCTCTCTCTCTCCCTCTCCATCTCTCTCTACAATTTAAACTACTTCCATTTATGAATCAGCACATAGTACTCTCTTCCACTCCCCTCATACCAGGGCATGCATGTAACGCAGAACACACTTTTCCAAGGAAACTCTGTTTTGGTTGTGAACTTCATTTTCATACCATATAAATTATATTTATCACCGTTAAGTCTTATATTAATTATTTAGGATTGCCTGTATGAATGACGTACCAAAATTTTACCTGAAATTAAAACAGGTTAAAAAAAAATTTAAATCCTCATCCTTAAGATCAGACAAAATTTTACGATAGCTACCTACCTTATAACTCCTCACTCTTTATCACACCATCCTCTCATTTCACCATTCATCATCCTGTAAATTCCATTTTCACATATTGGGAGGGAGACGGTGTGAACTTCTCTTTACCTACTCTTTTTGCTTTTTTACGGCCTAACTGTTATTTCAAGTACTTCTATTATTTCAAGTATGTGAATTATTCGCTGGGCTTTGCTAATTTTAAGCATGCATGGTGATGGCTCGTATCATTCATCATGATATAATAGAAAACATTACCTTTATGTATTGAAATTTAAGAAAACTTATAATAAAATGCCTCTTATTTTTAGAATTATTTAAAATTTGCTCAAGGGTAGGGGCCCTCTTCCCACCGACTCACCTGAAAAAAAAATAAAAAAAACCACCATCCAAAGATTTCAATTACTATTTTTATTAAAAAAAAACCCAAACTTAATTAGTTAGTGCTCGACGATTTGCAACGCTACATCTTAAGCTCAATTCCTACCGAGGGTAGAGGCCCTCTCCCCCACTAACTTAAACAATCAAAACAAGATGCACCTCCAAACATTGTTATAAGATATAATTTTGGTATCGAAAATTCTTAAAATGGTACGAGAATCTATTTTTATCTATAATTATAAAATTTTAAACTTTAAAAATGGTTCAAATCAAACATATCTATAAACACATAAAGATCTTGAAAATGCCGATCCTAATAATGTGATGCAAAATGTACTATTTTAGGTCTTGAAATCTCAATTTTGAGATTATCAATTAAATACTTTTTCAACATCAAAACAACCTTTTCAAAGGTACATTTTAAGGCATAACCTTATTCAAACTTTTACCGTTAAAATAAGCACTATGTATTTCATATAATACATTCAAGTCCCACTTATATATATACAACGATCTAATGCAACGGTTGTATCGTAGCATAACACAACAACAATTCTAGACACTCCAAAAAAGTGGGTCTTGAACGTAAAATATAAAATATAGAGAACAATTTTTAAATTCTAAAAATTAAATGGGATTTTTTTTGTAAATATCCCTGAAATTTATTTGCCGTATAATTTTACAATAGCATAAATCATGTCAGTACTCGGATTTAGTGACACATTGATCACACATAAATATCAGGTAACTCCCTATATATTGTAGTTCGTGTTTATGCTTTTTCAAAGCCCTCCACCATATGTGGTGCAAGTCAATATATCTTTATTTATACAAATAAATGCAAAATTGATGCCTTTGGGTGTTGAGGTATGTCAGTTGAGAAACTTGTCAAACCAATCGCTTGCTTCTTTCACCATCAAGGGCGTCATCTCATGCCCAATTCCTGGTTCAGATATGAACTGCATTCATATAAATTTGTTAGAGAAAGAATTCCAAGTAGTGGGTTATCAACTAATACTAATGAAAAAAAGGATAACAAAGAAATTCTAAAAAAGTGCCTTTATATAAATATGTTTGCCTATACAGGTATGTATGTATGTACATATGAGCTTCAATACAGGCGGTTCAACTTATATTATTATGTAGGCTGCAAAATCTTTTATATATGGAAAAAGTTTATATAGGGTTGAAACCTTAAAATGTATAATTATAGATGCACCTCAAAAATCCATCGAAAACGGTTGTTTAATGTTGAAAAAATCCTTTAATTGATCATCTCGACATCGAGAATGCAGGAATATGAAAAAAAAAAAGATTTTGAGTGGCATAAATAGTGCATCTTGCAACACATTATCTAGACCGTTCATTTTCAATATTTTCATATGTTTATAGATCTACTTGATTTTATCCATTTTTGGAGTCTCATATTTTATAATTACAGATTAAAATAGATTTTAAGATAATCCTAAGAATTTTTTACATCAAAATTACATATTATGATCAAATTTGGAGGTGCACCTTAATTGGATTGTTTAAGGTTGCAATCTTATAGCCCTTTATATATATACATATATATATATATATATATATATATATATATATATATATATATATATATATAAAACAATGGATCTTGATCTAATATGATAGTAGTTTAAGTCATGCTCCAAACCAATGGTTTAAAAAGCGGATCGGTGACCCGAATCGGGCATCTCAAAAACCGATCCGGATCGGTGAATCGGCGATCCGGATCGAGAATCGGCTGAAACGGTTGGATTAAAGCTTCAAAAAAATCCGAAAAAATGATTAAAATTCATTATAAATGTTGTTTTTTAAGAATCCAATAGGAAATGAGGGTACTATATTATTAACTTTCATTTTTCTCATCAATTTGTATATATTGAGATGCTCTTTCCTTGTATAAACTTAAATTAAATATTAAATTTGCATCACATAAAAAAAAATCATAGAATTAGCATGGATAAAATATATAATTATACATGGACTATTATAAAATGTAGACTAATCAATGAAAGAATGGCCATTAAAATCTTGTTTTGGCGAAAAACCCTAATCCGCTAAAAAAACCTAAATTATTACAACCTAACTAACTATAATCCAAAATTATTACAACTTAACTAATTATAATATTATATACTGAAATTATAATTATTAGTTTACATTTTATAATTATTTTATTAGACAAATAATAACAAATTAAAAATATTTTAAAATATTATCTAATTGAAAAGTGATTAAAAATTTATTAGAAGAGGCTTCCATATCATATGACTAAAATTAAAAATAAAACCACCAAGAAATTATAATGTAATTATATTAAAAGATTCAAAATAACTTTACCCAAAAAAATGAAAAATAAAGATGCCAAAATTCAAAAAAAACTCCTATCGGCAATATGAACAATAGCTACAAAAAAATAAAAATAAAAATAAAATATTGTAATAAAAACCATCGAAAAAACTATTTTACTAATAAACATCAAAAAAATTTATATGGCTATTTTTTAATTTGGCACACTAAATTAATGAGTGCTATTAATTTATTTTTAAATTTTATATAGCCGTTTATTAGTGCTATTAATTTGACACGCTAAATTAAAACGCTACACATATGGATAATGGCTTGCAATAATTAATAGCTTGTGTGACGATGGCTTGCATGCTGTTGAAGGCAAGTGGGAATTGTCCCACATCGAAAATATCAAGCGACTTCCAAGTTTATAAAAGACGTGAGGTTGAGCTCTTCAACAGCGTGCGAACGAACGGTACATGGGGTAACACGTGGTTATATATGATTGTGGTACTGCCGTCCAACAATATCGAAAATTACCTGTCTTTTTAAGACAAATATCCCACTTACCCTTGAACATCATACATGCCGAGACATGACATCACCATCCGATTCTATACAGTGAATCGGCAACCTTGCACATGTGAGCGCGCACGGACGAACGAGAGCACGTGCGTGAACCGACTGAATCGGATGGGAACCGGGCGGTTCCTGATTTTATGATAGAACCGACATGGGCTGGTCGGATCCCGAGTCGAACCGGGCGAGTCCGGTTCGACTCGCCGATTTTTAAAACACTGCTCCAAACCATTAGATCTTGTTTAAATGGTTGAAAATGCATACACTATAAGAATTTTATTTTATTTTATTTTTTCTATTAATCAAGTCAATCTAAAATTTGAAGTGTATGTACTTGAAGCCATCAGTACAATATAAAAATATAAAAGAAATATTTTTAAAATTAAAAATAACCAAATTATCCCCCATCATCTTTTGAGGTAATTTGGTTATTTTAGAATTTTAAGAATATTTGTTTTATTTTTTTCTTGGTTATTTTAACTTTCTAAGAATATTTATTTTATATTTCTTCTTGTGCACCCTATTATGTAGGACACGTATACAAAATTTCTTCTTCATTCAATTTGTAAAAAAAAAAATTAACATTCAAGTAGCAACTAGTATTTTTCTACCATCCGATCAAGATAGGATGGCTGGGAAAGTGACCTAAACTACTATTCATATTAGGGCAACACTATATATATATATTAGGTCGAGATCTATTGAGAGAGAAAGACCTTTATCAGTTGGATGGGAAGAGCAAACTCGTATAAAAAAATGCGCCGCTGGGCAGACCTTTATCAGATTACTAAACATACCATAATGTGAAACTTGATGGTCAAAATACATGCCACCACGTTTTTATTATTTTCTTATGAACAAAGATGTTGCACACTGCCCTTCTAGTCTCTATGGAGATTCTGTTTTCTTAGTGTTTGAAAGATTTCGAGGCTGCGAGTCGGCTCCGAGCCAGGCCATTCCAGGATGAAAACCCCTTGGGTCCGATGGAGCCAGGCCATTCCAGGATGCCATAGTCACCCGAGTCTCCTGATTTTTTTATAATTTTTAAATTTTTTTTGCTTTTAAAATTTTCATATAAATTGCTCGTTCAATTCAGAGCTCAAATCCACCATTCAACTCTATCAAGGATCATACCCTCACTAAGACCATAAATCTTCATATATTTTCTCACTACTTCTATCAATATCCTTTTGAGCCTTCCACTTTCTTTTTTAGAGCCTTTCACTTGAATCAAATCTGAACCTCCTAATTGGCGTTGTATTGGATTTACGCTGCACATGGTCAACCCAACTAAGTCTAAATAATTTCAACTATCAAATCTTTCGATGCAATGCGGAGCATATCATTCCTAATAGCACAAGAAAACTCCAAGTAACAAAAGATTTTCCATAGAAACTAAGTTCCTGTAATAAGAAAGATTGCAATTGTATTGAATCAGCACTAACCATTAAAATGTAATTCAGGAGACATAAAAAGCTCACAGTTCCAACTTCCAGCACATTGGCACGTTTGAAAATAGAGTATATGAAGTAAGATAATTTCGAACCTTGAAATTCCCAGGAGATTTGGCCAGATAATATGCCTCAACCACTCTTTCAATTGCACTTTGCAAACCTTCAACAGGACATCGAGGGTCTTCTTCGCCTAAAAATATCATGGAAAGTATAATTATTAGCAACAAATGATTTAGATACTGCCATATGGGAACTTATGTCTAAAGCAACTTTAAATTTGGTATCAGATTGGCATAACTTAAGCTTCATCATTTACAACTCAATATATTGCCAAGTCAGGTCAAGTCAAGCGAGTACAAGTTAACTCGCCTGATGTATCGAGGTTAAAGTTATTTAAAATTTCATCCAAGTGGGATGAAAATAAAATCCTTGAGATAAAAATTTGTACAGTCCCTGGAGGTATCACAACAAGATAAAAATCGGTGGGCCACATAAGAAGAATCACAGTAATTCCCACAACTGCATCACCCTCTTTACAGGAAAAGCAGAACCATGGAACTCATAAATTTAAGGGCCTCTATAACATGATCCACATAGTCATGAAACTTCATGATCTAAAGGTTATCACAGTCCCATCAATGGCTTGGACAGTGTTGGCAGCCGTGGGCACCATCATACAATTTGAATTTTGAATTTTACGGACTCATTATCTCTCCATCACTGTCCAACCATTGATTAGACGGTGATAAACCTTATATCACTATTGCTACTACGACCATATGGATCATGTTATCTGACAATCTTCAACAAAAAAAGAAACATTTGCTCCCATACTTAACCAAAGAAGGATGCTCTGTAAGCTTCAAATCAGTAAGTTCCCATAGCTATTTTCTGGGCATACCATTTAGAATCAAGAGAGGGCGTGGTGTAATTGCTAGAATTGAATGAGGTGCATCAAACTCATGCGCTAAACCTGGGGCAATCTGATCCCAAACCTGGTTCAGAGGTGAGGAGACAAGATGGCTATCAATGTCAAGATCAAAACTCATATAATAAAGAAGGAAAAGGCAAGATCTGAAAATTACAAGAGCATATGACATTTAAATTAGCATCAAGCTCATATAATAAAGAAGGAAAAGGCAAATGATCCCTCGAATAATTAATAGACTGGGATATTGAGCAATCTAAATATGAAATGAGTGTTAAAGCAGAACAGATTTGTAACTGACTGAATCTGAACTGGCCAATTAAATGAACCAAATCTAAGCCTTCATTATGTCAAGAGAAAGTTCTGAAAGAGATAAGTTTCATCAAGAATGACAATGAAAGCATAAAGGACATTTCCTAAAAGAAGGTAATATCGTGAAAAGATCAGAGCACTTTCTACAACTACTTTTGTCAAACACGATAATGAAAACAGCCTATGAGTCCCAGTATTAAGTATTCCCAGTCCCAAGGAAATGTAAAACACGGTAAATTGAAAATACATGACCAAGGCACTCTATCCACAAGCTTATTCATGTGCTTGATGTGTAGAGCATGAAAGAGAGAGAGAGAGAGAGAGAGAGAGAGAGAGAGAGAGAATTTGGGTGGGAAGAGCATCTGCCTTTTGTGTGCTTGCAGATCAATTATTCAGTTCTAGCCATTGGAGGCTTTTCATGTAAAATGAAAAATATAATCTATAGCCACTGACCATGTTGAAAAGAAAATCATAAAGCTAAGCAAACCTTCTCCACTATTTCGCTATCAATCTCACTTTTACATAGATCCGTCCGTGCTTCTGCAAGCATTAGGACAAGTAAGAAAAGATGCACAAAAGAATAATGATCCCTCTTCATCATAAACAAAGAAATGGATTTTTCTTTTTTCCTTGTACTTAAAATATGCATGCTTCACAAATTATGACATTTATACGCATAAGCAAGAAAACTATTTCTCAAGCAAGCACAATCATCTATGTTCAATTTTTCACTTTGAGTTTCTAACAGAATTATGTAGCAGTTAGATCAACATTGTACCCAAAAGGAAGAGACTGAAATTATTAGATAATAAGAAAAAGAACTGACATTTTACATAAACATATGCTCATTTGCTTCTGCAAATGTGAGAGGGCGGTCACTTATGGGGTGCTTCCAACTAGAACTTTCTGTTATCTTTGGTAACTTAGGATAGTCCAGACTTTTTTTAAGTGAATTCTATCAATTTCTGAAAGAAAAGGAAGATAGATGAAACCTTATACATTGTATCCCATATTTCATGTAACAAATAAGAAAGAAACCATATCGACTAAATCACGTAAGTTAGTCTTTTCCACCTAAAAAACATGAAGCGTGGCAAGTTCCATAAATCAGGATGATTTGGTGCTATGCATTTACGATGCATATGTGATGTGCCATCCAGCCAACACGAAGCTGCCCAAGAACTGATCTCACCTTCAAATACAGCTTTTATACTTTCTACTCGAGCATGCCATCTACCATTTTCTACGGCCCATCGAAATCCCTACATAGGATTGGAAGTTTAACTTCGATAGCACATATTAAAGCATTTTGAGATTGAAAACATATAAAGCACTCAATAAGAAAAAGACTACTATAACTTAATGGGCTAAAGAAACCAGCCACTAGGGTATCATCATGGTCATATCCCATTCTGACGGGCCCCACTCCACTCTCCATCACCATCCATCATTTTATGGTGATGACTCCAATGAATTATGATCTTCTAAGGTTCATTGGATTTCACTATACTTTAACTAAAATGAATGTCAAAAACTCCAGAAATATTCCATGTTCCACCTGTACACCAATTATGGGGACACCTACTGCATAACGAGTATCTGCGGCAGCTGCAAACCATGCATGCATGCCTGCAAAGAAAAAAGAAAAAGAAAATAATATGAATTGTAAATATTCAACAAGGAAATGGACAATGAAAAATCATTGTCGATTTGGGTCCTTACCATCCACTAAAATGATGGAGGTGATGAAGATAGAGTGAGACCTACAAGAACAGGACATGACCCCAATGGTGGGTCCTACTCTCTCGCCATCACCGCCCATTTGATCAGACATTGATGACCTGATTAAGTGTGATTTAGAATGGGTCACACTTCTCCCCATCACCGGTTGCCATTTCACATGGCAGTGACAACCCCACTGGACTACGGTTTTTCATAGCCCACCAGACCATGCTTTTCTGAAATCAAATGGGCCACTGACTTTTTTCCAATTCATGTTAGAATTGTTCCTTAAAAAGCCAAAACCACCAGTCCTCAGAAACTAGAAAACTGATCATCATCACATCCAAGCCTTTTCCCAATTATTTGGGATCGGCTTAGAAACCAGAAAACTGGCTGATACAAGCCCACTAAATCAGATTTTAAGCCATTCATGTTATACCCTTAGACTGAAGAAAGACATGATGATTTTTTAGATTGATTTAAGTATACAAGAAAATTACTATACCTCCTAGTGATTCACCAGTTATCCCTATTCTTGAAGGATCAACATCTTTTCTCCCAGTAAGATAATCAGCCAATTTTATCAAGTCCCACACCTGTCACATAATGCAAATTTGCAGTTGCCAAATGTATCCCTTTTGTATACACAAGACATTAAAGGAATCAAATTGAAATACAGAAGATGATATTGATAAAGGGTGCAATTGACCACAATCATAAGAATTAACCCACCATCACACGATTGAGGCATGGATACGTACCGATGATATGTTTAACATGCACAACAATCTAAATAACATACAAGTGCCCACTAAACATTTCATGGTTTAAAAACTTTCTGAGTCAACCAGGAACTTGACCAGGTTGACAAGAACCACCATGTGAGCTTGTGAACCCGGTAACGTTCTAGGCCAATTAATACTCATGTTTTCTCCTATGGGATGTGTAATATTCTTTTCCTAAATTAATGCCTCTTGATTGCTCTATTACTTTCTATATCTTCAGAGTACTGAGTCATTAACTACCATAAGGTGTCAATTGTAGCGTATTTAAAATTTTGAATTGTAGAGTGGGATGTGATTGCTTTTTCCACTCATGATTTTGCTAACTGCATTTTGTTTTCTTGCTGTTCTAAACTAAAACGTAAGTTGGCAATATCATTTGTTCATATATACATTTAGTTCTCACAAAAAATCATTGTTACGGTGAGGAATCCCCTAATATATTACTTTCCTCTGTACAATATGATATATAGCATATCTGAATACTAAAGGACAGTCTGCTTTGACAAAAGAATTGTAGCTCTACAATGGACCTTGGCCCCACTTCTTGTAGAAGCGACCTATGAACTCTTATATGAAATAGGTCAACTACTAATTCAATTGTTATCTCCCTCTCCGCGTATATATACTCGCATACATACACCGCCTCGATCACGCACAGTTGGGTCACGAGGTTAATGGACCGATAGGTAGGTCCAAGCTGAGCTCAAGTCCTAAGTTCTCTAACCATGATATATATTTAAGCAATTGCATAAAATACAAACAAGCTGCTGCAATATCCTAGGCATAACATGAAAAGAGGCAGAATACCGTGTCATAAATGAAAGGCATTGTATCACCATTCTTCAATGCTGACACGAGCGCCTGTACACCCAGAATGAAGAATTTCTAAGTCCTCCCCAGATCACTAGTTTATTAGATACACACAACTACAGAAAACAGCATTCCAAAACTCACCGAGTTTGACTTAGTCTAGCCTGGGTTACTCGGACTCAGCAGGCTGTCGAGCCCGAAAGAAAAACCTTGGGTATTAGCCAAGTCTTGCCAGATCCCAAGGTTTTAGGGTTATTGCTTTTAAGACTCGGTCCTCGTCTTTGACAGGCGTGGCTGAGTTGAGTTGCCTGATTCAGGCTTGGGACCCCAGCAAATCCCAAAACCCTAGTCCTTGCTCCAAAACACTACAGGAAAACATCTTAAAATCCACTGTGCATTGAAAATACATTGTCCCCTGGGTTGTCACCATCCAATGCAAAGAGAAAGTTGGGACCACCAGACGAAGGCATGGTCCCAATGGTGGGTTCTCACCCTCTCTCCATCACTTTCAATCATTTCATTGGATTGAGATGACTTAATAGACAATGATTTCTACATAATGCAGCAATGGATTATAGTATATTCTCCACATAACCTTTCTTAATTGTTTCACAAATGGGTGCCCATTTTCAGAATGAGACCATACTGGAAAATAGTAGCATCACTAGCATGCCCTTTTTAGTTTATTTAAATTTTAAGATGGAGTGATGCAAAATATTAGGTACATCTCGATAAGCTGTCGCACTATTTGCTCGTTCACCATGATAGCGGGAATCGACCGAAACTGCTACATATCCTCGTGAAGCATAAGCCTGGAAACACAAAAGAGAATCAGTATCATGAAAATGCTAATTAAAGTAAAATCAAATTTTACCTAATTAATGTTGTCACCTCAAGTAATGGCCGTATCCATTCCTTGCATTTATAGGAGCTATGCAAAATTACAACTGCAGGCCTTCTACATTGATTTCTCTCCCTCAGGCTGAGAATCAACACTGGCAAGCGTCCTTGCTCACCTTCCTGTTTAAAAAAGGACAAACTCAATGAACATGGATCAGGATAAAACAAGAGAAACCAACTGATATCAATTGCAAGATTTCAATATCAAATTGCAAGCTTCGCCTAACCAAGACAAGAATTGGATAAAAGAGTGAAAAAAAAAGGCTACATACTGATTCAGTTATTTAAATAAAGCACTGGATCACTTAAAAAGTGATTAAGTACTACATTAGTTGTACATTCAATGTTTAATAATAAGAAAAGGTCTCCACCAAGATTGTCATGTGAACTGTCTACCATGCCCAAATACAACTTTCATTACTATACAATGAAATTAGCAAGTGAAATTGTAAAACTCTTTTAAGAGAAAGAAACTCCTTCAAAATATATAAACCCCAGGCCTAAGTGGGGATGTCTTAATAAATGGAAATAAAGCATAGCTCTGTAACTCCTGTAAAATCATGCAGCAAACATGAGAGAAAATTTGTGAACACAAAAAATTGGTGGTGGGATGTAGCTTCCGCTATGCAATGTAAGCCCCACACCCTATATATGATATTTGCATGCATGCAATTCACATTCCCCACAGCGACAATGCCCTCAGAAATAGAATTCATCTCTTCTGTTCTACATGGGCTCCCGGTGGTAATACTACTCTAAAGTGAGATACATTCCTCATGATATATAGTGTTGTTCTTTCCCATTTCACAATGGGTAAATGCAAACCAAATGAAACTTTTCCCACATTGATTTGACAGCCCATAGTCAAGTTCCAGAACACCCACATTGACATATTTTGGTTTTGACAAAAATTCCCCAAATCAGTGCAACTCACTATCTCTCATCAAGCTTCTATTCATGTCTCGTGGGATTGGTGAAGTTTGAAAATCATACTCACTTTGCCACTTGCGTGCCTGCATCCAAGATGCAGCACAGAGTTTCACTTCATTGCATAAGTTCCCTCTAATCCACATAAAAAAAACCTCAGCCTTTCACGGATATGTCAAACTGTTGATTTCAATGGTAAAATTTTATTTGGACTCCCTAGTAATGCATTGTCATCACCAGACCAACACAATAAAGCTTTCTCGAACGTGACACATCTTGAATGGCATTTTATCGATAATAAGATCAAAACATTTCCACGATTCCATCTAAGATGCATCTTCTCCCCTTCTCCATAATCATATGATGGTACTTTGGTACAAACACATGACAAACACAAGAAACACTCAAAATATTAAGATACTTGGTCAAACATCTTTTTGATAAATGTTTTACAATGCAAGTGAAGATACACCATTTATCAAATAGACAGCATACTGAATCCTCAAGTATAGAAAATCTTTAGGAAACTGTATCTAACCTTTAATAATCTCCCAATTTCAGAAACACAATGTGTTGAATCCAACACCTCTGATCTGTACCCTCTAATTTGTTCCATTATGTGAAACATAAAGCTTTAACTACTAACTCAGCTTGCCTAGGTCAAGTTGGCTCTTACAAAGGGATGAGTTTTTCTTTGACATGCGAAAGAAAGTCACATCAAGTTCTTTAACATCAAAAACCAAGTTGTATCACTTATCCCACTTGTTGCATAAACCACTTAAACTTTTTTAACCAGTGTACTGTTTCCAGATGAGCCAGCCTTAGCTCATCCTAGTCTGGTCAAAGTTCTGCGCAAGTCTAAACTGAGTCTGTTTGCATCTAAGTCTCTCACAAATCAAGCGAATATTCCTCAAAAAGTACATTTTTCCAAAGAGGAGACTCAATGAGTCGACCAGGGATTCACTGAGCCTACTCGCCAGGGACACTGCCTCTCAGGGCGAGCTTGAGGTTCAAAACACTGTCAAACTCAAAATTTTGAGACTCGTCCTTATTGTCCAATAATACACTTATTATATCATTTGTTTATTGTGAATCACATAAATGAAATTATATCCATCTCTACCATCATTTTTGAAACGAGATGGTGGAGATCAGATTTAGTGCACAACTGTTGTACTATGTGTAGTATCCTATAGGGTCCCTAATGTTGTAAAATCGGGATAACCCAATCACTCCTTTGGAGCAAATCAGGATATCTCAAATCCCACTAGATGTGGTGAGCACTACACCACAATGATTTCAACACTCAAATAACATGCCCAATATGCAATAACAAGTACAATATAATTGTGAAAAATATAAAAACAATAAAACAAGCAATATGGGAAATCATCAAAGTACAACACAAATGAAAGTAGAGAGGGGACACGCACATATATGTGGTTCACCCAAGATGGGCTACGTCCACGGGCAAGATGGCAAAGATGTATTCCCTATCAAGAGGGAAACTTACTATATTGGGGTTATGTAGAGTTACCTCATACATATCAAGGAAAGCTCAAACAAGAGAATT
The DNA here is from genome assembly GCF_054954075.1 of Amborella trichopoda. Classification (NCBI taxonomy): domain Eukaryota; kingdom Viridiplantae; phylum Streptophyta; class Magnoliopsida; order Amborellales; family Amborellaceae; genus Amborella; species Amborella trichopoda. The sequence continues at coordinate 1,204,523 of NC_142340.1, forward strand.
TCCTACCACAAAACCACCTACAATCGACTTATTTCTTCGATTCACCGATGCCACGAAGAAATGCCGACAAAATGGCCCAAGATAAGCCCCAAGTGGTGGTGCTAGGACGAAGTTTTGCAGCGAACTATTAGCTTCCCCTCAAAAAATGTCAATTATGCCCCCACCCCCTCCCAGAAACTAACCAGTCTGCCCTTGGTTCAGTTTCGAAGAAACAGAAGGGAAAAACCCTTTGATCCAATGAGATCAAAGGCATTTCAAATATATCAGAACAATAATGAATAATAAATATTAAAAATAATAATAATAATAATTAATAAACATGAGCTTGCCTCTGTATAGAGATAGAGATTTTCCTCTGCAAAATCATCTTTCACGTATCCATCTCTTTTAGGGCACGACTCCATGGCCTGTAACACAAGGAAAAAAAACAACAAAAACCCCCCAAAAATCAAAATATAAAAATTTATTGATTATCATTTATTGAATTTCTAACAATTTACTTAAATATGACCTCGCTCGATCTTGGAGGAGGAACCCCTTGATATATAGGGTTTGTTACTGGCTTAGAAAGCTCCACAGTGAGAGGCACTGAAACCATGAAAATTGCCTTGATCCAATAAATTATAGCAATAATCTCAACCAACAAACATTTAAAAAACAAACTCAAACTATTTTTTTATGAAATAAGGGCAAACAATACCTTCTTTTCTTCTTCTAATCCGCAGCATTTTCAAGAAATTCACCCCAAAATTTTCGGGATTTTCAGTCGCCATTGTTAACCAGGAAGAGAGCTTGGAAGTAACTGGCTTTTGAAGGGCGATTTACATGCTTTCGACAAGCGTGAACGTGATTCGGGGCCGAATCTGCGGACCGAAATTTCGGCAATTTGATTGAGTTTCGGGGTTTCGTTTCAGTGAGAAAGCGGAAAGACCATACCAGACGTCGAAGGGGCAAGATCCGATACGAAATTTCCCGAAATTTTAGGTTCGCGCTATTTCTTCAAGGAAACTTCGCATCGAAGTAGACTCCCTCCATCTCTCTGTGAAAACTCAATCCAAAATGACAGGAATAAATGAAAAAAGAAAATGAGGTATTGTTCATTGTTACAGAAGGTTCTATATGCTCTTTAGATTCACTGTGTTTAATATGAACCAAAATGTAAGAAATTTAATTGAATAAACATGTTTGCAAGCTTCCAATATACAAATTAAATAAACCAAATAATCAGATTAAATGAATCCAAACTCCTTAAATATCAGAAAAAAATGCATTGAACCCAAATTGATCAGTAAATTTACTATTTCTTTTAATTGCTAAAAGATTCATTGAACCCAAATTGATTCTTTTATTCATATTTTCACCTGTATTTTACAGTAAAAAATATCAGAAAAAATAAAACCAATAACCCACAAAAACAGTCATAGAACCCTGAACTCTAAAATACCCTAGATAAAGAAAAACATATATAAAATCCTAAACTCTAAAATCCTCTAAATAAAGAGAGAAAAAGAACACCAAATCCCAACTAAAAAATATAAAAACTTCCATATTCTTCAGTAAAAAACATAATCAGAACGCAATATTCATGATTAATTTAAAAAAAAATTTAAATTATCAAAGCAGCATATTAGAGAGAGAGATTAAGTTACGCAAAAATAGTTAGAAGGCAGATGAGAGAGAAATCAAAATATGAAAGCAGAGTTAGAAAGCAATGAGAGAGCGAGCGAGAGGGAGATTAAATAATGAAATAAGTTTTTTAAAGATGATGGGGGAAAGAAATATTACACAAATGAAGAAAGCTGATGAGAGAGAGAATCCATAAATCAAGAAAGCAGATGAGTGAGAAACATTGGATAAATGTTAGAGAGAAATATTACCCAAGTGAAGAAAGCGGGTTAGAGAGAGAAAATTTGGGTAGGGTCGATCTGATCCATTATACCCATTATATATGTTCATGAAAGTTTTTTTAATGACTACAAAAATATTGATATATCATTTTGCTCTAGATCTAATCAACTATATTTACTAATAAAATATGTGAAGTACGCTTTCTACAAGAACCTTGCTTCATGAAATCAAAGTAAAACTTCACCTAGAATCCCCTTCCGGATAGTGCTTTGGGCATCGGAAATTTTCATGATATTTTTATAAGGAATTTTCAACACGGAATATGAAATTTGAAGTTTAAAAAGTGGCCCAAATTTTGTAGATCCATAGCACTTAATTTTAAGGCAAAATAGATGTATTAGATAATGGAAAAAGTTTATATAAGGTTGCAACCTTACCTCTATAGCTACAGATGCACCTTAAAAATCATCGGAAAATATAGTTTTAATGTGGAAACGTTTTGATTGATCGTCTCGACATCGAGATTGTCGAGATGTATGACCATAAAAAACAAAAAAAAAATTCGGTCTCATAAATAGTGCATTTTACATCATATTATCTACACTGTCCATTTTCAAGATTTTCGTATGTTTATAGATCTACTTGATTTTAACCATTTTTAAATTTGATATAAAAATAGATTTTGAAATAATCTTAAGAACATTTTACATCAAAATTATATACCATGATAAAATTTGAAGGTGCACCTTACCTCTACAGCTACAGATGCAGCCGTATGCCAACTGCATGTTACAATATAGACTTTTTCCTGATTTCAAGAAAAGGAGATCGATTCTCTCCTCCTCACCTGAAGATACAGAAATCCTTATTGAATAAAAGAATCGTACGCACAAAGCAAGCAACAAAAACCTCTGTCCCTGCCCCAGCTCATATGAATCAGAGCTAGGCCACACAAAAGAAGGAAAGGTAGGCAGCCTCAAGGATAAGCGGTTGAGCAACCGAGAAGAGCTACTCGACTAAAAGATAAAAGATGCGAGGAAACGAGTGAAAAGGCTTTGAATTTTTTTTTTTTTTACAACCACATGGTCTAGGCTGAAATGATCGATTAGAAAGTTATCCAACACCATAACTACAAATTTTAGTGAGTTTTGAGGCGAGGCATTATTTAAATATTTTTTATATAAATAAATTATATAATATATTAAAAATATATAAAAAATAAATTTTAATCAAACAATTTCTCGAGTCAAAGTCCAGAAACCCGAACCTGTACCAATGATTCAAAAATTGAAAGCGGGCCCTACTTGGTACGAGTTTGATTCGAGTTATTCCAATTCGTCTTGGACAATTCTAGTATTGCGCAAATTACAAAGAAATTTTAAAATTTTGTGAGAATTTGGTGATTACAAGGATTTTCTTTCGAAGCCATCCACCTCCCTATTTCGATCTGATTCGATTGATATGACTCGATCATCAGATTTTGTTGTTAAAAACCTCACATAATTTTCTCAATGGATTTCATATCAATGCCTTTAGATAAAGTTAATTTTATCAAAAGTGGACTACCTTATCAACAATTAATATATATATATATATATATATATATATATATATATATATATATATATATATATATATATATATATATATATATATATATTAGTTGTGCCATATACACCCTAATATTATAGGTAATATTATAGAAATGTATACGAAGAGACTATTTACTTTTGATATAATGAGGTCACAATTATTATTGACCGTTAAATTTGTAATCGAGTGGTTATAGATGTGTCCTTGTTTGGGTACAAAGTCTAGAATAAATATATTTGAATATTATACCACACTTTCATCTATTGGATTTCACATTAAACGGCTAAAATAATTATGATATTTTTATTCAAAAATTACATGATTATGGTCTCATAGTATACCATCCTTGTTATTTAGTTATGCTTGGATACAGGGTGATTTTTTCATTCGCTCGCCCTTGACAAATAGAATGATAAACTACCTTGAATGAAGTATAATTTTACAAAAGGGTGCGATTTGTATAGAGCCGAGGCTCTGAACAATTAAAGTAAAACCCACCTTCAAATAGTATCGATAAATGTGTTTTAATATTGGAAATCTTTATGATAACTTTAAAATATATTTTCATCTTTAATTATAAAATTTAAAGCTTAAAAAATACTGTAGATCAAGTGGATCTATGGAAATTTTGAAAACTGACGATCAAAATCTTTTTTTTTCTCATATCCATACATCTTGATGTCAAAATGATTAATTAGAAGATATTTGAGCATCAAAACAACCTCTTCTAGTGAAATTTTTTAGATGGGCTTTGTCACACCCCAATAATTTACAGTACTGTTATTCCTGAGATGTGACAATATTTGTCACACCCCAAGAATTTACAATACTGTTATTCATGAGATGTGACAGGCAAAACATATATACATCTATTGATAGGACAAATTTACAGTGGCGAGGTCTTACAAAGTAAATAAAGAAAGCTAGCACAACAACAGTATCTTCCAAGGTTGATCTTGACTTGCACTCAAAATGAATCCGCAGTTATCCTGAAAAATGTTTACCATAGTTTGATGAGTTTGGCTACTCAGTAAGTGATCATCATAATCCCAAAAATAATCATGTTTGAAAGATATCAATATTTTTCAAAATGAGATCTATTAACAGAAATGCATCAACAGTTTCACTTTCAATAAATGCAGTATAATCCGAGTAATTGAAATGCTTATAACACTTTTAACGGCAGTACATAATTCAAATGATTTCACAAAATACCCTACTGGCGTCCCAAGTAGGTCACCTATATACCCCATTAGCGTCCTGATGGGTCCACTTAATCCCTATCGACGTCCCAGATAGGTCCACTTAATCCCTGCAGGTCTACTTATACCTCACCGGCGTACCGGATGAGTCCACTTAATCCCTACCGGCGTCCCAGATAGGTCCACTTATACCTCACCGGCGAACCGGATGAGTCCACTTGCATACTTAAATTATTTCTAAATCTCTTTAAACATTCGAAAGCAGCAATATCATGTACTCAACATATCACTGAAACCATTAATATGAATTTCACTTAAACCATTAATAACAGTCACTCTCTATAACATTTCAAAAATAGCCAATCAAATATTTTGGGCTCAAATTTAGAAAGGTAGCAGTTTGTAAAGGCACTCTAGCATAATTGCCAATTTAATATGTATAGAAAAACTCTTATAAAAATTCAAGAATATGAAATTATCACAATTTATGGGATATCAATCCACAAATAAACATTTCACAACAATACTATAATCAATTGCAAAAATGTCAATTTTTTTAAATAATAAGGCAGTCATTTGCACATGAATTTTACAATGTCTAAATATTCAAAACAGTAGAAAGAAATATCACAATTTTACTGAAAGCAGAAATATCACATTTATTTCTAACAATAAACAAGAAAAATAAATAAATTTATTTTTCTAATTTACAGCATTCAAAATTTCTAACATAGATAAAATATCACAATTTTTATTAAAAAGATTATTTTTCAAGATAATGAGGTCACGTGCGCATAAAATTTATCGTGCCTAAAATTCATGATAATAAGCAGAAATAATTATTTCATTTCATTTTTAAAAAGAATGGATTATTTTTCGAGACAATGGGGTCAATTACACACAAAACTTATAAAATAAAGATCCTGGATGGAAATATCACTATTTATTAAAAACAGACTATTTTTCAGGAAGACGATGTCACTTACCCACAAATACTTGAGAAGGACCTTCCGATAAAAATTCGGCTAGAGAGAGGAGTTCACTGTGTTTCGACCAGAGAAAAAAATCTCATAAGTTTTCTAAGGTAGGAGTCCTCATCTCTTTGAATTTAAATTCTACTAATATAATATTTTATTCTTTTATTACGTTACAGGTGTGAGCGTTAGCTTACGCTTTAAACGACTAAAGCCCACGTCCTTTAGTGGACGTGGCAAGAGCAAAGAAGCAACAAAGCTTTTAAACGAAAAGCTTTGAAAAGTAGAGATGGTCCGTTCAAACGAATCATCATGTATTAAAAGTTTATTTTCTTCTTCTTTTTTTTTTTTTTAAAAAGTTTAGGATTGTTACATTCTTTCCGCCTTAAATAAATTTAGTCCTCCAAATTTGTGTACCTGATTATTGAAAAATATTTTTAAATTTCCTAAAAATCTTAAACCTATTGCTCTGATACCATAATTGTCACACCCCAAGAATTTACAGTACTGTTATTCTTGAGATGTGACAATATTTGTCACACCCCAAGAATTTACAATACTGTTATTCCTGAGATTTGCAGGCAAAACATATATACATTTATTGATAGGACAAATTTACAGTGGCGAGGTCTTACAAAGTAAATAAAGAAAGCTAACACAACAACAGTATCTTCCAAGGTTGATCTTGATTAGCACTCAAAATGAATCCGCAGTTATCCTGAAAAATATTTACCATAGTTTGATGAGTTTGGTTACTCAGTAAGTGATCATCATAATCCCAAAAATAATCATGTTTGAAAGATATCAATATTTTCCAAAATGAGATCTATTAACAGAAATGCATCAACAGTTTCACTTTCAATAAATGCATAATTAAGTATAATCCGAGTAATTGAAATGCTTATAACACTTTTAACGGCAGTACATAATTCAAATGATTTCACAAAATACCCTACTGGCGTCCCAAGTAGGTCACCTATATACCCCATCAGCGTCCTGATGGGTCCACTTAATCCCTATCGGCGTCCCAGATAGGTCCACTTAATCCCTGCAGGTCCACTTATGCCTCACCGGCGTACCGGATGAGTCCACTTAATCCCTACCGGCGTCCCAGATAGGTCCACTTATACCTCACCGGCGAACCAGATGAGTCCACTTGCATACTTAAATTATTTCTAAATCTCTTTAAACATTCGAAAGCAGCAATATCATGTACTCAACATATCACTGAAACCATTAATATGAATTTCACTTAAACCATTAATAACAGTCACTCTCTATAACATTTCAAAAATAACCAATCAAATATTTTGGGCTCAAATTTAGAAAGGTAGCAGTTTGTAAAGGCATTCTAGCATAATTGCCAATTTAATATGTATAGAAAAACTCTTATAAAAATTCAAGAATACGGAATTATCACAATTTATGGAATATCAATTCACAAATAAACATTTTACAACAATACTATAATCAATTGCAAAAATGTCAATTTTTAAATAATACGGCAGTCATTTGCACATGAATTTTTCAATGTCTAAATATTCAAAACAATAGAAAGAAATATCGCAATTTTACTAAAAGCAGAATTATCACAATTTTTTTCTAACAATAGACAAGAAAAATAAATAAATTTATTTTTCTAATTTACAGCATTCAAAATTTCTAACATAGATAAAATATCACAATTTTTATTAAAAAGATTATTTTTCAAGATAATGAGGTCACGTGCGCATAAATTTTATCGCGCCTAAAATTCATGATAATAAGCAGAAATAATTATTTCATTTCATTTTTTTAAAAAATGGATTATTTTTCGAGACAATGGGATCAATTACACACAAAACTTATAAAATAAAGATTTGGACGAAAATATCACTATTTATTAAAAACAGACTATTTTTCAGGAAGACAATGTCCCTTACCCACAAATACTTGAGAAGGAGCTTCCGATAAAAATTCGGCTAGAGAGAGGAGTTCACTGTGTTTCGATCAGAGAGAAAAATCTCATAAATTTTCTAAGGTAGGAGTCCTCATCTCTCTGAATTTAAATTCTACTAATATATTATTTTATTCTTTTATTACGTTACAGGTGTGAGCGTTAACTTACGCTTTAAACGACTAAAGCCCACGTCCTTTAGTGGACGTGGCAAGAGCAAAGAAGCAACAAAGCTTTTAAACGAAAAGCTTTGAAAAGTAGAGATGGTCCCTAAGGACCATCATGTTCAAACGAATCATCATGTATTAAAAGTTTATTTATTTATTTATTTATTTTTTTCAAAAGTTTAGGATTATTACAGGCTTTAATTTGATTGTTTAGAACCTCAGCTCTCTATAAACTTTTTCCTCTACAAAAAGATAAACTTATACATGAAATAATCTTGTATAAATTGCATAATAGAAACCGTAAATTATCAACGATAACAAGCACATCTGATCAATAAGATTTATAGCGAATGAGAGAAAAGGCAAAAACATCCACGTCAAGCTTATTTATCTATTGTTTTAAAATATCATATAGGGTGCGGTTTGTATAGAGTCGAGGCTCTAAACAATTAAAGTAAAACATACTTTCAAATAGTATCGAGAAATGTGATTTTAATATTGAAAATCTTTGTGATTGTCTTAAAATATATTTTCATCTTTAATTATAAAATTTAAAGCTTACAAAATAGTATCGATCGAGCAGATCTATAAAAACTTGAAAATTGACAGTCAAAAGATACGCTACAAGATTCACTATTCCTAAAATTTGAAATCTATTTTTTTCTCATGTCCTTGCATCTTGATGTCTACATTATCAATCTGAGGATATCTGAGCGTCAAAACAACATTTTCTAGTGAAACTTTTAATGTGGGCTCTAATTTAATTGTTTAGAGCCTTAGCTCTATGTATACTTTTTCCAATTATAGAAGGCTTAAAGGCCTAGTTGATGAGAAACTAGTATATAAACCTGGGAAAAGGCTTTGACAATGAATGATGATGTACACCCTAGCTCGGGATATTAAACTTAAAAATTGATCATCTTTAGTTTTTTGACAAATTAGAGAGTTCAAATTCTTTCCATCTATTGAAGATAAATTTACATCAAAATCTAGTCTAAATGGTGGAGGAGGCTTGAAATTTACTAAAAACTAATATGAATATGGGTTTGAGAAAAATGAGGACCTTGATCGAATCAGGAATTAGTGGCGACTGACTCGGTTCCTTGACAAACTAGGAATCGGTATGTTTTATCGTTACCTACTCAGTTCTATCAAACAAATGGGTCAGTCAATTAAGGAATTAGGCAATAAATATCAGTCAAATCACCTAGATCTTATCTCTTGTTATAATTTATTTTTTATGTAGAAGTATTGAGATAATATTTAAATTTGTTGGGAACGTTTTATAAATAAGTGAATCGTTTGATGGATCGGGGATCCGAATCAATCCATCTGATGACTGATCGTGCCATCGGATCCAGGTTTTAAAACACTGCAATCTCACCATTCATTTAAAGAAAAATGCCATCTAACATAACCATCACCACGAAAAGGAACTTCAACTCTTTTCGGGGCAAGCAACTTTAAATTTCAATTTTTATTTAAATAAAACCCTTCATCATTTCTAAACTAAAAAAATCATGTAAGAACTCAAAATATTTGGTGTCAGAAACTTCTACATGGGCCTAAAAATCTAATTTTACCCCTAACTATTATAAACTTTAAAATTAAAAAATATGTTCATTGAGCAAATCTTTAAAGCATAAAAATATTGAAAATGGACTGTCTAAAAAACATATTACAAAATCGTAAGTTTTAAGACTTGAGATTCTCCTTTTTCTTATATATCCAGATGAAGACGATTAAATAGAGGGTTTTTAAACATCAAAATGACTTCTTTTTTTCAATGAATTTCTTTATGTGCGCCTTGTTTTGTTCAGTGTAGTTTTGAGGCTTGCGTATTTTTCAGATTTTTCAAAGACATTTTCTAGATTTTTTTTTTTAAAAAAAAAACTTATTTTAATCCATCAAAAATTGAAAAAATTATTAAAAGAGTGCAGTTTGTATAGAGCACGGGGCTCAAAGTACAACACACCTTCAAATAGTGTCGAGAATTGTGGTTTCAATACTGGAAATCTTTGTGATAGCTTTAAAATATAATTTTATTTTTAATTATAAAATTTATGCTTCAAAAAATTGTAGATTGAGCATATCTATGAAAACTTGAAAATTGATGGCCTAAAAATAGGTACCAAGATGCACTATTTCCAAAACTTAAAATCCATTGTTTCCTAAAACTAATAGTTTAAAAATATAATTTTTTTAAATATAAAATATATTTAAAATTGCCAACTTTATTTAGCTAGATGGAATCAATAAAAACAAGCAAATCTGACCAACTAAAATCGTTCAAACATTAGTTTTTGTTTATTAAACCCTTCATTTTAGACTAGACCGGCTAGTTCTGATTGGGGATGAACTTGCGTATCTTGTAAGAGGTTCTAATTTAAAAAATTACTATAACTTTTCTTTTTCTATTTTATTTTTAACTAAACAATATAAGAATTGTATTCTTCGATTATTCTTGAGAATTGTCCTATTTATCAACCAATTCAAAACAAGAGATTTGTAATTTCATCACTGGAGTCTAGCTATATCCTATTTATCATATTTTTAATTACAAACTTTAATTTATTCTTAATTAATTTACGCTATGATAAAACGATTGATTGTTCAAATATACTTAACAGAACATGCTTACCATAAATTATTTAACAATTTAAAATATGATTTATTTGTCTTAAAATAATTATGCAATTTTGAATTAAGAGATTTTAAACCTAATGAAAGGCATGAGAAGTGTGTCCAACTTTCCCTAGACTTTTGAAAAAGAATCAATAATTAGTTAGAGAGCATTATTTTAAGGGACAAGTTTATATAGAGCCGAGGCTCTAAACAATCAAATTTTAACCTACCTAAAAAATTTAATTAGAAGAGGTTATTTTGATGCTCAAATATCTTCAAATTGATGATCTTGATATCAAGATGCATAGACATGAGAAAAAAATGGATTTCAAGTTTTGGAAATAGTGTATTTTGTAACGCAGTTTTGGACCATCAATTTTCAAGATTTTCAAGCTTTCATAGATCTATCGATTTACATTGTTTTTTAAGCTTTAAGCTTTATAAATAAAGATGAAAATAAAATTTAAGGCTATTACAAATATTTTCAATATTGAAACCACATTTCTAGATACTATTTGAAGGTAAGCTCTAATTTGATTGTTTAGAGCATAGGCTCTATAAAAAACACACCCTTATTTTAAAACCTATATCAGTTGACTGAACTGGCTTCCAAAAACTCATTTTGATCAACGAATTGTTGATCTGGATCAATGATCTAACCAATTATCCTCGGAGAGAATCAGTATAATATAAAAATTGACAAAAAAAATAAAAAAACTTTCACAGAACTGGTTGGTTCTATAGGAACCAGAATGATAAGCACTGCTTTTCAATCCGGATTGGATTATTATGATCTAAATCACCAGAGAGAGAAAGAGAAATAAATTTTAATGAAATCATTAAAAATTGAGAATAAATTTTGATGATAGAGGTGATCCAGATATTCTACATTTATTTATCATTGAGACGTTTTAAATAATGAAATAGGAGTCACATAGAGATTCAAAATTTATAATCGTATTTGTTGTCCCGTGGTAATATTGAACTGTGCGTATCATTTTGCTCACACATAAGTGTGAAGATTATTATTATTTATTCCAATTTTATGTTATTTCGTCACAAAGGCTTGAGGATTTTTTTTAGCATTTTTTTAGAAAAATTTGTGAAGTTTTATTTTAACACATATTATAATAGAAAAAGCTTATATAAGGACGAGACCCTAAACAATTAAATTAAGGTGCACCTCAAGAAGTCACTAGAAACGGTTATTTTAAAGCCCAAAAATCCTCAAATTGTTCATCTCGATCTCAAGATGTATGAACATGAGACAAAATGGATTTCAAGTCTTGGACATAGTCCATCTTATAATGTATTTCTAGACTGTCAATTTTAAAAAAATTTCAAGTGTTCGTAGATCTATTTGATCTACATTATTTTTGAAGCTTTGAATTTTTATTATTAGCTATGAAAATAAAGTTTCAAACCATCACAAAGATTTCCAGTACCGAAAAACATATTCCGACACTATTTAAAGGTGTGTCTTGCTTTGATTGTTTTGGGCCTCAACCCCACACAAACCACACCCTATTATAATTTTTTGATAAGCTTGGGCAATTGGACGCATTTTAAATGTATTAGTTTGGATCGATAATATATTTAAGGTAGAGGGGCACACCATCTACACCGTTTTTTTTTAATAACCTCATCCACATTTTTTTTTGGCATTTTTTTTTATCAAAATAGCCTCTACAGTAGTTGTATTATTGTGAAGCCCTAGTATTATGGTACTTTAAGTACTGTCTACCCCCATTTTATACAGCATAACTCGAAGTATTTTAAATGTCAAAACTAACAAAAAAAAGTTGTGGATGAGATTTATGAAAGTTGAAGTTTTTTATTTTTTTTTTTATTTTCAAAAATTAAAATATATTTCTTATTATTTCCCTTGTTTCAACGTTTTATGAATTTACCCAAATAAAAACTACTAGTTTTTTAAAGATTTTTTTTTTTAAAATAATCACTCCTTCGTCTTTCTTACTCTTTCAACTTCCAACGTACAAAAAATGTGTCTACCCTTTGTAATATGACCAATACCATATACATCCGTAGTTGACTGTGTGAGATCCAGTATTAGATTGAAATAAATATTTAAAGGTCAAAAAAATGAAAACTCAACAATTAGGGTCTCCAATATGTAAAAAATATATGAATTTATTATTTGGTAAATAAAATTGAAAAATATCCACAATTGCTTGTTATCTAGAGTATTAAATCAAAATATGAAAAAGATCGTGGAAGTTCACTTGATTATAAACAATGTGGGCAGACAACTTAGATGGAAAGATAAAAATAAATGACATAATTTGTACTCGTGTGTTTTATCTAGGCATTAAAAAAAGATAAAAAATAAATATAAATGTTATTACTATTATCATCATATTCTAAGCCTTATTCAAACTATTTGAGATCGGTTATGTGAATCATGTTCCATCACTCCACTCTATAAATAACTAAAATGTGAAAATCCTGTATAAAAAATATGGATAAAATGTGTCAATTTTATTGCAAGCCGTTAGGCTTAGAGGATTTTATCCCTAAAATATTTATACAAATATGTGTCATGATTGTACACTTCTTCAAATAAATTCACTATACTTCCTAGTTATCTAGAGAGATAACATTTCTATTTAGAGAGAGAACCATTTCTATTTATAAAGAGAGAGGGGGGGGGGGGGGGGAGGGATGAGGGAGAGCTCTAACATAACTGCCATAAATACCTCATGAACAAAATTTTAAATATTACATAATTCATAAATTTTATTAAATATAAAATTTGATTTTATTTGGTTTTATAAACTTTAATTTTTTGCATGTACTGAAAATTAATAATTTATTTTGGGCATTAAACCTTTTTTTGTTAGGTAGTTCAGTAGTATGAATCAAACCTGAGATGTGATATCGTTAATCTCAACTGTTAACCTCTTAAACCCACTCAATACTTATTCTGGCCATGAAGTTATTTGAAATAGAAACCCGTTTGATAGATTGAACATTTATTTTTATAACTAGTATAAATTTTGAGGCTCTAAAAATGGTAAAGTTATTGCAGATATGTAAACACATGAAAATGGATGATCTAGATAATATCTCTTTTTTTTAGAACTTAAAATCAATTATTTTTCATATCCATAATATCCAAGGTTTAAATGATCAATGTGAAGGTTTTTTTACTTTAAAAAAATGATCTCCAATGAGATCTGAGATGTGGCCTAATAAAGCATGGACCTGCTAGTCATTTTTTTAATCAATTACTTAAAAGGATAATGGTTAATAAGGTTGCAATCCTATCAAAATAAGTAAAGCTTCAGCTCATAACTCCTCAAAAGTTGCAATTCAAGTGTTAAAAAACCTTTAAATGGATTATCTCAGATTGAATATTATAGCTGTGAAAAAAAATAGGATTTCAAGTTTTAAAAATAAATGAGCATTCACATATTTGCAAGATTTGTACATTTTATTAGTTTCAAATTTTATTTTTTTTGTTGGAAATTGATTTTAAAGTCATCATGAATATTTTCGATGAAAGTGATTAGATGTGAGGCTTTATTTTGTTTTCATAAAAGCTAGTGCCTATAGAAACTTCATCCTAATTTAAAATATATTTACAAAATCAACATTATTCTTGATCTCAACTTACTAATCAACCATTAAATAAACATTTTTTCCAAGCAAACATTAAAAAAAACCATAATTTTCTTTTCTTTTTTTCCAATTCCATTATCCATTCAAAAAACAAGGTTGGAGGGAAAATTACTCAGCAAGGGTGTATTAGATATTAAGTTCTTTTGTAGGGTCAATAAGTGGAACTCCTTTTTTCTGACCTTTTTAAAGAAGGCCCCAAGCATTGCCCTCGCTTTAACCCTTCGAACCAAATATCATCTCAAATCGAACGGTCTAAATTTCATCATCCTTTCTCCTATGAATTTCGTCCGTTCGATGATTCCCCAACCTCGTCCGTCCGATCGTGTCCACCCCATGAACAGACCGTCCAATTTTATGAATTCAATTTCAAAAGGGAAGTGAGAGAAAGAAGAGAGGAAGAGAGTAGAAGAGAGAGAGAGAGAGAGAGGCTTCTGAGTTCTCTGTTTTCCCAGCAAAATCCTCATGCTTTGATAACCTCTGGTTCAAAATTTCCCGGCGATAATTACCGGTCAATTTTTCGCCGGGTTTTTGCCTTTTCTATTGCTTTTGCGGTTGATCGCTGGATCTTCCTCACCATTGGCGTCTACAAAGTGTCTTTTTGATGTTTCTCTCTCTACCCAATTCAAATTTTCGACGGAGAATGGCTTCTCTATTGGGTTTTTCCTCCTGCTAATTTCCCTCTCTAGTTTTGTTTTGGGGTTGTTGGGTAATTGTCACCTGATTTTATTTGATTTTCCATTTGGGTTTTCTGTGTCCTCCATTGATGGTGTGAGTATTGGGGTGAAATGGATAAGAGGGTAATGGAGTCGGGGCTTCCTCAACCTGATTTTCCTGTGAAAAAGCTTGCTCGCCAGCTTGATTTCACAGCTTTTTGTAGCACTTCAGCGCCTGTAACGGACATTATTTCGAGGCCGACTCTTCCTTTACAGTAAGTCTTTTGTATTTGAAATTTGTTTGTGTTTTTTGTTGACTTATAAGATATAATTTTTCTCGTCAAATTTTATGCAATTTCATATGGGGTTTTTGAATTTAGTTGTTTTTTTTCGGATTTATTTCAATCTTGGTTTTTGTTGAGATCTATGGTATTTCTGGATATTGTTAATCCGAACCCTTGTAGCAGAATCTGAACTGGCTTAGCTATTGGAAATGGTGACTGGGGTTTAATATTTTCCTCAATCAGTTGCATTGGGTTCTTATCATAAGATTACAGAGGAAATTACTATAGTTGCTACCAGAAGTACAAATTTTTTGAGTTTGAATAAATTAATAGTGGTTCTCTGGGTTCATTAAATTCTTCCAAATAATGCATCTTATTGAGCATTACTTGTTCTCCTATTTTCTTGTGAAAAAATTAGAATTTGGTGCATTAAGGAGACCTCCACCATCAGGATTTTGTATTTTAAAATTGTGGATTATGTAGAATTTTACATATTCTCTCATAGAGTAATACCCAATTAATATTTTTGTTTTGTGTAATTGTGTTCTGTATATTCATGTTCCTTTTTAAAAAAATATGTTTTCACCTTCAGAATTGGCTAGTTCATACAACTAATAATGCTAAGCTTTGAAATTTGAAATGTATATTAATGCCAATTTAGATCCCTAGTCTATAGAAAGAAAACATAGCATGAAGAATTATTATAGAATGTTGGGTTAGTTCTGTTGTATGGCTTCTGGAGTTTTCAGAGAATTTTTGCATGAGGATTATATTGGTTCAAGATGTTTTACTCAACTTATTACTCCCTCTCTTTCTCTTCCAAAGGGGACAGAAGCGCACTTCATATTCAATAAAAAGGGATATGTTAAGCATTTAGCTTAAGACGTGCAGACTGAAATGAAAGTCAATAACAGCCAATATCAAGTGCTCCAAGCACCCTTAAAAATTACAGATACTGGTGAACATACTGAATAAATTGTACACATGCTGCTCCTTATATTTAGAATCAAGGTATTCATTCAATGAGTTGCGTATTAAAAATCCACCCTTGCTTAGTGAGAGAGTGATTATGTTGGTAGTTCACTTATTAGTGGTGATGATTGGGGATTTGATTATCCAAACTATAAGCCTTACATAGAAATGCCTATATTGCACATTTGTTCCATTATTCCAAATCATTTGATTTGAGATTTAATATTATGATTCTTTTGTATTTCATGCACTTCACATTCACTTGACGTAGAACAATATCTTTAGAGTGAAAGCAGCTAGACTTGATTTTAGTATCGTAATATGCTTCTATGGTTGTCTGATTTCCATCAACTTAGACTCTTCCTGGATGGACACAATATGGAATCATGTGTTTCTGTGGATCTCATAGCTAGAGTTTTCTTTGAAATGCTATAAACCTCATCTGTGGAACTGTTGCTGTTGTTTGTTGTTGGTGATGATGATAATAACTGTTATTCTTAAGGTGTTGGTGCTGCTGACTTACAATTATGATTATCACTTTGTTGGGATACTTACCTAATACCCTATGGTTGCATCCATTTTTGGTTATGTAAGTATTCATGGCTTTTATCACAGTGAGTGGCTTCTTTAGGTTTTGTTATAATTTTATGGTGTGTTGACTTACATTGTTTCCTGTTGTTTGGTTTTGTTTCGGTCATTAAATCATCCCCGAAGTAGAAACAACACGATTTTGGGAATTAGGGTCAGGTAAAGTTTCTTGGACCGGGGCATCAGACCATGTCCCACTTATTGAGGTTCACCCAAGAACTATTGGTTATGTGGTGGATAGGACGGAGGATTGACTAAAAGCTTGAAAATGGAAATATCTCTCTTTAGGGTGATAGCACCGATCATTGGCTAACCTCCTCATTTATTTTTTTACAATGTCCAGATCTTTTGTTTAAAATTTTTAAGAAATATTTGGTCTTGAGTGGATAGTGGGCCCTACAAATTGTGATTACTGTGGAGAGGGAATTAATTGCCCCTCTTTTATTGGCAAGACAAGATATCTTAATGCAGAATAAAACTCCAAAGGTTTGGGTTGAAGGAAGTTAGGAAAAGGTCAGTATGATGTTTCTAGATAAATGCTAGTTTTCTATGTGAATCCTTATAAGGAAAGGGTGGAAGTAAGCAATGTCAGTGGAGGCATTTAGCAGGAACTCCATGATGTCAGTGGTGGTACTTAGCAAGAATTTTATGGCATGAACTGTTGTTTACATTCTATTCAGGGTGTAGGATCTGCTTACTTATAGGTATCAAGAGTACGATTTATTTGTGTTGTTTGATCGTGTCAGGAGGTGATTCTGGAGGATGATTTCCTATTTTGGTAGCCATATCATCTGATCAAGAGTACAAGCTGACAAATGATTACTGCATAGTACTAGTTCCTCCTTGACCGACCTTAAAATAATGAGAAAACAAGTTCTTAATTTTATTATACCTTCAGTATCTGCAGGTATGCACGTTTGTTTGTATTTGTTCAATCCTTGCAAAACCATACCATCCTTAAATATGACCGATGATATTAAAAACAATCTTGATTCCCATCAAGGGTATTAGAGCAATTCAAATCATCCTGGTCCATGGTTCTAATGACTCACAAATAGAAATAACTCTGTCACCTTACTCTATAGGCTTTGTAGACTGACAATTGCATGCCTCGTCATGAAAGAGTCAAGTTAATTGTCAATCTTCACATCAAATGTGTCCTTATTTGGATCATTTATTACTTAAGTCAGTCAAGAGCATTGGTGCATTACAATTTTCGATTGGTCACTCACTTTCTTTTCCTTTGAAAGTTTCTTCTTTTTTGTTAAGCATTTGGTTGAAACTGCAGGCTAAAGTGTGGGAATAAGAGCTTCAAACCACTAGGCTATTGTGATCGACCCTGTTTATGCATAAAGAATTGATGTGGATAGGTTTGTGGATAAAACACATATTCGTTTCTACCGCAAGATCTTGTGTTCTTCTTATAGTTAAGCTTCTGAAAATACTTAAGCCGGTGGATTTCATACTGCTTTATGTTCCCAAGGGGGAGGACCTAAAATCTCTCTTCAGTGATGAGAGTGATTTATTATTTCCAGAATTACTTATTTTCTTTCTGAAAGAAAAAAATATTTAGCTTTATGTGCTGGTGCTCAAAGTTTCTGTTACATTGTTTAGTTTTGTTTCTCAGATCCTTTTATTCTTTTGCTCATTGATGTGTTTTGATTCTTTTGAACTTGCCTGTTAATATACATCTTTTATTAAGGGATAGTTATTCTCTTTCTTTTATGGGTTTCAAAAGTTTGGATGGAGAGAATACCTTATTTTGTTTCAGTTTTTAACTTTTGAGATTTGTTGGCTACTTTCAGGAAGCCGGAATCTCCAAGAGCTCCTCCAAGACCGCGGACTCCTTTTGATGCAAAAGATTGTACTCCAAAGAAACCAAAACAGTGCAACTGTAAAAACTCCAAATGCTTGAAGTTGTAAGTGCTTAACCTCCATGTCATTTCTATGTAGTGCTTAATGCTTTTGGAAAGATCCATACATTGGAATGGTCTCTCTCCACTCTCTCATTAGCTTGAATATACCAGGTTTTTTAAATAACAAGTAAAATTTCCTTTGATAATGTGCTAGTTTAGACCAGCTGTTTCAGGTAAGTCTTCTCTTGATTGAAACCTCAGGCTTCATAGACTCCTATTGGATACCTTGGAGTGTTATCCATGGAAAGATTTGGAACACTATTCACTAGGTGTTTCCTGCAATCAAGGTGTCCATATATCATCTAAATTGTTTAAGATCTTACTGTTTATTATTGGGAAAACGTATTATTCACTTAATATTTTCTCTCTTTTTGTTCTTTGTAATTTATATTCTATAATTGTTTATATTTTTAAGTGGCTTTTTTCTTTTGGAAGTGTATTCTTCTTGGATTCAATAGTTTCCTGATTGATAGACTATTTTTCTTGCTCGAAGTTGATTCCAGTTACTTTTTACCAGGTATTGCGAGTGCTTTGCCTCCGGAGTATATTGCGATGGATGCAATTGTGTCAATTGTTGCAATAATCCTGAGAATGAAGCTACAAGGCATGAGGCAGTTGAGGCTACATTGGAGCGTAATCCAAATGCCTTTCGTCCAAAGATCGCTAGTAGCCCTAATGCTCCTCGGGATAGTAGGGTATGGCACTAGAGTGTCATTAGATATACATGTTATGCAGCCACTTTATAGCTTCAGCTCTACTGTTTTCATTCAAATTTTGTCTTCAAATTTGTCTGACTTGCATCTGTCTGTCCAGTAATTGATTGGTATTGCTTGTATATTTGCAAGACTGAGCCATCTATTATAGGGAAAGTATAAACTAATTCTATGGATTGTAATGTACTCATGATCCATTGCACTCATCGCCATCTGGCGAAATGATGGGCAGTGACGGCAGGAGAGTGGGACCCACCAGAAGCGTACATGACCCAGTGTGTCCCTCTCTTTCTATCTCCCCTGCCCCCCCCACAACAACAAAAACCTCAAAGAAAAAAATAAAATAAATCACCCTCCATTTCATTGCATGATGATGATCCTGAAGGCTATGGTTTCCCACAATCCAGATTTTGACATATTTTCCCATCTATTTCTGGTAATAAAAAGAAGATTATGCTCTCTAGTAGTTTGGTGGTTCTGGAGTGAAAATATCCCGGGATAACCTTATTCATGCTGCATGTTGTTTCTGCCTTCTCCCTTACCATGAAATAAGCAATGATTGGTATGGTTATTTCTCCTACTCATACCAAATTTATCAGCAATGACTATGATTGGGCTCATAACTTGGGTGAGCGAAGTGTATTTGCATTCCCAAAATTTCATTTAAACTAAAGGTTATGTATTATCTTTTATATGGTTATATATAGCTCAAGAAAATGGTATGGTAAGAAGCTAGAACACTTTTTAGGTTTAAGCATTGGATGATATTTCACTACATAAGATTCCAGTTAATACCCAATTTAAAAAAAAATTACATAAATGGGGAAGGATATTATCTCCTTAATTTTAGTGGCATGTTTTTTAATGGTCTCAGGAGGAATTGGGGGAGCTGCCTATGGTGGGGAAGCACAACAAAGGATGTCACTGCAAGAAATCAGGATGCCTCAAGAAATATTGTGAATGCTTCCAAGCTAATATCCTTTGCTCTGATAATTGCAAGTGCATGGACTGCAAGAACTATGAAGGCAGTGAAGAAAGGAGAGCTCTCTTCCAAGTAGACCAAGGAATGCATATGACCTATCTCCAGCAGGCAGCCAATGCTGCTATAACGGGAGCTATTGGATCCTCTGGTTATGCTTCTCCCCCAATTAACAAGAAGAGAAAAAACCAAGAAATTTTCTTTGGCCCAGGGCCACCTGTCAAAGATCAGGGTGTTCATAGGCTTGGACCGATACCCCAGGTGGATGACTATGTCTTTCTTTTAATTATTTTTTTATACCTGAAATAAATTTAGATGATTTTATGCCTATTTACACCAAAACTCTTCCTAAAAATAGTTGACTTTAACGTGTTTTCACTATAATCTGATGCCCGAGGTGGGTAAAATTGCCTTGGCTCTGGCTATTTTATTTTTACTTGAAAGAGTTTCAGAAGAGTTTTTCCCTTTTACCGCATATCTCAAGATGGATTTGTTTTAATGGCAAAGTATGCTATAATATATTGGATTATGGAAAGAAAACCGTGGTCCACTGGGTTCACCACTCTCTAATAAAACAAGGGGTAATTGAGAGATTGATGGATCCACCATTGTGGTCATGTCCTGTGCCCATGGGTCCACTCGCTCTCCATCACCATCCATTGCATCAGACTATAAATGTACCATAATCCACTGGACTAAGTATACCTTTCCTTTTATTATACTTGAAATAGTTTCAGAAGGCATCTTACCCTATGAAACCGAAATTTTTGGTCCAGAACTCTTCCTGAAAGATGTGATACTCAATAGTTTTCTTATTTCTAATTTTACCATTATGGGGTTTTTATGCTCATTCTGCCATTTATGGAAATAGAGTTAGTTGAGTTTTTTATGTTTAATTGTGTTATTTCTGGGATTGAGGTTCATGGCTTGGTGGTTTGCCGGTAGCGGTGGCAATGGACCTGGACTTGGACCTGGACCCGACCCATACCCACCGGGTATACCCGACACGGGTCCGGGTATGGGTCCAAGTTTTGGACCCGTGGGTAGGATCCGGGTGCAATAAAGGATACCCGGATGGTCTCGTGTCCGGTTATGGGTCCTGCTATACCCAACCCGACGGGTACCCGGACTTGAATTTTTACTTTACCCAATGCCCAAAGCCCCAACCCTAAAATCGTTTCAGTACTTTTTGTCTTCCCTTAGTTTCCCAAACGGCCAAACCCCATTGCTATCCTCCTTCTCTGCAATTCTCCCTCTCTTAGTTTCTTAGAGACATAGCTCTCTCTTTGGATCTCGAATGTCTCTCTCTTTCTAATCGCCCACCCCTCAAAAATTGGTTCTCTGTTGTTCATCATTGTAGACTACAAAAAAGGAAGCTCATAGTGAGGGTGGTAATGGACCCGATCAGACCCAGGACCCGACGGGATAGACCCCAGACCCGACCGGTACGGGTATGGGTGTCCAAAACCTAGACCCGAATACATTCGGGTTTGGGTCCGGGTCCAGCCGGACCCAACCCATACCCGACCCATTGCCACCCCTATTTGCCTGTGAAAGATGCAGCAAAGTGTCATCGTCATCGTCAAAGCCTTTTCCCAACTAATTGGGGCCGGCTACACGAATCCTGGTCCGGCATTCTGCCAAGTGTTGGAAGCTTCGAATCCCATCGCTTGTATACCCAATGAAAAGCAATTGTGATTTATTTTCATTTTGATTTTTATCTTTATTTTTGTTTTTGTTGAATGTTAACTTGGGATGTGGTGAGAATAGAATCCAAGACGTCACATCATGGCACTTGCCACCTGATCAAATCTGCCTAGAGCCCGTTCTCATAAAAAGAGATTGTGATTTATTTTGAGGGAATATACGTCTCTTTAAATATCTTTGAGGTTAGCTGCATGTGAAAATTTCAAAAATGAACGTGTGATCGCTTTATTTTGAATGTTTATAACAATTATGGGTTCTGACATATTGGTGTTTTTTTTACCTTGGCTGACTAAGCTAGGATTCAAACTCCAGAGTCAAGATCAGTGTTGTGGCCAGTTATTCCATGGTGGAAGTATTAACATAATCCAAATGGACCAAATCTACTATGATATATGGTGATATAAAGGGATGTCTTCTCTGTGTTCCTGATAACTGGTTGTGGACTTAACTCCACCTGGGTGAAAGGTTCCGCTGAGCCCCACAGTGGTTAATCTCCACCGAACATCATGATGAATGGATAGTGGATGCCCCATAAATACTGTATATTGTACTCCATTGGATTACTGTATCCTCTATGCCTTAACCACTTATCCAACATGCTGAGAGTTACGAGCTGATCAGTAGTTGGTAACATGGATGGAAAGAAACTTAAAAAGTATCTTTTCTGTTTATTTATCCATCTCATTCATGTGATGGAATACACAAACAGAACATGTAGGCATATGTATGACATACGTTCATGCCAGCATGTAAGAGTGTCTGAGTACATGTATACGTGTCCTTTTGTATATATGTCTTTGTTTATATTGTGTTGTACCTGTATATGTGGTGATGCGGTATTGATTTAATATTGTTTAGGGCACATGATGCCCCCTTTTTTTAAGGGGATCTACACAGTAGTCTACTGATCTATGGTACAGTAAACTTGTCAATGATTGCGTTGCAATTACAACAACATTAAAATAAATTCATGCTAGTTTTTAGAAGCCTTTTGTGGATCGCACTGTATGATATATCAATTGATTGGGTTTTCCACATGTTTATCAGACAAACCATATAAAAACTACTTCTGCAACTTCATCCTCTGTGGCCCCTGTTCCTGTATTTAAAGTTGCTCCTCCTGCAGTTACAGCACCATCAAAATTTACCTTCAGGTATTAAATAAGCTGATGAATCTATTTAACTATAAATTTGTCTTTTTCCCTTACCTTTGACTATATATTTCTTTTTAATAAATTCTATACAACTATGCTAATAAACCTTTTGTACTTGCCTTAGGTCTCTATTAGCAGATGTGGTTCAACCAGAATATGTGACTGAGTTTTGCAAACTTTTGACGATGGTATCGGTTGAGACTGCTAAAGCTTTTGCAGGTACCCACTCCTTTATAGACCTCATGTTTCTGGTGTCTGGGAATTGAAGATGTGCATTGGATGAGACTAGTAAAAGCTCAATGCATATTCACTGTGTGTAAATTGAAGAAAGGCAAAGTGTACCATTTCCAATGGAGCATGGTATACAGTAGTCCAAAGGAGCATCTTCCATCCACTCTCAAATCTCAATGATGGAGGGCGGGGATTAATTTATGTGGGGCTATACGGCAGCGTCCTGGTAGGCCACCATGGTTAATCTCCAAGTCCATTATTGAGTTGACAGTGGTTGGCCTTTGAGGTACCACATTCATGGGATTAACAGTGTACTTAAAAAGAATTTTGAATTCCTCTTAAGGTTGAGTTACTATTGAGTGACTAACAATGTTTTTATTTAATTTAATGAGAAACGAGGTCAAAGTTGTTCATCATTGTCCATCTTGCGACACACTGATGACTCCAATGCAGTATAAATTAGATTTTCATACGTTAGGGAATTGTAATATTTTGCCATACCATATTATCATAAATCTCTATGGAACTTAAGAAATCTGCAACCTCAACTGGGCCACATTGAAAGGAATACCACTTTCACCCTTAATCATCTGATGACATCAGGCAGATCCCCGTAGATCTCCTTACCATAGAGTTGATAATAAACGTCGTTGGAAAGTACAATGTAATTTTGCAAAATATGATATATTGTACTCCAAGTCTACATCTACCACACATATCCTCTGGTTGATGCTGTAGACCAACAAAGTCAACTTTCAAAGGGACATTCACCTGGGTACAGTTTGACCATTCATCAGTGGGAGGGGATGGTGGATATGGCATTGGAGTACCGTATATGTAATACAATATAACATTTTTAAGACGGTGGATTGTCGAGTGTCTCCCCACCCCATCAAAAAAAAAAGAAAAGAAAAGAAACAAAAAAGGTTGTGTGAGCTTGGGGTATTTTTTATGTATATACTGGTCATGGAATTAGGGTTTCATTGGGATGCTAAAGAGAGATTGTAGGATGAAGATAAAGGATTTGATAGCTACAACCATGGATTCTTTTATACACTCCTCTTGGGAAATTGATTTATTCTGAGTGAAATTGTCATCGTATTCAGTGGGAGGAGAAAAAGGAAAATAGGGAAGTTCTCTGGGTACGATAAAATAAAAAAGGAAATTAGCAAATTCTGGGGTACCCAACAAAAAATATCCATCCACTTGAAGTACAATACCAAAATATGCAGAGAGAGAGAGAGAGAGAGAGGGAGGGCATAATATGTTCTATTTTTCATTGTGACTAGTGCTTTCTTCTTTTCTTTTGAGAGAGGGAGAGAGAGAGAGAGTTATTGTGCATGTAATGCATGTCAATATTTTATTTATTTCTGATTGTGCCATGCTCGGTGTGCACAGTGGATAATGCCACCAAGGAAAAAGAAATCGAAAGGATCAAATCCGACCAACCAGAAAACCCCACAAATTCAGCACCATCCCAAAACCCTGATAATGGTCCAAAACCATTGGATGATCGGAAGCCGACAGATGAACGATCAAGCACAAACCAAGCTGTGAAAACCAACGGTGAAGATTCGAGTAGCTCAGATGCTGGCGAAGGCCAAAAAGGGAGACCCATGTCACCAAGCACTCTTGCTCTCATGTGTGATGAACAAGACACACTCTTTAGTGCAGCAGCCTCCCCTTCGGGGGCCAACCCTAAGCGGTTCCCTTACAGCCAGGGTTCGACCGAGCTATATGGTGACCAAGAGATGATGGTTTTGACAGAGTTTCGGGATTGTCTTCGAAAGCTTGTCACTGTTGGTAGAATGAAAGGTAAGAATGTGTACTACTTTCATTCTCTCGACAGCAGAAGCGAGTGTCTGCACTAGCGAGTGTCTGCACTAGCGTGTGCATGTCATAATTAATAGTCGGAGTGTATCATATCATATGCAAGTCATATATGGTATACATCCGGGGCATTCACTATTAATTCTCGCGATTGACAGTTTAGATGAGCCATAGTACTGATGAGGAGCATTTGCAAGAGGAACAGTGCTTGATCTCTTCCATCCTGAGGGTTTGAGGGCCGTAAATGTATGTGTACATATATGCATAGCAGTCATCACTGTCCCATCAATGGATCATAAAGTGGAGAGTGAGGGTACCACCAAACATGTTATTAGTTCAGTCATACATCCCACTCTCCCACCATCAACCCATTGATTGGAGGCGATGATACCTGCGAGCCTGCTGTTGCCGGATCATATGGTTTTGTATACTTACCTTTCATGTTTGTTTGTGTATATTCAGTGGATTGATTTAACAAGACATCACGGTTTTTGTACATATAATTTGCTGTCCATTTATAATATGATTTGGTCTATTTATACAGAAGCACAATTCTCGACATACGCCACAAAAATTGAGACACCAGCAAGCCATCAAGAACCCGATGGAAATGGGCCAGTCCAGGCTCCGGAAGCCGCCCAAAGACTGGGAGAACCCACAATTCAGGCAACTCCTTTGGCCCGAAATTCAACTCATTTTGCTAGCAATTCTTCTCATTTTAGTGGAAATTCAGTTCCTGCTACTAGTTCGAACCCCACGCTAACCACAAATGTGGGGGACCCAGTTGTGAATGGTGAGAACAAGGCTCAAGCCTCCAATAAGTAGAGAGATAGAGGGCAATGAGCTTCAGGTGTATCTCTCTCTCTCTCTGCATCTGTGGTTTCGTGCTCTCCATTGTAATTTGAGCCGGCGGCAATAGATGAGGTCGGAGATAAAAAATGGTAGAAGGTATTCCGAACTCGTTCTTGGTCGCCGATCAAGCCAATTTTTTTTCTCTTTCTTTTTTCCATTATTGTGTATCTATATTGCTTTTATTACATTTCTGGCTTAAATATGAGGGCGTGCTTCTCTGCGGCAGAATTTTATGATTCACCTTGTTTTTCTGTTTATTCTCTTTTCCATGTTCTCCCATTATTGCTTTTTCTTGTTTTACTTTTCATTTTAATTCCTTTTGCATTTCTTATTCATGGGAAATCAACTTCCATTCCGAAGTTGGTCAAATTACTAAAATACCCTCATTTGTTCCGAATTTCAAATCCAGAGCAGGCTTACAAGACAATTTACATAATTGTAAATTCGTGTTAATTTTGTTGAATAGGTGTTTCAAAACAAAAACAATTTCTATTTTTATAAGGGACTAATTTGATAGTTGTAGAATGCTTTTTGTATGTGAAACCCCATGAGGACCTAAGTCAATACTTTGGTCCACTTGGACCACATGGAATACTACGTTTCTATTGGGGACTTGTCAGATGACCAGTTTTCAACAGGAAAAAATTTATGCCAAGGCATTTAAATGTAGAAGGCAAATCTAAAAAATCTGTCTGAAAAGGTTGCTCTGGTTAGTGTTTGCAAACTCGGCCGGTCAACCTGGAACCAAGCACTGGCTGATCCGGTTTTGGCTAGTTTTTGTGGTCGGGCTAGGTATTTTCAAAAAATATTAAAAGAAACAAAAAGAATCCAAAAATATAAGGGATTTATTTTTAATGTGTTTTTTTAATTTTTTTATCATTTTGGCAAAGATTGGAAAGTGTTTTGGCCATGAACATGTATTTTTACATTTTTTCCATCTTTTTTGAAAATTTTGAAAATACCCTTGGGCACAAATCAATTTTTTAAAAAATTCGTTTTTCACTATTCAAATGATTTGGATGTGCTTTGTTTAGTCATACTTTAAAATATATTTTCATATTTTTTTGGATTTTGGATAAGAGTATTAATGCCATTTTAATTGCTTTAATCCCTAAAAAGGACTGTATTTTTGGTATTTTAGATCTAAGACTGTCTCGTGCCCCTGACTCCCTTACCATCCAAGATGGAGGTTGACCGAGTGCGGGCTCGTGATCCCCAAGTGGTGTTTGTCAATTAGGTCGGGATGAACTCAATGCCATTATTTTGGTAATCAAAGCAAACCATGGCAAGAAAAAATACATCAGTAATTTTAAATACTAGGGCAAATTACTAATTTAAAGTTCCATACAATACAAAAGGGCTTTATATAACATTTTTCCAAAAATATTACATTTGAGTCTAAGGCATCAGGGCCCAAAATTTACAATAGACAAAATCCAGGGCTAGACTTTCCAAACACATACAAGATCTAGGTCCCACTTCCAAAAAGTCTGGCTTCAACGCCCTTCAGAAATCATTGTCGTTCCAACTCTTGACTTGTTGTTATCAATCTACAAAGAGGGAAGGGAGAAATGGGATGAGCTATACAGCTCAGCCCAGTAAGTAGGTCTAGGCGCTATGCTTCAATAATGAGCCTACTCAAGAATCATAAACAATTTATTTAACTATACAGAATTTTAGTGCAGCAGTCATGAAAATCAGCGATCAAGTTAGTGCATCAATTATAAACATTCAATCCATATAACAGTTATCATTTAATCGATTCAGTCATTGGCATTCACAAACACTATTCAATCATTACCCATTTACTCCCTAGTCCACCTACTCTCTCAGTAGAGGCTCTATCCATTGGGCTAAGCCCATCATATTGCTTAGGACCTCTACCATCTCCTGGGAGAGAGGGCAATGACAAGTGAGGAAATCCATTTCATAATGCCTTCATACTCACATACTCACACACACGGCCCCCAACGCGCGTTGGGGAGGTTCGATAGAAACTTACCTTGCAAGGTGTTAGTCATTAATATCATCTTAGTAAATCTCGAGGGGTGCAACCCTCCCATTTCACTTTTTCCCTAATTGCATCCTATCATTCAGCAAGTTAGGGGATATAGCCGGCATCACTTTTCTCAATATAGCAATCCTCATAATGATAGGTGCCCCATCGCATAGCAAGCAGTATCAATACAACAATGGCCAGTATCACAGTATTATCACATAACAGTGCCCACTACCAATGGGTGCCCCATTGCGTAGTAGTCATTATTATTGCCTCTTATCATGCTCAAGCATTAAATTTCATTCATGTTAAATCAATGCATTATAACTGATAAATCAAATTTTCATCATACAAGAATAGAGTCTTACTCGGAATCATCCAGCATTCATCATACATTATAACATTTATCATGAAGCATCCATTGCATGTGCTATCACCTAGCACTCATGCTTAGGCGTCATTCATCATAGAATTATCACATTAGTCTTGCACTTATCCCTTTATCACATCGCACGTAGTTGTGTAGCACCATACACATAACACTATAACAATTGCATGAAAACATCACGTAATACTCACATTTATCGCTTATCAAAGATGTTACATAGCTACTCGAGTAGCTTAATGAGTAATTTCGAGAAAGGTGGAAGAAGACGAGCATAACACTAATTTAGTGAGGTGCAACAGTAACATATCCCTCTTCTCGGGGGAGTACTTTCCCAAATCTAGGGAGATTTTTGAAATATTTTAAACATCCAACATTGAGTTCATGCCTAGGGCTTTAAAATGGCGATGCTTTGAAAAATTTTAAACAACTTCTGGTAGGTCAAAAGCTCGGCTCAAAATGATTGAGAGTTGCTGAAAATTTCCTGCAACAGTGGGTAGTGATGTACCCACGTATTTCGGGGCATAACTCTAAATTTATGGGAAATCTCAAAATTATCAAAACCAGCTACTTCAAGCTTGTTCACTGATCTTTCAAATGGTGGCAGTTTGAAGATGTTTGGACACCGTTTGATAGGCCAAAAGTACGGCATAAAAAAAGTCACAGTTGCTGGAATCAACTGCGACTGTGGGCAGTGACATGCCCCAACAATTTGGGGCATATCTTTTGATCTATACAAAATTTCTACATGGAAAAAGAAACAAACTTAAAATAGACATGCACATCTTTTATTCAAGACCGATTTGAGCCCCTTTTGGGCGCCGTTTGGTCACCGAAAAGCCCAAGGCAAAGACCCTCACAATTGCTGGAAAATCCCTTATCCCACGTCTTAATAAGCTATCCAAATGATACACCCAATTTCACAAGCCAAAATAAAACCCGGCACAAGCCTTATTCATATCAAGCGATTAAGCAAGTTTTACAAGGAAGCTACTATGTAAATTTATCCAGCTCATTACTCACTGCTCAGTCACTCATCCAAGCCCTTTTTATTCATTTATTTTCATACACCTCATTTTATGATCTTGCTCTTCATAGCAACTTAAATTTTGATCCTATGAAGTGAAATGATGCACAACACTAAACCCACTTACCTGGTGTTCACAGTATCTTCAAATCTCCCACTCGCCGGCCTCCTCGCGCTATAAGCAATAACTTCTCCAAGGCAGTAGTTAACTCCCACTTATTCTAGAGAGAGAAAGTGCAAGGAAAAAGTGAGGGGAACCGTGGTTAAAAAGGGGAGGGGAGACAGCTTAAGTACCTAGGGTAGTTGAAGGTCACTGTAGTTGACATGTACGGCTTTGACAGGTGCGGCGCTGATACGTATGGCACTAACAAATGCGGCGTTGGCAGCGGCCACATTTTTCCCCTTCTCTGCCTTCACGCGAGGCGATGCTCCAAACGGCACTACACTTGCGGTGATGCTCAAATTTTCACTCGTGGTGATGCCTTTTGCACACGGCTTTGCTCTTCGTTCTCTCTCTTCATAGCCGGCATTAGGCCTCTTTCACTGACGGCGATCATCATCCCTATCTTCACTTGCAGCGTTGACTTTTCATGTGTGGCTTTGGGTCTCTCTCTCTCTCCTCTTTACTTCACAGACGGCGTTGGGTCTCTCTCTCTCTCCTCTTTACTTCACAGACGGCGTTGAGTCTACTTACACAAACGGCGATGGTCCTCACGTACGTGACGTTACCACCAACACGTGTGGCGATGAGCAAACGACGCTGCCCACATTCGCGCACGGCGCTGCCCCTTGCGCGTGTGGTGTTTCCCCTTATATGTGCGGCGATGCGTCTTCTTTCTTATTCTTCTGCTTCTTCATCACAGACAGCGCTAAGCTCTTATATACGCGCGGTGATGCTCCAAACAGCGCTAGGCCTCTGTTTCACCCTTCATCGCCGTGTGCGCCTTTGGACTGGGAGGAAATTGTAGTCCTTACAAAGACCTATCAACCTTCTTACAAGTCTGTATAAGATTATTGCTAAATTGTTATATTTGAGAATGAAAGGGGTGCTCCCAAAGGTTATATCTGGGCTTCAATCAGCCTTTATTAAAGGAAGAATTATTACGAATAACATTTTCATTCTAGAGCCATGGGATCTGAACCATGAGTTCTTTTTAAGCTTGATATCGAAAAAGCTTATGATAGGGTAGATGGGAAGTCCTAGATGAGATAATGAAATGTATGAATTTTGGAGTGAGATGGACGAGGTGGATTAGGGGGTGTTTGTCATCGGCACATTTTTCTGTCTCACAGGTAGCCCAAAAGGTTTCTTTAACACATCAAGGGGTTTGAGGTAAGGAGATTCATTATCTCCTTCTTTTTTTTACTTTGATGGCTAAAGGGTTTAGTCTGATGCTAAGAAGGGTGGAAGGGAGGGGTCAATTTAATGGGTTCAAGGTGGCTGAGGGAGGCCCTATCATCTCACATCTCCAATATGCCGATGACACACTGATTTTTTGTGATGCTAATTTACAGCAAATGATGTCTATCTCTCTATTTCTAAGGTGTTATGAAGTTATCTTAGGATTCAAAGTTAACTTTGCTAAAACTAAATTAGTAAGGGTTGGTTGTGATGGGCCTATTGTAGATCTTTTAGTTGCAAATTTTGGGTATGCGGTGGGTCATTTCCCAATGCCATATCTTGGTATCCCCATATCTGACTCTAGACTTAATAGAGCAGTTTGGGATCCTGTGCTGAAAGTGTTCATACTAAACTGGATCCGTGGAAGTTCAAATTCCTTTCCTCAGGAGGCCGAGTGACTTGTATTAACTCAACTCTTTCAAATATGTCAGTTTACTTGTTATCTTTATTGTATATGTCTGCAAATGTGGTCAAAGAAGTAGAACGTCTTATGCAGAACTTTCTTTAGGGTTTTCTCGATGGTAATCGAAAATATCATTGGGTAGGATGGGATAAAATATGTGCCCCTAAGTCAGAAGGGGGATTGGGAATTCGTAAGATCGAGCGGTTGAACCAAGCTTTACTTGTGGAGTAAGATCAGTTATGAAAAGAGGTGTTGGTGGCTAAATATGAAGTAGATCATGCTGGTTTTATTGGGAGAGGTGTAGGAAGTAACACAAGGTCTCAACGTTGGAAAGATATACATGCTCAAAGGAGGTGGTTGTGAAAAATGTGAGGTGAGAGTTTGGTAAGGGTTCTTTGGTGGAGTTCTGGAATCATAAACGGTTGCGGTCTAATATATTAAAGGTTCAATATAGAGAACTTTTTGAAAAATCCACTAGCCATTCCTTAAAAATGGTAGATGCTGTTAGAATTTGTTGGAACATAGAAGGAAGAGAGAATATTTATGTGGTTCAGGCCGAACCCTTATGTCCACAGATCCAAAGCCCCAACCAGCTATATCTTTATTATATTGGATGAATGTTTACATCAATAATTTTCTCTTTATATAGAGGACAATCACAAGATTAGAAGAGATAATTATGATATGATAACTTGATGACCAAGTATCTTGGTCTTTATCTTCTAAATACCTAACCTTATCAAGAGACATATACATCAATACTGATGTATATCAATATGAACCCAAGATAACAATATCCCAAAACTCCCCCTCAAACTCAAGATGCTTGACACAAAGCATCTCGAGTTTGAACAATACTAAGTTACCAAAAAACAAAAATCATATGTTACTATGGTCTTCCAAGAAACAACTTTTCATGGGCTCTCTACTTTATTCTCACTCTGAAGATCTCTCTCTTCAGAGGCTTCTTTGAAGATCTTTGATTTGAAGATCTCTCTCTTCAGAGATCTTCAGAGGCTTCGCTGAAGATCTCTCTCTTCAGAGGCTTCTCTAAAGATCTCTCTTTTTATAGGCTTCTTTTCTTTCTAGAGGCTTTCTCTCTCTAAAAGAAAATGATTTTTCTTTCTCTCTCTTTGGAACATCTGAGATCGAGTAACGAAAAAATCGACGATCATTACAAAGGATGGAGCAACGAAAACTCCATCATCAAATAAGATCAAGGAACGAAAAACTTGATCATCAACCAGGATCGAGAAATTCCATCATCTTCATCTCCTCATCTAGAGACGAAACTCTTGATCAACAACCAGGACTGTGAAATTCGATTATCTTCATTTCCTCATCTGGAGATGGAACTCTTGATCACCAACCATAATTTTCCTTTTCATAGTAATTGGACTGATCCAAAATCTAGATTTTCTTGTCCACATAGCGGTTACATTAGACATGTTGACTTCATCTGATCTCCATATCTCCTATACTCTCCCCCTCAAGTTGGATGTGGATGCGAAGAAACACCCAACTTGTAAAATACAATTTTTTGTTCTTTCGAGTACAATCATATTAAAAAAAGAAATGCCAATAAAATTGGACTTCTAGACAAAAGCCCACATCGTAAAAAAAAATACCATTTAAATCCAGATTTAAATGGCGATCGTCTCCTTCACCAACAGATTCATGTGCTAACCCGAAAATCTCTGCAAGAAGATGTAGAAGCATGCAGTGGTAAGGATTCATTGGTACGAGCTCCAAGACAGCTTCGAAGCATGTATTTCGTTGAAGGAATTTGACTACGATATCTTCCATTGAAAGAATGAGATGCTTACAAGGTAAGTTATCTTTAATAAGAAAAGCCAATTCTTCCACCATAGCAAATTGATCCATGCCAATGATTTGGAGGTCAAGGGTTGCAGTTGAAATTTGAGACAAGGAACCCTGGATAATATTCAGCACTCGCTTCACATCGCCATCGTTCACAGGGAACCCTGGAATCACCATCACGTCTCTCTCCCTGTTTTTACCAACTCGATCCTCGGACATCATGGGAGAATAAATGTCATGCTACCAACACATCAACAAGGATCGGTGGTAGCATATGGTCTTGAACTTTCCCGATATTTGATCTGAGCCGAGGAGCCTATGACTCTGATACCATGTTATAATTTGTAGGAATATAGAAGGAAAAGAGAATATTTATGTGGTTCAGGCCGAACCCTTACGTCCATGGATCCAAAACCCCAACCGGCTATATCTTCATTATATTGGATGAATGTTTATATCAATAATTTCCTCTTTATATAGAAGACAATCACATGATTAGAGGAGATAATTATGGTATGATAACTTGATGACTAAGTAACTTGGTCTTATCTTCTAAATACCTAACCTTATCAATAGACATATACATCCATAATGATGTATACCAATACAAACCCAAGATAACTATATCCCAATAAATGCTTACGATATGTGTGCTTATAACGTTAACAGGGTGTTTGACAGTATTCTGGTGCAGTTTTGTGATCTTATGAGGGACTTATCCACAACTTATGTTTCACGTGAATTTGATGATGAGGTGGTTTGGAAGCTTTCGAATGATGATATATTCTTGGTAAGATTTGTCTATCTTTTGTTGTATCGTGATAGAGTTAGATGAGAACTGGTTTATCTAAAATCCATTTGGAAATGACGCATACCACATAAGATTCAGATTTTTCTTTGGACTCTGCCACAAAATAATGTGTTTACTATGGATAATTTGCGAAAGAGAGGGAAAATAATTGCTAATTGTTGCATTTTATGCAAAGAAGATGAGGAGACTGGTGACCATTTATTTTTACATTGCAATTTCACTTCTAAATTATGGAGGTGGGCTTTTTTTTTTTTTTGGAAAATTACAAAAAACCCCAAAACTGTACTTTTTATGCAACTTACCCCCAACCTAACATTTTCTCTCATTTTTTTTCCCAAATTAGACTTTTTATGTAAAAACCCCCAACCTAATAAAAAAATACCTAAACTACCGTCCCTTACTTTTACCTTACCCACACCTCTCTCTCCTCTATCCCACCAAAATAGGGGGTTCCGGCACCGTGTAAGTGTGGTTCGGCAGTAGCGCTCCGGCACTGTGTAAAGTTCACTGTGTAAAGTGTGGTCCGGCAGTAGGGCTCCGACACTTTGTAAAGTGCAGTCCGGCAATTGAAAAGGACGGTCCGGCAATTGCAAAGGGTGGTCCAACAGTTGCAAAGGGCGGTCTGGCACTTGTGCGTTCCGGCAATGTGATGATGGGCTCCAGCAATGTGCTACTAGGGTCCAAAAGTCAACATTATTTTTGTATACGGGACTAAAAAAAATGAATTTTTTTTCTTGGGGAGTATTTGCATAGAAAGGTGTTTTTTGGGAAAAAAGTGAGAAAAAAAAAAGTTAGGTTGGGAGTAAGTTGCGTAGAAAGTGTAGTCTTGGGGTGTTTTTTGTAATTTTCTCTCTTTTTTTTTTTTGATAGATATTCCATTACCTTTACCTGGCCAACATACTCATATTATTGATCATCTATCTTTTCCTTTCTTGCCGAAGGTAGGAGTAACGATTTATTAGTTCTTTCGAGCCTCGATTTTGTGGGAGGTTTTGCTTGAAAGGAATAGACGGATATTCGAGGGTAATTGTTTGGAGTTGACTATGATCAAGGAGAAGATCCTCCAAAATATTTGGTTGTGGCTATCCGTCAGCAAAGAAGGATGGGGGATCTTTAGGACTAATGTGCTCCTAAATCTTAGGTCTTTGATGCTTTTTAGGAAACATAGACTCGTTATTCAAAGAATGTGGATCCACCTAGTAGAGGTTGTATTAAACTCAATTTTGATGGGAGCTCTTATCGGAATCTTGGGCCTGTTGGTTTGGAGGGTTTTGTTTCAGATTCTTACAGGAAGGAAATCTTATTGTTTTACGGCCCTTGTGGGATTGCTACTGCTAACAATGTTGAGTTTATGGTTGTTCTGCAAGGGGTAAAAATTCTGAAAGATAATTATCCTTTGGTGGGGTGGGTGATTACGGCCCTTGTGGAATTGCTACTACTAACAATGCTGAGTTTATGGTTGTTATGCAAGGGGTAAAAATTCTGAAAGATAATTATCCTTTGGTGGGGTGGGTGATTCAAAGGGACTCACTTAATGTTATTAAATGGTGATCAGGATTGGGTGAGCCTCTATAGAGTTATAGGAAGCAGTTGATGCAGGTTATGGATTGTTGCAGAAATCAGGTGGTTAGTTTTAACTATGCTTATGGGGAGGCTAATGTGAGACTTGATTCTCTTGTTAAGGACAGTGTTCATGCTAATCGTTTGATTGTTTCTACTTTATCATTGTAATCGTGGTAGTTTATCTTGAATAACATTCTTGTGCACCTGTCAAATAAAAAAAATAAAAAAAATAAAAAAATATATATATATAGAACCAAAGTCAGCAAACCATTAGCGTTTTTGAGAAATTTATCAAATTAATATTGGATTAACAATTTGCCCATATCTTTTGATTTAATTCAAAGTACCCCATGAAAATCACATTGTCTTGAGTTTGAATAATTGCTAATAAACAAAGTATAAGATGGTTCATCTCTTATTGGCTTTTTTGATAAATTTCCATATATTTTCATAAAAGTATATAAAAATCAATTTTAATCTTATCTTTCTAAATGATTGTCAAAGGTCACAATTACTCTTATCCATTAAATGTCCAATTCGATGGCTTAGGGTGTGTTCAATAAAGTTTGAGAATTTTTTTCATTTTTTTTTGTTGAACTTTGAGTCAATTATATGACACGCTCATGGCCACCCGATTTAAAATCTAACCAAGTGCAAGGTGACCTCCTTACAGTAAAAATAAATAATTTCTTTATATACGTTTTTCATTTTTTAATTAGATAAAATATCAGTTTAATGGTAAAACCATCTCCTCATAAAAGGCCATCAAATCATCCCATTTAACCAGCAATGGGATTTTGATAATTTAGCCCTTACTAAATTGCTGGAGCCACTTGGTCAAACCTACGAACTCAGGATAATTGTTTCCAATACAAAAGGATAAATTTTTGTGGATAATTGTTTCCAATGCAAAAAGATAAATTTTTGTGTTGCTAACCTCGGAGAAAATGGGGTAAATTTGCCACGCCCCTTGATTAAAGAGAAATAACAATAGTACCCCTCTTTGTTTGGACTTAGGATCAGTGAACAATAATTTCAATGAAATGTGGCAAGTTTTGAGTTCTTGAACCTAACACAAGTAGTATTCCAAAAACTAAACATAGGTTGTTTTTAAACAAATTATTTCAGGAGTAACAATATTCATTACACTGTTAAATATAATGATTAGACCACCTAATGATTCTATAAGATAGATTGACCATTTAAATATAGAAAAGCCTTCCCTATGCCGCTAAGAAATCATATATTCTACTCTCTTAGCCATTCGATCTAAATGCATGGCTTAGACAACTTCAGCCATCGTCCGATCTAAATGCATGGCTTAGACAACTTCAGACGTAATTTCACAAGTCAGCCTCTTATTGTTTGATCTTAGATTTGGCATCTCAAATAATTTTATTTTTATTTTTATTTTTTTAACAAATCATGTTCTCATTATAAGAACATGACATTTGGTTCGTGTTATCATCTCAATAGATGCACCTAAAAGAAACTAAAAAATATATCCAAAAATAAAATGACCAAACTGTTCCAAAGCTTCTAGGGGCACCTTCATCATTTTATTTTACTAGGTATATTTTTTATAGTTTTTTTTGCAGGTGAGAGACCTTATGAGATAATGGGCACCACAATTTCGTTGTCCTAATATCTGAATCCTCCATTATTCGCCGAAATGTCCAAATCCTCCATCCATCACCCGCCCATTATTCGTCAAAATGTCCAAATCCTCCATCCAGCACCCGTCAAAATCAACGGTTCAGATTTAAATTTGGGACGGTGGATGTATTTGGAGCCGACCTCAAACTGTAGGTGTACTTGAAATTCTTTTTTTTTTTCTCACTATACCCATGCATCTCAAAATCGAGATGATCAATTGGAATGTTTTCCAACTTCAAAACACTCCATTCTACTAGATTTTTATGGTGCATTCTTGCAACCTTATATAAACTCATTCCACATTGGAAACTAGAGTTTTACATATACCAAATCACCGTTAAGAAAGGTGCAAATAACATTAAACTAGGCAGGAAACCATTGAGAAAAAGAAGCCTCTTCAAAGAGATCAGATAAAAATGGAATGGTGCAGGGAAGATTAGAATGGCCTCATGGCCCCTACCTAAATATGACACAACTTGAGACATGATCCAATTTATCTTCCCTCAAAACAAGTGAGAAGAAAAGTATATGGTAAGTGCCCTAGAAACAGAGTGTAGGTTTAGGGCATATGATAAATGTTAGATCTACTCAAGGGGGCAAATGGCCAGTTCACAACCGCCGGAGAACAAAATCTTCTAAGTATATGGAAAAATGCATTACCCACCTCACCCTACCGGTCCAAATATGCAGATTCACTCTGTTTCCAAACCATAATCCATCTTTGTAAGGGATAAAAAGCAGACTAGCATAGTACAATGTAATCTCTCTAAACTGGTGATAAAGAGGTTACAAAACTTGAGCTACTAAATTTTCTTACTACTTGCTCAACAAATTCAGCCATAAGATCCTGCTGATACCACAAAATTTTCATCAATAAAAAGGACACTTAAAAAGACTCCATTGAACTAGGGTTTCAATAAAACAGCCCAATAGAGAAAAGGAAAACAAAAAGAACAAGAAATTGGTTTTCCTCTTTGTTTGGGAGAAGAAATAGAAGCAAAGCAACTTGGAGAGTCCCGGCCTTCTGAAATCAACCTAAGCCACCAGTGCGCTGGCTGTGGTAGACTCACTGCAAAACAAAGAAAACAGAGAATGGAGGATTAGTCTACAAAATCCCCTCTCTCTCTCTCTCTCTCTCTCTCACACACACACACACACACACACACACACACACACACACATACAAAACAACTCACCACAAAACAAGTGCATGAAGTTATTTGTCATCCATATTACATAGAACTTTTATAGAAATCATCACAACAACTCAATGATGTTTCAAGTTATTTGTCCAACATACTCCAAATAGTGTTTCAAAACTGTGTTCCACTTGGAACTTAGGTCCAATCGGCCAAAGCCGGTCAAACATTGTTTTGACCACTGTTAGTGGTCCAACCGTGAGGCTGGCTAGGCTAGTCACAATAACTATGCACACAACCCACTAATCCTTACAGACCACAAGGAAACACAAAAACCATTCAATGAAAATGGTTATAAGCTGAAACTGATAGTAAGAATCGGGCTACTCACTACTTCCAAACAGGTGGAAGCTTCTTTGTCCTCTTGTAGTATCGAGCCAATCGATGGATCCTACTCTCAACCAAAATCAACCTGAACTTGGAATCCTTGTCCTTTCGGTTCCTCTCAAGATGCTTCCTGATAGCTACTGCTTTTTTAATAAGATGGTACAAATCCTCTGGTATTTCTGGAGCAAGACCTGTTCACCGCGCTTCCATAAATTGGCTTGGAATGGAGCTCCAAACACCGAAGCACAAAAACAACTTCTAACATCTAAAACAAGACAGGAAAAGAGGCAGGAAGAAAATGCAGGTATACCGTGAGCTTTGAGAATTCTCAAGATCTTATTTCCAGCGACACTTCTGACCTGAGCAATGCCATGTGAATCACGAAGGATAACACCTATCTGAGAGGGGGTCAAACCCTTCTTAGCAAACTTGCAAATGCTTTCCGCCACCTGCAAAAATAATAATAATAAAAAATGATTTGTATAAGGATACATTTCAGCTTTATTACCCAAATGTAATTTGGATGTAAAAAGCTGTTGCAGGAGAAAAAGGAAGTCGAAAGTCAAAAAAAAAAAAAAAAAAAATCCAAAAGATTATATCAAATCAATTTTGAGATGCATATGAAAGTGTGCTCCTTCCAACAGAACAATGGGAAAAGAGTATATAAACTGTAACATGTAAGTTGTCATGTACAATGTAACACAAATAATAATAAGGAATAGAATATATAAAGTAAGTTGTCATGTACATATATGTACAATAACAAGCGCAGATTCAGGATGCATCTTCCTTGCTACAGAGGCCACAACCCACATTTCACGTGAACTAAATTGATTTGTAATTAAAAACCTGAATGCTTAAGTACGAAAGATTAAAATACAAAAGTATAAGTCACATATGTATATGCATATTGTGTACATTATAAGAAACAATTATCAGATGTATATACTATATTTGGATACTTTTTATTCTTCTTTTTTAATTTTTTGTATACATTACTTCCCTTGCGAATAGGCTTTTCAACTAAACATTCAAGTGGTTCTAACTTCCAAAAGGATTTCAATACTTAACATGTTGGCACCATTTGTAGCATATCCAGATTCAAGTGCCATAGGAAATCCTTTCTTTTACAAAAGTAATTGGGAAACAGGACTCGATACATTCAATGTAATTCAGTGTGCAAATGTTTCTGTAAACAACAAATAAAACAACACTGTTGCACATAGAGATCATAGACAACAAAATAACATAATGAGAAGTGGCCAACTGCAACTCTTCACCTTACAAGGCTTTTCTTTTTCTTTTTTAGAATCTTACAAAGAGCTCTCGGCGGCCGCCCAAGAGCTGGACGGTCTGCTTTTTGAAACACTACTTCCATTCTTTCCTTTTCTATGATACATCCCTTCGGTCACTTTAGGTGACTTGGTATATCTCACTTATGAT
This sequence comes from Amborella trichopoda, assembly GCF_054954075.1. Taxonomy (NCBI): domain Eukaryota; kingdom Viridiplantae; phylum Streptophyta; class Magnoliopsida; order Amborellales; family Amborellaceae; genus Amborella; species Amborella trichopoda. The sequence continues at coordinate 1,244,425 of NC_142340.1, forward strand.
TTGTTCTCTCACACAACAGAAGGAGCAGGCAAAGAGGGGGAGAGAGAGAGAGAGAGAGAGAGAGAGAGAGAGAGAGAGAGAGAGCTTTTTATATGAAAACATGTAAACATCCATGAAGAAATGCCCAAAACATAATTAATCCACAAACTCACAATGACCCACTCCTCAAGAAAGTTCCACATGTGTTGTTGATGTGACAACATGAAAATACGACTGGCTAATCTACAAGTGACCTTTTGACTTGCAAAGAACTACAGCAATAATTCTTGAGTCCCTCAATAAACACAAAATCTCAAGAGCATGAGAGATTCTTTAGCTTGTTGTGAAGTTACTACAAGACCTTAAAACAACAGCGTGCAGCCAATGTAGAAGTCATCCATCATCGAGTTTGTAATAAAATCCTCACCATCAATAGTGATGTATCATTCGCAGCATAAAAAGATTACGCTATATAATAAAAGTCAAGCAAGTCTTAATGTCCAAACTATGCATTTAACAAACGCCATTCAATTTTGTGGATCCCTTTCAAAACCAATTACCAAAAGATTTGGGTAATAACCGTATCAGAGATTTCATAGAAGACATATATGCCATCACATATTGTCATTTTCTGATAAAATGTAATATGTAATAGTATATACTTTATTAATGGGGAACCTGATGAGAAAACAACAAAAAGAGCGGAAATAAGCTTACCTCAGGAGCAGATATCTTGAGCCAACTAGGGGGAGTCCTCTTGTATGGCAATGCCGAAGAGGAAATACCTTTCCTGTTAGATAAACACATGTACAGGTTCCTCTTAAATGAGCATATATGCAGCAACATGATATTTTCCTTTCCAACAGAGGATAACATAAACGACACAAAAACTTACCCACGACTATGCATACGGCCCATGATGCCAAGCTGATTTTTTTCCGCCCTTTAACTTGCTATAAACCTTAACAAGGAAACCCAAATGTTTTCCACAGAGAAGAGGCCTATCAGTTTTAGGTCAATCAATGATTTCCAGTCATCAATAGTTGAAATTGTTTAAATAAATTTCAACAGGAAATCTAAATCTAATGGCAAAGGAATGGACCCATGAAACAACCACTGACCATATGCTTAGATTATTGCATTATTCAATAATCAATGCAAATTCCTTTACAAATGGCTATAGTAAAAACTAAAAAGGTTATTGTGATAGATGCATTTTCCTTTATCAGGCAAGCAATTACATGTTCTTGATGACAAGTATTCATTGCATATAAATCGTGATCTAACCTTTTTCAGGCTCTACACCAGTTTTAGCCCTTTTATCTTCACCTTTCTATAAAACAAACAGTGAACACAGCCCTTTTTCACCAAAAAACATGAACCCATTAAGATTTCTATAATTTTTATGAATTCAACAGAGATTATCAGGTCCCAACTTTCAGATTTCACTTTGTATTCAAGGACAGCTCAGAACCCGTGATGACTATTTTTCATCTAGCATATATGAACATTTAGACGAAACCCCGTGGTAAAACAAGATTTTGATCCTATCTTTCACAGAGAGCATCATTCCAAAAAACAAGCAATTCAGTATGCAACTATGTATAGCATCAGTATCAGAAAAGATAGGACTTTCCATTTATCACACGCAGATGAGCACCCAGAATCACATATTTTCCTCATTTAAAACTGAGAAAAAATGGAAGAGAGAGAGAAAGAGACATAACAGGTAGAAAAATAAGAGAGAAGCCATAGAGATGAGGTAATTCCGGAAAAAAAGGCCAAAGAAATACACAATAAAGATATACATCGAGAGAGAAAGAGAGATCAGCCCATCGTGATACAGGGAAAACATCAGACAGGAGAACATAGATCGATAGAGAGAGAGTAGCCAGAGGAAGAGAGAGAGTACCTGGGCCTCAGTTGCTTCGTCGCCTAGAAAGAGAAAGAGCAGAGACAAATGTAGGCTTTAGGGTTTTCAAGGAGTTTGCAAAAGGCTAGGGTTTCTTTCTTTGTTTTGCCGCCGGTGGTGAGGTTAGAGAAGAGAATTCTCGCTTTGTTTTCTCTCCTACACAAATGACGAAAATGTCCCCGTTAATAATTTTGCAATTAAACATGGGAAGGATTATATACGGCAAATGTTTTTTATCGCGCTGATAAGCAAGGGTGCAGTTTGTATAGAGCCGAGGCTCTAAACAATCAAAGTAAAGCGCTCCTTCATATAGTATCGAGAAATGTGGGTTCAGTACTGAAAATCTTTGTGATAGCTTTAAAATATTTTTTCATCCTTGATTATAATATTTAAAGCTAAAAAAATAATTTAGATCCAGTAGATCTATGAAAGCTTAAAATCTTGAAAATTGAATAAAAATACGTTACAAAATGCACTATTTATAAAACTTGAAATCCTTGGTTTTTCTCATGTCCATGCATCTTGATGTCAAGATGATCAATTTGAGGATATTTGGGCATCAAAATAACCTCTTCTCATGAAATTCTTGAGGGAGGCTCCACTTTGATTGTTTAGAGCCTCGTCTCTATATAAACTTTTTCCAATAAGTAAAGCCACACCTCAAAAATAGTAGGTCTAATATGGAAATCTTCAAATTGGTCACCTAAGCCTTGACCATTAATAAAAAAATTAGGATTTCAAGTCCTAAAAATAGTGTATATTTTGAATATGTTATTTATACCGTTTATTTCGCCCTAAAAATAAGTTGTCATAGATCCACGAGATCTGTACCATTTTTTGAGCTTCAAAATTTATAGTTTCTATTGGAAAGTAATTTTAGAACCATGACCATGATTTTTTATGCTCAAAGTCCTTTCTAAGTGAGGATTAGAGATGAGGCTTTATTATGCGGTTTGTATAACGCTGAGATCCTAAACAATCAAAGTAAAGCATACCTTCAAATAGTGTTGAAATATGTTGTTTAAGTATAAGAAATTTTTATGATGCTCTGGAAATTATCTTCATCTCTGATATGAAATTTAAAGATAAAAATTGAACTTAAGTCTTCTATAAACAATCTCACATACCACATATTGCATACCACATTACATAAAAATTGAACTTAAGTCTTCTATAAACAACACATAAACAATACATTACATTAAGAATAAGTCTTCTTTTTAAAATTGAATAAGCATGAATACATACTTTTTTAAAATTGAACAGGCACTCATCATAATCAACAATTTTAGATATTTCATTAATTAAACCAAAAAGCCATATCAGCAGGCATTGGCCTATTTACAAATTCAAAAACAAAATGGCATATCAAAAAAAGATCAACTGGCATTAATAGCCACTTTACATCATTTCATATACTTAATTTGCATGTCTCTCGATTATGGCACATGATCCCGAATCGGATACACTTAAGAAGCTTAATCTCTTTGAACTATATTTGTATGCGTCGTTTCTTTGGCCGATCCGCGGTTCGCTTTGCAGCTGGCGACATTATTGTTGTATAGACATTCTCTGGCAACTCTAGTGCATCAGGCATAGGGTTGAAAGGAAGGGAATATGCTCTATGGTACATTTGAACTGCAATATAAACACTGTAAAACTCTGTAACATCTTGATGACTATGATCTATAGCGGCGATCGCAATGCACAACAATCCACTCACCTGCCACACCTGACAACTGCATGTATGTGTCACCAGATTAACAACATATTTCTTATCCGCATTGATATCATACATACCACATGTGCCCATATGACTGTATGAAGAAATCCGGATTTATCACTCCTCATGTCTATTACCTCTTGGGCCTTTGGTGTAAGCACGTTGTTCAATTCTAGGGACATGACCATCTTCTTTGAAATTATTCTCATGAGCTTAACCTTTAGGCAATCGAGGAGTTTAATAAGGGGCTTCTCCTAAGCCTTTAGTATCAACCGATTATATGATTCGGAGATGTTCGATGTGAGATGATTGTATTTACACCCTCGAAAATATGTGTTTGTCCAATATTTCGGATGTTGTAACATGATTTAGTCATAGGCCTCAGCATTTGCACTCTTAATCTTTGTGATGTATTCATCGAAGTCTGATATAGACAATGCACATGTAGCTTTCCAATAAAGCTTTGTGAGCACCAAATTTCTATAGGACTTTTTGAAGTTATTGGCAAGGTGATTCATACAATAGTCATGTTCACTAGTTGGGAATACCTTTTCAATTGCGACTTGCAACCCTTTCTGACAATATGAGACAATAGCCAATATTGGCAAATCAGGCCTCTCACGAAACTGCGCATTGAGAAGTTCTAAAAACCAAGTCCAACTTGGTGTATTTTCACTCTCAACTACTGCATATACTATAGGAAATATATGTTCATTAGCATCTACCCCAACTACAGTCAATAGTATATTGTTATATCTTCCCTTCAAAAATGTCTCAAACCTATCATGATTATCTGTTTGAATAATTGTTACGGTTTCAGGGTTAGTGATTCGGATCTTATGAAGGTACTTAGCGAGATCCTCGTGTGGCTTTACATGAGAACCCTCATTTATCTCTTGTGCAGCCTCTTTGCCCCGCCATGCTTGTTAGTAAGATAACATGACACAGTGATCACGTTGTATATCATTAACCACATCTCCAGGTGTCAGATTGAGCATATCATTCAAACGGTTTTTGATCTTGCTTGCCACCCAGTGGCTTCGAGCCAGCGGCTGATGAACCCTAACTATTCCGCCCGCACATGAGTGCACATTTATAAAGTTCTTCACCTTGAAAAATTTTGTTGTATTAACCCTCCAACAATGCACTTGCCATGAGCACTCGTCTGCAATACACCTCGCCCATACACATATGTCCTCGCTTTTTATCAACTTCATATTGAAGTTTTGTGATATGGCATAATCAATATAAGGTGATTATACCATAGCTGTATGTCATCAAAATCCTGACTTTGTCGAAGTACAACTTCGTAATTGTTAATCTTGAGGGGGCTTTTTATCTAATCGATGTCGTCGATACGCTACTCAATTTCTGAATCATGCTTATCTTCGACGCTTATGCCATCAGCACCTTCACTGTGAACTACTTGCTCTGGTCGGGAACTGCTATCGAAAAAAAACTGAAGAATAAGTAAGAATTATCCTAACCCATAACAAAATATTGATAAATAAAAAAAATAATGAATTTCATTAAAAACGTCTTACATGGCCAATCTTGATGGACCATTATCGTGCATTGTTGGTAGTTGATATTCAATGGAGTCGGACTCAATACGTCTGTTTGATAAGTGCATAGCGATGAGAGAAGACCCTTCCATCATATTTATAATGTCGTTATCATCAGCATTACATATCATATTACTGTTACTTGGTAACCCTGGGTCAATATACCTAATAGTCGCATAATTTAATACTTTTGACAAATGATCTTTTACTTGGTCGAATGATGGGATCCTCCTAAAAAATATAACATTTATGTCCACACCGTTATAGAAAATACTTTCATAATTAGATTTCCTCCTGAAAAAAATTACCAAAGTATAAAACGTTGTTCACTTTATTGTCACCCATTATTGTTGTGTACAAGCTCAATCACTGCATAGAAATTTTAGATGGAAATAAATATAAAATATTGTTGAGAAGTTTCAAAATACTTATATATAATGAGGATGTTGCATTATAGAGGGACATTAGATTGAAATACAAATGGCACAATATAAATACAAATCTAAAACCTATTTATGCAATATTTTAATAAAAAAAATTACAATGGCCAACCTAACTACATCAAGTACTATAGAAAAAACAACATAATATTCTTATAAAATGTTCCCAGCTCAAATCCAAGGAAATAAAAGCTTGACGATTTTGATGACATACATATAAAATCGTGTTAGTGTGTATATTTAATGCTCACGGATTGGGAAATAGCTCTCAAAGACCTTGTTCAAAGATTGATAAATAGATGAGATGATAGAAAATAAACAAGAGATAAAAAATGGATGTGAGAGAGAAAGAGAGAGAAGGGACGCTAAGATGAGAAAATAGTCATGAAAATAGAGTTTTATGATAAACAAATAGTCAAAAAAAAAAGGCAAGAAATAATTACGGTTATTTTTATATCGTATAATGACCCAACAAAGCTACGGAAAGTATTACGGCAGTTCAAATACCTTAACAAAGATTGGAGATATTACGGTATTAAAAGTACCATATAAAATGCGCTAAATATTACAGTACTTAAACTACTGTATAAAATATGCTAAACATTACAATACTTAAAGTACTGTATAAAATGCGTTACACATTACAGAATGCGCTAAACATTAAGTACTGTATAAAATGCGCTAAACATTACGGTATTTAAAGTACCGTAATATTCTTCACAATAATACGGCAGGTTATTTTGATAAAAAAAAAAAAAAGTGTAAACGAAATTTATAAAACTTGAGAGTTTTTTTTTGCAATTAGGCTAAAATTATTGCTGATAATTTCCCAAGAATCATATACATTCCTTAGCTTAAACAAAAATGATCCCTTGACCGATTATGGATCATCTAAAAGATCCAATTTTCGAACAGCCAAATCTATGAGGAGGACCGCAAATAAGGGGGTCAGTCCACCCAAGCCTGTAGGCGTGGAAGAGAATGCAACTCCTACACAGCCTTTTCACCGGCACTACTTCTATTCCACCATGGCACCATCTAGCAAGTCTAAAGCATATAGTATACCCGCAAAGGCAAATATAAGTAACATAATTAGTATGATCCTATCCGCATATTGTATACCCGCCAAGGCAAATATAAGTAATATAAGGGATTTAATGACAATAACAAAGATTGTTCGAAACCGTATTCCTTTTATACAATAAGATCACAATCATTTTTGCTTCTAAAATTTCAAAATGAATAGTTATAGAAATGACATTGATTAGATACAAAATTCAAAAATAAATAAAATTTTTCAGTTGTTATTAGAGTGTTATTGATTAGATACAAAGTTCAAAAATAAATAAAATTTTTCAGACTCACCCCAAACCATCCAATTTGACATGAAAATAATTGTGACTACAAAAAATAAATGATCTCTTTATAATCAATCCCATAATAAAAAGTGCATTTTTTATTTTATGTATTTATTTATTGTTGGGGCATGGGAATAAAAAAAAGGCGGGGGTAAGGGGGATGAGGAAGCTTGCAACATGTTGAACTAAAATTTTTCAACAAGTGACTGTCTCCATGAGCATAATATAAACAAGCACACGTTTCACAAATGCAATATTTCATCCAGTAACAATGAAAGTTCATCCCACAAAGGAGTATCAAAACTGAGTCATACCATATCAATCAAGAAAGGAACACCTATGACCTCATTCCTTGGGGACCTGCCAAATAGTACATTGCCCTTACAAGGATCCCAAGAACCAAAAACCAGACTGCTGAACCAAGAAAGTTAAGCAATAAAGCTCAATCAGCCTGAACCACAGAGTAGATGGTGAAATTCAATGTTCACAAGCCTCAAAAAACTAATCTCTCTCTCTCTCTCTCTCTCCATCTTTAGTAGGCATCATCCATTCTTTCGCGGGTTCCACCCCTCCGGTCTTCTCTCCCTCTATCCATGTAAGAGTCTCTATGATAATCCTTAAACCCTGTACCCCTCAAAGGCGATCTGCTTCTCTCTCTAGGGTTTCGGGCCCATCTCTCACGTGGCGGCTGATGTGGTGAAGGTGGGCCCCTGTCTCTCCTTGCATCGTTGTAAGGTCCCCTCCTTTCAGCAAAGAAATCATCCCTCTCTCTCTCCCTAGGCCCATTACCCCACTCCTGATGAGGCAGTGGCCTGCCAAACTTCTCTCTCTCTCTAAACTCAATTTCTTCTTGATGAAAGCCTGGCCTCTCCCTCTCTCTAGCTTCTCTCCCCATTCGTGGGTCCGAGAACCTACCCCCATGCCTAGGAGGCGGTGGGCCCGACCCATATCCCCTGGGCCCGTAGCCCCCACGAGGAGGTGATTCATAGCCATTCATGCTCCTTGGGGGGAGTCCACGATCCAGTGGTGGACCGCCCATGCGTGGTGGGCCGTGTGGGGGTGGTGGGCCTGGGTAGGGCCCACGTGGGCTGTGGGGCCCAGGCGGTCTGAAAGGGGCCATGTCTCTTCGCAACTTGTTGCAATTGTTGCAGTATGCCCGACGAGCAAAGTTGAGGTTTCCACACCTGCATCAAAAGAGTGTTAAACTATTACGGACCAAACATGAATTCCTCGAGGAAATGGGTTTAAAAAACCTCCGGTCTAAATCAGGACTCATTCAAGTCGAATCAGATTGGGAGCCAGGCAATTCTGGCCAAAATACCCCAGAATCGCCCATCTCCCTTTTCTCATAGTTTTAAAATTTCTCTTCATAAAAAATTCCAGGTCCAACTCATACTAGCCCTAGTCAGACCAGGGGGACTCAGTCTACGGCCCCCGAAGAGTAGGAGCCCGAGTCAGACTTCTTTGAAACTGTCAAAAGCCACAGATACAATCAAAACATTGTAAAGTTATTACTATAACAAAGTAAGACCAATTTACATCCAATTTATAATGAGGGGATAATCTTGGTCATTCTTTGGGAGAAAAGGAGAAACATATCACTAGTTGTAAGCATGGATTTTGCTCAAATACACAGAACTGGCATATGGTACATTTTTTGCAGTAGAATGTTGAGAAATTTAGTTTTAAGGCATGAAAAAAAAGAAAATATTCAAGAATTGTCAGAAATATTAGTGGCATCTTACAAATAAGTTACAGTCATCCTCCTATGTTGAGATTTTTATAAAGAAACAGGAGGAAGATAAAGGTGAAAAAAATGGAATATTAAGAGAAAGGATAAAAGGCTAAATTTATCATTTGGTAATAGATGAAGTTTACTTTAATAAGTTAATAATATTGACATAATTCAAGTGCATAGGCTCATCTATAACAAAAGGACAAGAGGCATAGAGATGAATTTAGATTTTAGGATTTTGTCTATTTCAAGAGAAGTTTACCACATTGTTAAAGTGCTCAATGAGGAGGCCATATCTGTTGCCAAAGAGCGTGTGGTGTAACCTGGGAAAACTCGATGTATACCTTTTCTTTGACTTACAATGAGATAACTATTGATAAAATTATTCAAGAACTCGAAAAGTTTGACGATTGTATCTACCAAAAATGCACCCAAGCCTACACTTTGCCAGAAATACATGAAAGAATCTATTGCTATCCTTTTTTTTGGGTAAAAAAGAAAAAACATTTATGAAAGAATCTATTAGTATCCAACTTAGAAGTATGAAAAGCTGCAAATCATGAGACAATTTGAGCACCACTTAAAGGTTAGAAGTTCATCAGTAGAGATCAAGGGGATTTAGTCATTTTCTATCACCACTATATGAGAATGATAAAACAGTAACCAGAATTACGAAGTCGCATTTCAGGAACCATGTAAAAGGTAATAATTACAATGTAAATGATGAAAAGCAAATGCATAAAGTGACAAACTTACGATGGCTCAGAGCATATCCAGTCACCTTCCCTTGGGGGCACATTTGGGTTATTTCTACTCATCGTTTCGCCTCTAAATGATGGGGGTGATCCATAATCAGGTCCTTCGAAACCCCTCCCATATGACCTCCCACCCCTTCCTCGACCAAAAGGGGGAGGTGAGAAATCTCGAAACCTGCCTCGGCCTCTTCCACCCCTAAATCCACGGCCACGTCGAGAGCCCCCAAAATGATCAAAGTCTGAACCATAGTGATGGTCTACCTTTCTATGGCGCAATGGAGATGCTGAACCTGCACGGTCCGAATTCCCATATCCTGAAAAGTATAAAAGTGAGAAATGCAGAAGATATGAGAAATGGGGAATCCATGAAAGAGAGGAGACAGTTGTTTGGGATGCAGCCAGGGATGCAAGAAGCCTTGATGAAAACTACCTTATTCTTTGCTTTTGCAATGAGGGGGAATGCCCAATCTTCGATAAAGATGTATAAGAGTAAGGGAATTATGCTAACAAAGCTTTGTTGGAATTGGAAACTATGAGAAATCCAGTCAAAGCACTCCAGCATGTGCAGGCAGCTAGAAAAAACCGATGAGCAAACCGAACCAATACCCCTGTCCCTGACCCATTTTTTCATGAACATATCCAAACCCAGTTGATATGCCAAAACCTCCTCCTAATAGAACCAATGGAAACCAATCTATGGATGCAGCTAAAGTAGAAGCAAGCTCCTCGTCAGAGCCACCTAAATCAAATGCAAAACCATTGCAGTTTCTTGCTCAAATGAAAAGAAAGTTGAGCAAATTCCTTTCATTTGATTGCCCCAAGTCTATTAAAGTCCCAGCCACAGAGAAATTGAAGGCTAATTTCACTTCGGTCTTCCATCCATTCCAATTCAATAATGACAATTTCAAAACCTCCATGCAAAACCATTACAATTTCAAAAGCCACCAACCTATGAAAAGCCAGTTTTGATACATTAATTTTAATCAAGACCAGTTGAATAAACCTTCCAGTTCAAAACCAAATGATGGGATAACTGGAGTGAGACCCAACAGAACCAACATAATTTATTCAAGAAAACCAAAATGAAAAAGGGAAAACAACTTTCTAGCATGTCAACATTGTCACCCATAAGTGACCTTTCATGTACACTACAACATTAGTATATCTCCTAAACCAACCCAACCGGAGTTCTCAATCTACCAATGGAGAAGAAACTGAAACCATGCCCAACATTTACCTCTCCACAGCTGTTGACTCCACTGGTATGATGTTGCATATGCCCAAGGTATGCCAATTGCCCAAAGCCAACATCTCGCTAGTATTTTATTACCAAAAAAAGTGGCATAGATTAATTTCCATTGCCCAACTATACAAGACGCACACACAGCTTCAAACCCAGATGATTATATACCAATGTTGGTTCCATCATTCTCAAAGCCAAAATAGAACCCATGAAAAAATCAAACAATGTGATTAAATGATCCACAAGACGCATTTCTAATACCGACCCTTGATTCAATTCACCATAGCTTCTAACTAAATGAGCAAATAAAATACATGCCTCCATGGAATGAACCGGCTTTTGCAGCTTTCAAACACCACCATTACTTCACTCCAGGTTATCCATTGAGCACCCAAATATTACCTCAAACTTGCAATGTGAGAACTAATGCTCCAAGTCAACTTTTAAGTCTCACAGTTTATATGATATGTCCAGGGATCCCACAATACGAAGTTTAAATCAGTACCACGTCAAATTTCTACTATCACCAACTGAATTGTTTCCAACTCCATACAGCCCTTTGGAGAAGCCTGTTCACACTAAATATTCTCTGAAAAGAGTTCAAAAATTGCAACAATACTAACACTACATAAACAAAAGTACAACATAGCGGTCCACCATAAGCAATAGCTCTTGGATATGGTACTCAAAACTGGAGTACAGATATTCTATATGATATGGTAGTTGTCCATCACACCCATAACTACCAAAATGATCTCCAAGAGAGAGAGAATGAGATTATTGGAATATAGAGTTTGGGTAGGGATTTCCACAGTTGTGATGCCTGGAGTCTTGCAAAATGGATACCCAATACATTTCAATCATCCAAAAATAAATGTAAAGCACAAATGAGGATGACACAACCATGCCCACAGCCAATAAGTGATCATTGTTCTTATTAGTAACAAATAGTTCCAAACAATCAAACCATTCTCAGTTTGTGCTTATACCCAGTGAAACCCAAAAAAACACAACTTAAAGATTCCTTCTTCCATAGTTTACTTGACCAACCTCGAGCTTAGATTCCAAGTACGCGTCATAAGAACTCAAATTCATAATCTAAGCCATCCAGCTCAACAACCAGGATGATTCGCTTAGATACCAAAACAAGACTCTTTTTAATTTCAATGGGTCAGCCTTTCCCAAACCATAACTACTGAAAACCCACAAACGCTACATAAGACCATCAAAATGTTAAAGTTTTCAGATCCTAATATCTCTCAAGGCCTGTTGAATAGAAGCCAAATGTACTAAAGTAAATGTAAACTTCCTCAAGAAACTGCATTGCAAAGTTACTAAGTTTCCAGGAGCACCCAAAGTTCAAACAACACCCTAAACCTCAAATGTAACATAATTTCCTTCAACAAAAAAGATAATAACAGTTTAGATGAGAAAAGTTAAAAAAAAAGTAGAAGAGAAACTGGAAGTTTTGACTCAAATGAAAAAACCAACATTTGATTTTGGACAAATTGGAAACCACAGTAGAGGTTCTCTTTTTTATCTAATAAAACAGGTTAGACAGAAAACCCTTGTAAACTTACCCAAAAAATACAAAGAGAACAAACAACTTAGGAGAAGTTGAAATATTGGTTGGGTTCAGTGGCTTGGCAAGCAGTTATTGCAAATTCGAATTACTTGTCAGTTCACTAAAGAGTAACGTTACATCCATACATCCATAGGGAAGTAGAGTGCAATGTTTTAAAAAACAGTTCGCCCAGCGCCTAAGCGCCCGCCTAGTCAGCCTGGACCAAAATATCACACGCCCAGCCCCAGGCGACCCTACACGGGCGGATGTACCTGGGCAGGCACCCAGGGAGATGGATTTTTCTTTTTTTTTAAATACCCAAAAGGGAAAATGAGATAATTTTGATGTTTAAATAGGTTAAGGGGGTTATTTTCAACGTTAAAAGAAAAGTTCCATAAACCCTCAAGCTCTTAGCTACATCTGTTTTTGAGAATCGAAAGTATTTTTTGTGGTTTGAAGAACCTTCCTAAACCTTTTCACTTATTTTGAAATATGGAGAGTTGGAGACTATTTCTAATACATATCCTATTAGACTTTTTAAAATTTTGTACGGTTTGAATTTTGAAATTTCAAACAAATTTATTCTCAACAAGCGATATGTACATAACAAAATATGTTACAATATTTTCAAATGTACTAAATTCTAAAATTGACACAAATATATATATATATATACTGCATATTTATATAACTTGTACGTTGGGTGCTGGGCACCAAGCCGGCCGCCTAGCGTTTTTTGAAACCTTGGTAGAGTGGGGCAATCTCCTTAAGCCTTGTGAATTATGGAATAGTTTAATTCGTTGACCCCAGGGAAGGAGGGGTAGAATTTCAGTGCTGGGGTTTTGAAACGTTCAGGAAGCAACTTAAAGTATGACATGACATAAAACAATCTGCAACATAGGACATTTTGGCATGAGATTTGGTACTCAAAGGACAAATCATAATGTACAGAATTAATTCCCCAATTCAAGAGTCATGAGTAAGTAGATTACTGTCTAGTTGGACATTTGCTTAGTTATTTTGAATTCATAATCATTTGGATGTACTCAAAACTAACAATTACAGAAAATACAGGGAAGACTGGACAAATGGGATCTCCTGCTTGAGGAAACTAATTATGCAGCAATGGCCAACAAGATGAAGATAACCTTTTCAGAAACTAAAATTAAACTCAATCAAGACAAAAAAAAAAAGGATTAAGAATATAGATCAGTGCAACATTTAGCAACCAAAAAAATAGGAAAAAATAAGTAGACAATAAAAAGAATAAATCAGCCATGTTTAACTAATTCATTCATTTAATACTGCATAAATTATTCTATCCATTTTGCAGGCCCACCACACATTCAATCCAAAGAGTCTACACTAAACCCAGTTAACAAATCATGAGTGACCTAACAGTCTTGACAAGTAAGAAAAACAAAACGAGCACCCAAGAACAGACCCATCATAGAAAAGACCAACACGTTTCCTTTCACATGACTATAGAACAGTGATTTCAAGCTTGTATATCCATCATCATAAACTCACAAGTACTTTGTTTGCAATCAGAATAGCATATATAATCCTTGTCCCAACGCATGTCTCAAAGAAGGCACCAAGTTCTTCCACGAGAAGATACAAAACCACCAAAATTTCCATTTGTTGCAACAGGTCCCTCAATAATCCATAACTTCGCAAAACCAACCCCAAAGGATACACAAGAAAATTCCAGAAAACCCCCATAACCCATCTAGTGCATGTCTCTTCCATCTTGAATAATGATACCAGATCCAAGATGAAATTTCATGGAAGTTTTTCCAGAAAAACCACTACATGCCTATCTTTTTCTCGATCTTAAGAATAGTGCCATGAATCCCCAGTTTCCCCTCCTGATATCAAAGTAACCTAGAATTGGTATTTAAAAAAACAACTGTAAAACAATTACCCAATCTGCATTTTCAGCTCTGAAACAATTACTGTAAATTTTGAACCCCAAGCCAAGAACCTTCCCTTCAAGCCCCATCAAAAATTACCATGAAAATAAATAACCAGGAATTCAATTGAGAGGTAAAATAAATGATCTGAATATTAAGTCTTACCGTCTCTTCCTTCCCCGAATTCCCAAACAAAACCAATTAACCCTTCGAAACTTAAGCCATGATAATCAGGCCCCAAATCCCCTAAAAAAAACCAAGAACCAAAACCCTAGAAAACCGATGGAATATACTTCGCGGAAACCCCAGAACGATATAACAACAACCCATGATCTGTAATAGAAAACAAATGAAAGTAAGTACACAAAACCCTAAATTTCCCTTCGTTTTCCCCTTTTCTTTGTAGGATTAAAACCCCAACCTCAAATCCACAAAGCCCATGAACCCTGCACCCTCGTCTGCTTTGTCTTTCTCTCTCATCCCCTTCTAGATGCATAAGATGGCCTCTGATTTGGGAGAGAGGGAGACTAAATGAAGAGTGAGAAGTGAAACCCTTTTAATTTCTCTCTCATCTCGTAATGATTTTGAATAGATGTTTAGAGAGAGAAAAAATGGATTGGAACGAACCTGATGATGAATAAAAGGGGTCTCTGTCACGGGGGCGAACCTCTCCTGGTTCGTAATCGCTTCCGCCACTTTCAGCAGGTCGGACCACCATGCTGCTCAAGTTTCCTTGCCCCTGATCTCGACTTCCCATTCTCTCTCTAGACTAATGTCTCTCTTCTCGGTGCGCAGGGATCTCTCTCCCTTCAACTCCAGCAATGGGCATATAATCTCTCTCTCTCTCTCCGGGCACAGGAGGTTTTAATGCCCCTCTTCCCTCTCGTGTTATCCGCTTTCCATTTAACCGGGGTATTTTTTCGCGGTTGCGGTTTTCAAAAGAAAAAATATTTACCTAGGAAAAATAAGGCCTTTCAAAATTTTAACTGTCAGGTTAGTGCAAAACCGGTTACGAGCGGTGCCGACCGGCCGGGTTTGGGTCAAGACCCAAATCCGAATAAATTCGGGTGTAAGTTTTGGACTTGAACTTGATCCGTCGGGTCCGAAAATTGGACCCATACCCATACCCGTCTGGTCTCGAGTCTACCCATGGGTCTCTTGTCCGTTGTCACTTTCATTATGAGCTTCTTTTTTTCTTTTTTTTTTTCATGTACCCATATTATTGATAACAATGTCATAATTACCCGCTATTAGATTTCAAGTCCTATGATTTGTTGTTTAATAGCTATTAGTTCTAATTATATAAGATCTTTAGTACACCCAAATGAATAGGGCTTAAAGTAGAGTATTTTATCTCTAACCGTTTACGGGTAAGAGTCGGATCTAGCTGGATCTAGACCTGTATAATGTTCGGGTCCAAGTTTTGGACCCAGACCTGACCTGCGCAGGTCAAAATGCTAGACCCATACTCGACCTTTTTCAAGTATTCCCGGCGAGTATCGGGTCGGTTCCAAGTCCATTGCCACCCCTACCGTCTACGGGCCAATTTCGGTTTCGGCCAGTATTGGTAAACCGATTGGATAATTTAAAAAATATAGATATAAAATCTCAAAAAATAAGAGATTTTGTTTGTAATGTATTTTTTAATATTTTTCATCATTTTGACAAAGATTGAAATTTGTTTTGCCCTTTAATACTTATTTTTACACTTTTCCTTCTTTTTAATTTTTTTTTAAAAATACCCTTGAACACAAATCAATTCTTTAATATCCATATTTCATTAATTTTCAACTTTATTTCGATGTGCTTTATTTAATTATGATTTAAATATATTTTTCATATTTTTTAAAAAAATAAAACATTTTTTTGAATGCCTGGAACTTGCCTGGTTAGGTTGGTTGAACCCGCCGGTTAACTAGTTAGGCCGGTTGAACCGCTTCCGGCCCCATACCTAGTTACCGTTCCGGTTCGATTTTCCTACACTGAATGAGACCATTTATCGTTGCTATAATCACAATTAATCTTGACCATTGGATGTGAAGTTAAATAGCTGCACTTATTTTACTGACCCAACTCTAATTTAAAAAAATATATATATCGAACTTTATTAAATCCACATCGGATGGTTGTAAGTAATTGTGATTTTCTAACATCAAAAGTAAATGATCTCATTATATACATATCCATTTGAAAACAAAGTAAAGCGTCACTTAGAATCTTCATTTGAAAAGGCATAAAAATGCATCGCTTTAAAATCAATTTTCCACCACTATAAATTTGAGGTTAAGAAAATGATACATATTTTGCACATATATGAATACTTATTTTTGGGGCGAAATGAACGATCTAAATAATGTGTTATAATATACAATAGTTTTAGGGCATGAAATGTTAATTTTTTTTACAACTATAATGTTCAAGGCCAAGATGATTGATTTGAACGTTTCCCAACATTAGAACGATAATTTTTGTCTTAAATTATTTTGATAGGCTAAAGGACATGGCTTCTATGAATCCAGAAATGTGCCCCCCTTTAATAATCCATTTTTGAAATAGATTTTGGCCTTAATCTTTAAAGAACATAAAATCTTTAACATGGAGATCATTAATATGTTAAAAAATAAAATTTAAAAACTTGATAATTTTTTAAAGAAAATATTTGAGCATTTGTTTTAATTGTGTTTGGAGGAGCCACCATTTACATCCATCTCAGTGGATTATTCCTTCGAGAGTGCAAATATAGGGATGCATCCTCCCTTGCATGTAAAAATGTTTGACAATGGGTTGGTTCTAGGGCGGGCTAGCGTTGCGGCGAGCCTAACTTAGCCCGGATCGAGCCAAAGAGGACCTAACTTAGAGTTGTCCGGGCCTGACCGAACCTAATAGACAGAGAGAAAAACAAAAACAAAAACATCGGCTTCAAGCAAGGCAAACCTGTTGCAGCCCTTGCTTACACCCTCAAATCATGGTGGGCAAGCCCTAGCGTACCCCTCGGGCGATATTCTTGGCCCAGACTCACTTGTTTAGGATCGGGCTGCCTGGCCTATTGCCAACCCTATTGTACCTCTATGGTGGCTTTGCCAATATGCCCATGTTTGTTTAAGATATCCAACCCTAAACATGGACAATTTGAAAAAACCAAATAGTACGACTCTTTAAACAATATGTTATGGACAATAAAAATAATCATAAGCCCCATTCTCTACTAGCTCAAAAAAAATAATGCCTAAAGATCGAATGGAAATTATTACACTTTTGAAATGATAAGATCTAAATGTTAGAAAATTCAAAGTTCAAGTTTTTATTTTGAACATAATTATCTAGCAATTTTTAGGTGGTTTTCAAAATTTCAGATAAATATTTTCCAAATAAGTCTTCTGCCCAAGGACAAAATCTGATTAGAAAGTAAAATATTAATTGTGACATATTGACCTTCGTGAGAGGGCACCGACCCGTTGAATGATATTTTCCCTTGAAATAATATGGAAGTAGGTAAAGTGGGAGCAATAAAACTTTGAACTTTTAAAAACAAGTCCTCGCACAGTACTCCCACATCATGTTTTCAACGGTTGGGATTTAATCTCTTTATTTTTCTCTCACCCTTTCCGCTATTTAAATAATAACTCGGGGTCTATTCATTTCCACTCTCCCCCTCTTCTTGGTTGGATCCAAATCTTTCATGTTTCTAGTTTGGCGGTGTTCTAAAACTCCGTGATTTTCGATCCAAATCGTTGATTTAGATGGAAATTGGTTGAGACCGAACCGGTTCTGGCAAGGTATAGGTTCCAGCCCGCTTTCTCCTAAAACTCCTCCTCTTATAATTTTATTTTCTTTTTTTAAGCGGGTCTAATGTTCTATTATGTCCCTTTAATCTCCACCTTTTAAA